>NW_003852524.1:5077154-5117598 GCF_000181295.1 Otolemur garnettii
AATTTCCCATTTTCCCTAGGTGTGGCAACTTAGAAAAGATTGAATATGAAGGTTATTATGAATGAGAAATTGGCTTCTCAAAAATAATTAAAACACTTTGTTAAATGTGAAAATTTATGGATACACTCACAATTGAGTCAAGGGTCAAACATTAATCATTGTAAAAATTTGACCATGCTCCTACTGAAGGATAATAGTTATATTATTTTTTAAAGATATTAGTAACTTTAAATTAGTTAAACTTGTAATGTTAAAATACAGTAGGCAAACTTAAATTCTAATATCAAATTAGAGGGGAAAGGTGACATTTCATGAGTTAATTATATATTTTTAAAAGGCAGAAAAAGAACATCAGAATAAAATAAAATGTATAGAAGGGAATACTGTGCAAAGATAAAAGCAAACACTGAAACTGAAAACAAAGGCTGAGCAGAGAGGATTACGAAAAGGAAAATGAAATTAATGGATCTCTGTCAGATGAGTCAAGCAAGAAAGAAGAGAAAGTGGGGAGCTCGATAGTTAGATGGAATGCACAACATTTGACAGCACGACGAAGTGACTGTAGTCAACAAGTCACAGCACATTTGAAAATAACTCAGACAATAGAATTAGAATGTTCCTAATGCAAAGAAGAGATAAATGCTTAGGATTATGGATACCCAAGTTACCCTGATTTGATTATAACACATTGTATGCCTGTGTCAAAATGTCACTTATAGTCTGTCAATATACACAACTATCATGTACCTATAATAACTAAAAATAAAAAATTTTAAAAAGACACAAAAAATAAATATTAGACATGACAATGTGACATAAGCAACTTCAAGGGAGTCTTACAATATAAGAAGAATCTATTATGAACAACTTAAAACTAAAATTTAATTATTATTTTTTTTAAGACAGAGCCTCAAGCTGTCGCCCTGGGTAGAGTGCTGTGGCATCACAGCTCACAGCAACCCCCACTTCTGGGGCTCAAGCGATTCTCCTGAGTCTGCCTCCCAAGTAGCTGGGAGTACAGACACCCACCACAATGCCCGGGTATTTTTTTTTGGTTGCAGCCGTCATTGTTGTTTGGCGGGCACAGGCTGGATTTGAACCCACCAGCTCAGGGGTATGTGGCTGGCGCCTGAGCCACTTGAGCCACAGGCACCAAACCTAAAACTAAAATTTTAAAGTGGCGTAACAGGAAAATTTCTGGAAATGCCTATGAGGAGGCCAGGCTTTGCACCTCATGCTTATAATTCTAGCATTTGCAGGGGCCGGGGTGGGGGGGGAGGCTGGATAGACAAGAGGATTGCTTGAGGCTAGAGGTTCAAGACCAGCCTGTGCAAGAGCAAGACTCCTTTTCTCCAAAAGTTAGCCGGGAAAGGTAGTGAACGTCTGTAGTCTCAGAAACTCAGGAAGCAAGGCAAGAGGATTACTTGAGCCCAGGAGTTTGAGGTTGCAGTGAGCTATGATTACAATGCTATGCTCTAGACTAGGCAACAGGGTGAAAACCTATCTCCAAAAGATAAAAAATAAATAAAAGAAAAATAAATAAACTTCCAATTAACTCATTCAGAATTTTTTTTTCTCAGTTTTCTTTCTTTTTTTTTTTTTTGGCTGGGGCTGGATATGAACCTGCCACCTCCAGCGTATGGGGCTGGCGCCCTACTCCTTTGAGTCACAGGCAAACTTTTTAAAGGATATAGTATAATAAATATCAAAAAGGAATTATAAATGTTTATAACATTCCACAATAAAATTTTCAGGCTCAAACCTTTTTAAATGATCTCTACATAACAGATAAAGCCAGTATTATACAAACTTCTAGAGGTGACAAAACATATAGACAAAAACATCCACATATAATGTATAATATTTATGCATTTTGCTACAACAAAAATCAGATGTACTCTGAATCAAAGGACATCATTAAAATATGGGAAGACATGCAATATACCATAGGAAGATATTTGTAAACATATCATCAACAAGGGATTCAAATCTAGGCTATATGACAAACTTCTAAAAGTTAATATGAAACAAATAATTCAAAATTAAAATGAGAAAAGGACATACAGGCTTTTCAAAATACATAAAAAAGAAATAGTTATTAAATATAAGTTAAACTATTCAACCTTCTAATCAGGAAAATACAAAACAGAACACATATACAATTTTACATTCACTAAGTGCAAAAGGGTAAGTTGACAATACAGGCCCTGACATGAAAAAACACTATAAAGAAAATAAGGTTAGTGAATTACATTTATAAGCATCCTTGTGATGAAGCCTAGAAATAAAAAATGAGATAAAAAACAATTTGCTGAGGATATGTGAGGTTCGCATCTATGCATGTATTGAAAGACAACAAAAGTACTAAATAATGTGTTGTTTAGGGATGCTTTCACGAATGATGCAAGTATAAAGAAAATGAAGAAAATGATATGCTCACAATTCGTAGTACTGGTTGCCTCTCCTGGTGGAAAAAGTGATATATGATTTGAAAGGTGTTGGTATTAGTCTCCATCCTAAACTAAGTGGTGTGCACAGAGCTGTTCTTATTATTATCCCTTAAATTTGCAGACATTTGTTATATACACTCTTTAAAAAGTGTGAAATGTTTCAAAATTATAATAATGAAGAAATAGGTCAGAAGATAATTTAATTAATTTGGAGGGAAAAACTAGTGGGTAGAAGATCCAGCCTCAGAGTAGACAGGGATAAGGATAAGTTGAATGAAAATAAAACAGCATCTATGACGGCTTTCACAGTTTAACCTATTTTCCAAACAACGATAATCATAACTTATTCTAGTTCCCTCAGGATTACATAACCAAGTTGCTATTTTCACGGATAATTTAATTTATTTCAGATCATGCTGTACATTTCTACAGGGAGTGTACAAAGAGCAAATTTTCTTCTGTCTTTTTCTCTACTCTTCAGATACTAAAGCATTTTGTAGTATCTTTTGATGAATATCAGAACAGAAAGAGAGTCAGAAGCTTATTATATTCTGAGCCATTAAATGACCAATTAATAATCACTATTTATCTCTTCCTAGAGAATGACAAAATATAGAAAGCCAAAGAGAAAATCTTGCCATGGATTCCCCAGGCTTTAAAGGCATTAACCATGAGATTCACAGGGCCTAATAAGTTTTTTTTTTTTTTTTCACTTTGCTAAAATTTTGCCAGCTTGGTTGCTTTCACAAAAATAACTTTCTAATACTTGCTTTTTTTCTCAGGGAGACAATTGCTACAGCTTGAGTGGCAAGATGCAGTTCATGAACTTTAATTGTGTTCTCCCCCTGGGGTTTTAAGAGATTGTTCTCTGCTCAGTAATTATCAAATACTGTACACTAACCAAAGTAAGCACTTGTGCTAGTGTCAGATCCATTACGATCTAGCCTATTTGGAGTGCAAATGAATTCAAAGAATATCTGATCTTTAAATTAAAATCTAATTTGCATATAAAAGACTTTAAAATTTTCTGAGCAGAAAACCCTCCCTTGGTCACAGATCTCATTTAAATATATACTTGTTTAAAAAAAGCGATAATAATAGCTTGATACCCAGGAAATAGACTTAAATAAAAGCATTCCTATAAAACACTTGTTTACAACCAAAAAAAAGAAGTGTTCACAATGACTTCACTCATTAAGAAAATAAATATATAAAAACTAAATGAAATTTTTTCCTTTGACCATAATTTCTGGACAAAATAAAAGTGAAGATTTAACTTCCTTGTTCTCTTGACACTTAACCCCTGTACAACATTCCAAATTTCAGAAATATTTCAGACATAATGTCAGTTGGTAAATTTTACAGAGAGCAGGTTATGCTAAAATTCTTATTCATTAAATGGTCATAAATAGGGAGAAAAAAATGAATTCAAAATGCCAAATTCCAGATGAATATTGTGTCTTTTCTATTTCATAAACACTGTGCTGCCAGGCATTCATTAAATTTTCTTTCCTTGATGTACCAATATTTACTAAGCTCTTAGGCCTTCTACCTTAGGGAGGCAGACAAGTGGTTATTAACACACTGTTGATGGGTCACAAGTTACCTGGTTACATGGATAGTTACTGCGTAAAATTGCCAGTCTACCATATGTCAAGATGGCTTCTCTCTTGGTTCATGAAACAATTTACTCTACATGAAACTAATGTCCTCTGTTTATTATAAGTTACTCCAAATGCTTTATTATAAGATACTACAATGCCAAATAAACTAATTGTCCTCTGTTTATTATAAGATACTCCAAATGCTTTTTTTAAAAATCTGCTTTCTTCTTTGATTTATTTCTTTTTGATGATTACCACTAAGACTGAAAGTATTAAGCTTGATAATTTCGAAAGTCTATGCTGTCAGCTCAATAATGCCAGAAAATCTAAATTTGATGTTCCCAAAGTCTAAATTTGGATGGTCCATGTTAAATCATTAAAAATTGAACCATTAAAATTATAAGACCTTAAATCAAGATCCTTATCTGTCTAGCACCATTTTCTCTGCCCAAATTTGTACGAATGGATGGACACATCCAGGATAAAGAAAACTATGATGACGCTGTGTCTCTAGCTCTCTCTGCAGGTTTCCCCCCATCTTCCCTGCCCATCTTGATTGCTGCTAAGTCGAGTCTAGCTTACAGACCAACCTCTTTCCTTGCTTCTGTCCACTCTTTTTCTCTTCTTTGCTCACCACAATACTATGAATTAATTGAGTTGCTTCACATTCGTGTTACAGATCAATATTGTGAGGGTGGAAGAGGGTAGAAATATGTTCGAGGTCAAGTAGGAAGTGCTGGAGCTAAGACTCAAACCAAAGCCTAAGCCTTTATTCTCTAAAGTATACTCAAAACAAAAAGTTCTGGTTTTATTCTCTATTCTGCCGGCTTTTACGTATACTAGACGAGTATCTTCACATTTTTACTTATTTTATTCACTCATTTTACTTATTCAGAGAATATAAAAGCATCATTCTTGTGCTCCACTGTATTAGCACAGTGCACAGCATACTCAATAAATACTATCTGTATCTATATCTATCTATATTTTTTTGCAGTTTTTTGGCGGGGGCCGGGTTTGAATCCTCCACCTCCAGTATATGGGGTCTACACCCTACTTCTTGAGCCAAGGTGCTGCCCAATAAGTGCTACATTTTAAAACTTACAATTATCAGTATACTTGTATTGTTGTGATAGATTCCTTAGTTGGTTTCCTCAAAAACATCCCTGGTTAAAACACTGCATTTTTTGTTCTTCAATGCAAACTCTGATCATATTACTCTCTTGCTTAAAAATCTTTGGTAACTCTGATGATATCCTATTGTCAGCAGAATAAAGGCCAACACCCTACAATACAGTAGGAGTTCTGTGTTGTGCCCACAACCCATTACTTCTTATTTATCATATCATTCAACCAACACAAGCAATTTACCATTCTCAATATGTACTGATGTTTTCAGCAACATTTTAGCTTGGACTGATCCACTGGCCTAGAATATACTGCCCAAGTCAATCTGCTGGTGGTCTGTCCAGCAACCACAGAGGACTAAAATGTCACTTCTTCCATGAAGTTTTCCTTAGTTCCTAGAGAAAGAAAAAACTGCTGCCTTGTTTTTGTTCCCTGTGCACAATAACTTGGTCATGGCACACACTGAATTCTGCCTTATAATGCAGGTAATTGTGAATATGTTCTGCCTATTTTATTGAAATTGGAAACTGAATATTCTACATATTGTGCGACCTCTGTAAGAAAGAATGATGTACAGAGGGAGGGGTATTATTTGTATATGTTTTCTCAATTTTTTCAAGCTTATTTAAAAATGTACTTTTATATAATTTTGGAAATATTTTTAAATGGAGAATGACCTAATTGGCTTCTATAATGGACTATTTTGAAAAAAAATATGTCTTTCTTTCTTCCATTGACAAAGTTAAATGTATGATACCATTTAAAAACATTCAGAAGAAAAAAAATCTAAAATTCAGAAGAAATAAAAGCCTAGAATATTTACATTGATATTATTTTAGGTGAAGAAGGAAAATTCTGATTAAATATATCCTGTGTAATGACCTTTTCCAAGTAAGATTGAAGTTGTCTGAGGTCACCCACTGACAGTCAAAATACATAATGTGGAGATATTCTTTTCAGCCAAGCCACTCTCCACTTGTGAGATTTTAGCTGACATACCAATTCTGTTTACATAGAAAATGGGCCATTCTGACTGTAAGCCATGAATAGTACCTGTTTTTCTTCTTGAGCCAATTGAGGGCCTTCAACTATTACATCGAATTCTTGCCACTGGGCCCCCAATGATCCCATGAGGTTTTAAATGCAACCCCTCCCTGACAATGGAGATCTAAGGAGTCCTGCACCAGGATATCAGGGTCACAAAACTCAGGCAAGTGGTCTTGCTGATGGCGCTTCTCTTGCACAGGGTTATTGTTATAACCGAGCCCCTACATTCCAGGTTCCCTATCACTTGCCCTGTGTCAAACTCCATGTTGTCATAGAATTGTCCAACCCTATCTTTCCTATAAAACTGAGCCATGGTGAGGTGTCATTTTTCATAGCAGAAGACTCCCACCCACGATTTGGAATTCAGGGACATCAGATCTTCAATCTACCGCCAATATCTATGGTAAATGCAAGGTCACTCCAGCCAAGACCACTGCCTCACTCTTTTGGTAATTTGCTGATTTCATGCTGAGCTCCTGCCTAGGAACTGTAAAAGAACTTTCAGCTACTGCTTGCTTGATGACCTGACTGAATCATCCACCCAGCCCTTACTACCTGTACTCATCTCCATTGCTAAAGCTGTACTAGTTGATAGACATCAAATCTGGATTCCATCTACCATAAATCAAACTACCCTCTTTACCTCAACTTGTGACAAGTGATCCATACAATCTGAGATATGAAAAATTCATTTTTTAATTTTCTTATTAAATCATAACTTGGTACATTGATGCATTTATGGTTTTCTGTGTACTGCTTTGATATAAAATGTGAAATGCTTACATTGAACCAAGTAACACATCTATCACACACTCATTTCTTAATAGTTTTTAAGTGTACCATTGCATCATGCGCATTAGGTGAAGTCTCCCCAAATACCTTCTGTTCTCCCATGTTCCCCCTCCCCTGCCCTCTCCTTCCTCTTCCCTTCTAGTTTCTGGACTATAGTTATGTTTTGCCATTCATATGAGTGTGCTGATGGTTATATATTGATTTCATAGTAGTATTGGGTACATTGGATGCTTTTCTTTCTATTCTTGAGAAACTTTACTAAGAATAATATGTTCCAGCTCCATCCAGATAAACATAAAAGATGTGATAAATCCATCTTTTTTTTATGGCTGCATAGTATTCCATGGTGTACATATACAATTTTGTTAATCCATTCATGGATTGATGAGAACTTGGGCTGTTTCCATGTCTTAGAAATTATGAATTGGGCTGCAATAAACATTCTGGTGAAAATGTCTTTGTTGTAAAATGATTTTTGATCATCAGGGTATATACTTGGTAGAGGAATTGCATGAGCAAACTGTAGGTCTATTTTTAGTTCCTTAAGTGTTTTCCAAACTTCTTTCCAAAAAGGTTGTATTAGCTTACATTCCCACCAGCAGTGTAGAAGTGTTCCCTCCTCTCCCCATCCATGCCAACATCTGTAGTTTAGGGATTTTGTGATGTGAGCTAATCTTACTGGATTAGATGATATCTCAAAGTAGTTTTGATTTCATTTCTCTGATGATTAAGGATGATGAGCATTTTTTCATGTGTTTGTAGGCCATGTGCCTGTCTTCATCAGAGAAGTTTCTGCTCAAGTCTCTTGCCCAAATAGAAATAGGGTTATTTGTTCTTTTCTTATTGATTAGTTTAAGTTCTCTATAGATTCTAGTCATCAGACCTTTGTCAGAAGCATAACCTACAAAAATACAAAAATCTTCTTCCATTCTGAAGGTTGTCTGTTTGCTTTACTTACTGTGCTCTTGGTTGTGCAAGAACTTTTTCATCTGATCAGATCCCAGTAATGTATTTTTGGTATTGCCAGCAGTGTGAGTGTGTGGGGGTCCTCCTCATAAAATATTATCCCAGGCCAATTTCTTCAAGTGTTTTCCCTGCACTCTCTTCCAGTATTTTTATAGTTTCATGTCTTAAGTTTAAATCTTTTATCCAGTGAGAACCATTTTTTGTTAATGGTGAAAGGTGGGCATCCAGTTTCAGTCTTCTACAGGTCGCCAGCCAGTTCACCCAGCACCATTTCTTAAATAGGGAATCTTTCCCCCACTGAATATTTTTGATAGGCTTGTCAAAGATCAAATGTCAATAAGTAGCTGGATTCATCTCTTTATTCTCTATTCTGTTCCATAAATCTACCTCTCTGTTTTTGAACTGGTACCATGCTGTTTTGATCACTACAGATTTATAGTATACCCTGAAGTCTGATAACGTGATATCTCCTGATTTGTTCTTATTTCTGACTAATGTATTTGCTATTCGAGGTTCTTTCTGATTCCATATAAACTGAAGCACTGTTTTTTCAAGCTCTTAAAATTATGATAATGGTGCTTTAATAGGGATTTCATTCAATCTGTAGATTGCTTGGGTAGTATGGACATTTTGACAGCCATGTTGATTCTTCCCAGCCATGAGTATGGTATGTTTTTCCATTTGATAACATCTTCAGCTATTTCCTTTCTCAGAGTTTCATAGTTCTCTTTATAGAGATCTTTCATGTCATTTTTTAGGTAAATTCACAGATATTTCTGGAAAATTCTTTGGCACTACTGTAAAAGGAATAGAGTCCTTGATGATATTTTCAGCTTGACTATTGTTGGCATATATAAAAGCTACTGATTTGTAAGTACAGGTTTTATATCCTGAGATGCTGTTGTATTCGTTGATCACTTCTAAGAGTTTTGTGGTTGAATCCCCTGGATTTTCCAGGTATAGGATCATGTCATCAGCGAAGAATAAGTGTTTGATTCCCTCTGACCCTATTTGGATACCCTTAATTGCCTTCTCTTGCCTGATTGCGATGGCTAAGACTTCCATAACTATGTTGAATAGCAGTGGAGATGATGGGTATCCTTGCTTATTTCCAGATCTGAGTGGAAATATTTTCAATTTTACACCATTCAATATGATATTGTCTGTGGGTTTGCTGTAGATGGCCTCAATCATTTTAAGAAACGTCCCTTCTATGCCTATTTTAAGTGTTCTGATCATGGAAGGATGCTGGATATTATCAAAGGCTTCTTCTGCATCAATTGAGAGAATCACTAACTATTTTTTTATTTTATTAATTGATATATTTATAGATTTACATATGTTGAACCAATGAAAGATTTTTAAAATATATTTTTCTACTAATTTGCCAATACAACATATCAATTTTAGTTATAAAAATAAAATGTATACAACTAATCTTTTCAATCAACAATGTAGCTCTCATCTTCTGCATTGATGTTCATAGTATCAATAATTTTCTTAGGTGACAACTTTAGAAATTATGAGGTTTATTTTTTTCCCCTTCTACCCTTATTGAAATTAGTAACCAAGGTTTTAAGATTTTCCTTTAGCATCCCATGGCGGAATGACTTTGTAAGAGAGGAATAAAACTTACCATCTGCATGAGCTGTTAGGGAACTCCCTCCTCCACTGCAGACCTCTGGGCTAAGATGGGCACTGTTGAGTCTATGCAGAGTCTAGGCACCAAAGAACAGACACAGCAGAGCTCTGGGAACTTCTCCCAATGTGCAGCCAATGACATCCTGATTGCTCTGATGCATGGTACCAGTTATGCTCAGGACTCAGCTTTTCGGGTTGTATCACCTCCATAATGCCGGGGAGGGATCACAAAAAACAGACACTCTCTGTGCTGTGCCCTGAGACTAGGAGCTGACCAACTTTCTCCCCACATGTGGGATCTGAGCAGAGGAGGAAACTCAGATGCCTCAAGCACCACTTGGCAAGCTTTGGACAACTGCCTTAGTTGGGCCCTAGTTGCAGAGGGAAAAAATCATTTGAGCAGTACTTCTGCTTGCCTCTGAGGTATTTGGGCCACTGAGAAAAATCCCTGCCTATGAGACTGGGCATCAGCAGTCTCCATACTGGTTTAAGAATGCTCCATCAGTGTGTATCTGCCCTCTTAATTCCCAGATTTAGCTCTGAAACACTTGCTAGGCCCGAGCATGAACCTGAGCCTGAAACTCTGCCCTTATAGCTGCACTAGGCCTTTGATACCAACCCTATGATTGCAGAGTTCAGCTTAGGCCCTAAGACACCACTCCTGAGTATCCATCACTGCCACTAAGCTGGTGGAACCTCCTTAAGGAGCAACACTTCATGCAAGAGCCCCCACATACATCAAATCCTGAGAAAATATTAATTCTAGACCTGGTTCATGCAAATGCCCATGATTTGGTCATCCATGAATGCTGCCTACATAGACTCATCCAGCTTCCACTTTTACTGCCTCTGGATGGCCCTGGCCAAAGAAATTCCCCACAACAGTGGTGGTAGAGAAAGTGGCATCTAGTCCTCAACTCAAATTCCCAACAACAAACTGGAGAACAGCCTTCCATTCCACATAAACATCACCCAGCACTGGCTCGAACTGATGCAATCACAGGGAAATGGATCAAAACAGAACTACTATTCTGCAAGCTTTCAGTGCACTTGCCACTCCCCTAATGAGTTAGCATTTCAGAGTAAGTCACAAAAGCCCCATTTAGGGCTTTCACCTTCCCCTGGCTAACAAGAGAGTTCCTCATAAAGGAGAACAAGTGCCCTGGAATCCTATTAACCTGGAACTGAGAGAAGAAGAGTCAGACTGTTAGAAACCAGCAAAAGAATACTGGCAACCTGAAAAAGAAAAAGAATTGAGCACCCATAGGGATAATGGCGAAGCTACAGTAATGGACTCCATCCACAAGAAAATTGCCCAAATCACGGAAATCAAATTTCAGAATATGAATGGTATATAAGGTGATAGTAATTGAAGGAGAAGTTGAAAACCAGCAAAAAGCAGCTGAAAAATATTTCAAGAAATCAATAAACAAGCCATTGAAGATCTATACAACATAAGTATGTAACAGAACTTAATAGAAATTAGTCACTTATGCCATTTTAAAACACAGCAGAAAGTGTCAGCAACAGACTAAATCAAGGAGAAGAATCTCAGAGCTTGATGATAAGGCTCCTGACCTAATCCCATCATTTAAAAAGGTAGAAAAGTGAATAAAAAAGGTGAAGCATTTAGGTTGTTTCCACATTTTGGCAATTATATACTGAGCTGCAGTAAAAGTAGGAACACTTTCTTCTTAGTAAAGTATCACAAGAATGGAGAAGGAAGAATCCATTGTACTCAATTCTAATATGAAGCCAGCAGACGACATACCCACATAAGAAAAATTCTTAAATCAAGTTAAGCTTGGGGGTGAGGGAACAAGGGAGCAGGGAAAGGAAAGAGAGGAGGGGGTGTTATGGAGTATGGCCCATGTCTTGTGGTGTAGAACACAATTATAAGAGGGACTTTACCTAACAAACACAATTGGTGCAACCTAATTGTCTGTACTCTCAATGAACCTGAAAGAATTAATTAATTAATTAATTAATTAATTAAAATGGTGGAACAACACATAGAGAGATATGGGATTATTCAAGGGACACTAAATATGAATTATAGCTTCCCTGAGGGACAAGAAGATGAGCTAGAAGCAAGGGAAATCTATCTGAGGGAATTTTTGAGGAAAACTTCCCTAGCATAGCCAGAGATCCAGATATCCAGATAAGAAATGGATATCAAAGTATAGGAAGATTTATAGAAAACAACATCTCTGAGACACATAGTAACCAACAAGACCAAAGTCAAAATGAGGGAGAAAATATTACAAGCAGCTTGACTTAAGCAACAACTGACCTACACAGGGAAACCCATCAGGCTAACAACAGACTCCTCAGCAGAGGCCTTACAAGCCAGAGGGAGCGGGGCCACATTTTCAATCTTCCTAAACAGAACAACTGCCAACTTAGAATTTTGTATCCTGTAAACCTATGTTTCATATTAGATGGGGAAATTAAGTCTTTCTAAGACTAGCAAACACTGAAGGAATTTTTCATGACTAGACTCAGAATACTCAGAACCATATCACACATGAATCAGCATAATAGATATCAACTGCTATAAAAATCATCCCAAAGAGCTAAAGCTCGCAGCTCTTATAAAACAATAGCAGAAAAGGGAAAACAACATAACAAGGTAGTACCCAACATGATGAACAGAAGAGAAATTCTATCAATTCTATCTCTTAACATTGTTTTAAATGTCTCACAAAAGATATGGGCCAGCTGAAAAAATGAAATAGAACAACCCAAGAATCTGCTTTGTCCAAGAAACACATCTAAACAAGGATGGACACAGATTCACTGTGAAAGGATGAAAGAAAAGATTCCATCCAAACATAGTAACCAAAAGACAGCATGTATAGCAACTATCATTTTATTGTATAGTAAATCAACAAACATGGTTTGCTTTTGTAAGATTAAAGTACAAGCAATAGGGGTATTTTTCACCCAGAGAGTATGCAATATACCCTGGGTATTTGTTGCATGTGAATTTACTCAGCTCCTTGCCCTTTCCCCCTACCTGAATTTCATTAAGATTTTCTCCCACATGAGCATATAGGTGTTAATCTACTAGTTCTATTTAGCACTGAGTATATGTGATGTTTATGATGTTTCCCCTTTTTTTTTTAATACTTTGTTGAGAGAATGGTCTCAAATTCCATCCAGGTTGTTAACAAAACATATAAAAGCTCTCTATTTTTATGGCTGAATAATAATCCATAGTACACATATACCACTCATGTTGAAAGGCACTGGTTTTCTTTCCACATTTTTTTCCATTGTGAATTGTGCTACTATAAACATTTGAGTGCAAATGTCTTTATAATAAAACATCTTTTCCCTTAAAGGTAAATACCTAGTACTAGAGTTGCAGGGTGGTAGGTCTACTTTAGTTCTTTGAGGACCAGAAACTTTCACACCAGAATTCTGCCAAACCTTCAAAGAGGACCTAGTACCTATTTTGCAAAAAAAAGTTACAAAACATTAAGAAGGAAGGAATCTTCCACAATTCCTTCTATAAAACAGATATTCCTCTGATACCAAAGCCAGGAAAAGGATACAACAAAAAAAGAAAACTATAGACCAATTATCTTTAAGGAAATTAGATGCAAAAAATTACTCAATAGATTCATAGCAAACAGAATTAAGCTACACATCAAAAAAACACAATTCATCGCAACCAGGTGGGTTTCATCCCAGGCATTCAAGGATCATTCAATATATGAAAATCTATAAATGTAATTCACATAAACAGAAGGAAAAACAGACTATATGATCCCCTGAATACATGCAGTAAAACTTTTAACAAAATTAAACACAGTGTTATTATAAGAACTCTTAAAAAATTGACAGTGGAGAAAAATCCTTGAAATGATAGAAGCCATCTATAACAAGTCCCCAGCCAATAATAAATTGAATGGAGAAAGACTGAAAGCAGTCCACTTAGAACTAGAACTAGAAAAGAATGCCCACTATCATCATTACTATTGAACATAGTGATAGAAGTCCTCTCCAAAACAATCAGACAAGAGAAGGATATCAAGGGTAGTCAAAAAGATCATATCTTTTAAAATGTTTTTTTAACTCAGGAAATATATAAATGCATGAGATATTCAGATTAAGAAATTTTTCAATGAACGCCTTAATACAGTCTAGCTCAAGATCCATAACAAACACTCTGTTGGGAGAAAAATCAAACCAATCACCCAACTAGCTACTTACTTTGTATTCAAGGTTTAAAACATAATTTTCCCTATGTTTGTCCCTTATTCAAAATATACACATCATTTATTTTGAGATGAAGTTTAAACTATCCTCAAATTATTCTTCCTTAACTTCCTTAACTATTGTCCTTATTATATCAGGGCAATATAATAATTGTCAACTAATATTTTTTAATCATGTATAATGTTTCTAATGTCCTTTAGTTTAGGATATATTTAAATGTATGAAAAAATTGTCTCACCGCTTAATTTTGGAGTTAACTCATGTATATAAAGATGCAAAGTGAGAGTTAAAATCAGTTTTTATTCAGGGTTTGGGTTAGGAGAAATTACTATCTCTGGGATCTTTAGAGTATGTGTCACATTCTCATAAAAAGTAGAACTAGGGGGTAGTCCCTGTGGCTCAAACAAAAAGAAGTAGCACTAGGGATATCTTTTGAAATATGGATAAATTAAAGAAAAGTATTTTAGTAAAGGCATAGCAGCTAAAAAATAGGTTAAGGAAAATCATTGTTGAGAAATAGTGGGCAAACATAACAGAACCAATAGTACTGAGAAGTATTGAGAACGGACTTAATAGACTTTGGAAGAGTAAATTTGAGCTGGATCAATATAACTTTGAAAAAAGAAATATAGTTTATTAGGTAGATAATGTCTTTTAGTCTTATTTATAGTAGATATTCAATGAAAATTATTGGTAGCATTAATAATAAATTTGATTTTATTTGCTCCTGTGAAAGTTTACATTCACCATTTCCATGTTTTTCAAAACCCTCATTTGGAAAAAAACATTATTTATTTGGGAAGCTATTAAAAAAGGTCCATATTATCTTAGTTCTACCAGATTTTCAGGAGTATATCAAATACTTAAATGAAGGGTTAAATAGTGTCAATAGAAAGAAGGATAGTGGGATGAAAAAATACTTTAAAAAATAAATTATTAATACTTAGTATGGGTCATTCTTATTGTAGCTTTCCCTAAAATTGCATTATTACCCAACTGATATTACTTTTGCAATGAACATTGCAAACAATTAATTAAGGCCATTATGACAACAGGAGTTGCTTTCAGAACCAGGAAATAATAAGTCTAAGTGTGTAAGACATCACCCTTAATAGCCTGAGGTCATCATGTTAATAGGCCTTAAATGCATGGGAAGTACTTGACGATTGCATTAAGGATTACATAGATATACATATGCATTACTAGGTCAAAACATGACCTTATTTATGACTTTGTTGATAGCTAATGTTTTACCATCTTTGAAACTAAAATTAGTTTCTAGAATCTTATATGCATGAGTAACATTTTACTAAATCTTGAGCTTTTAGGTAAACAATGAAATTTTATTAATTGAAAAACAAATATTGAAAGTATCTGAGCTTAATTTTGTTTGAATTACAAAAAGGTATATTAATTTTTATCTTATGGCTTTTATCATGGGAGGAAATAATAAAATGAGGTAAGGCATGAAAGAGTCAACAAAGAAAACCAATTATAATAGGTATTTTAGGTCAGGCATAACCAACTAGAAGAAAGAATGAGCATTCAACTTCAGTTAAAAATAAAATTTATGTTTTTTTTTTCACTGCGTAAATATGGTCCACAATCCCTATTTCAAAGAAGTATATTGGACTCAAATGAAAACATCTACACACACACACATATATACATACATACACACATATATACATAAAATGAGTAAGACGGTGCCTGTGGACAAGGCTATTTCTGAATTTGTTGTTAAATGGTCCCAACATTCCAATATAATTGTGGGAGTAGCCCAGAGAGTCAAATCATACACATAACTGAGAAACTCTATTCATAACTTTTGCTTCCCTCAATTTGTTCTACTGCAGAACAGAATACTTCTATCTTCTGTTTCAAAATAATATAGAAAAATGTCAGTGAAATAGCTGTGAAATACCATTGCTCTAGGAATGGGAGTACAGTTTGAGGGAGGAAGGATTTCTCCTTGTCTACTGTGTGCTACTAAATGTTATACTACCGGGAGTGTAACATAAGGATGAAGAACAAGAAACTATGAGAATTTTCCCACACATAATAGAGAATTTTTTTTAAGAAAATCATATTTATTCAAAAATAAATTCAAGACAAAAATCAAATGTGAAACTGGCTAGAATATTTAACCTTAAAAAATCAACAATTTTTATGGAAATATAAGTAAACCAAGAGGTAAACAGCCTCAGTTCTAACCAAGTTTCTCATACTCTTTGATTAATTGTTCTAAGAGAAATATGGAAATTATAGGACTTTATATAAAAAAGAGATATAGAGCCAAAACTTTTATTTAAAGAAATAATAGCAATAAATTTTTCAAATCTAAAGAAATATGAGTATCCAGGTAGAGGAAGACTAAGAGTTTACAGTTACATATAATCCAAACAAGACTACACCAAGACTTACCATAATCGATAGTCAAAAACCAAAGACAGAGAAAAGATCATAAAAACAGCAAGAGTAAAGAAGTATATCACATGTCAGCGAATCTTAATAAAGCTAGGAGTTGATTCTAAGCAGGCACTTTACAGGCCTAGAAGGGGTGATGATAGATATTCAATGTGCCACAGGAGAGGAACGAGGTATCAAGCAAGAACACTTGGAAAGAAAATATGTCCTTCAAAAATGGAAAAATAAAGTCTTTTTCAGACAAAGAAAAACTTAGGGAGTTCATCAAAACCAGATCTGTGTTCCAGACCATGTTAAAGAAAGATCTTCAAGCTGAAAGCAAAGGTCACATTAGTAACATGAAAATATAGGAAAGTATAACGCTCACTGGTAAAAGTAAGTTTAAGGTCAAATTCAGGATAATGTTATTAGGGAGGTATTATTTTGGTATAAAGTTTAAAAAGCTAAAACATAAAGGAACATCTAAAATATTTTTTAACTATTGCACAACATTAAAAAAAGTAAGTTGTGATGTCAAAAACAAAATATGTATAGGTGTTTCTATTTGAATAAGAATGAAAATGTTGAGTTTTTTAATGAAATAAAATTTCAGTTGTTATTAGCTTGAAATAGTCTGTTATAGTTATACAATACTTTATGCAACATTATCATATTCACAAGCAAAAATCTATAGTAGATGAACAATAACAACAACAACAACAACAAAAAAAAAAAAAACAAGAAATAAAAACATACCACTACAAAAATACCGATTAATCACAATGGCAGAAGGCAAGATCAGAGGAAAAGACTGGGGATCTCCAAAACAACCATGAAAAAATAATAAAATGGCAGTGGTGTATTTCTACTTAGCTATAGTTACCTTCAATGTAAATGGTTAAACTGTCCAGTAAAAAAACACAGATTGGCTAAATGGATTAAAAACATAATACTTAATTGTATGCTTCCTGCACAAGATTCACTTTACTTTTAAGGACATAAATAGATTCAATGTGAGAAGATTTAAAAAGATATTTTTTGCAGATAGAAAAGACAGCAGATAAAACTATAATTATATCAGTTAAAATGTATTTTAGGTCAAAAACTGTAAAAGAGATAATGTAAGTCATTATATGATGATAAAGGAGTGAATTCACCCAGGAGTTATAATAATTATTAATATGTGTGCTATATATGCACTTAACATTTGAACATCTCTCTGTTTCTCTCTTTCTCTCTCTCTCTATACACACACACACACACACACGTATAAAGTATATATTAATAGATCTGAATGAATAGCTAGACTATAAAAAATAATAGTAGAGCAATTCAATATTCTACTTTCAATAGTGGAAAGATTATCCATACAGAAAATCAATGAGGAACAGAGTTGAACAATATTTTGGACAAAATGGATCTAATAGACATACAGAACAATCCATCTAATGACAGTAAAATATAAAATTTCATTCTTCTCAAGCACATACAGAGCTGGCTCCAGAATAGATCATATGTTAACCCATAAGACATGCTTTAGAAAATTTAAGTAGATTAAAATCATATAAAGTATTTATTCTGAATCCATAATATAAAGCTAAAAATCAATAACAAATCATTTGTAAAATTCACAAGCACATGGGAACAAAAACATGCTTCTAAACAACGTGGCAAAGAAATTGAAAGGTTGATTTTAACAAAACTTTCAGACAAATAATAGAAACACAACATACCAAAACTTTGGGGATGAAGTAAAAGAAGTTCTAAGTATAATAAATACCTGCATTAATGAAGCAGAACGATATCAAATAAACAACCTCAAGTTGTTCTGGCTCAAGTAACTAGAAAGAAGAAACCTCAGCAAACGAATCACAAAGTTAGTAGAAAAAAAGAAATATTAATAACCAGAGTATAAATAAATAGTGACGAATAAAATAACAGAAAAGATCAATGAAACAAAAGCTAGTTAATTGAAAAAAAAACATACTGGACAAACTTGTGGTTAGACTAAGACAAAAGAGAGACATTCTCATTTCTCATGAATCTACAAAAAAACCCCAAAACAACAAAAAACCTTAAACTTCACATTAAACCAAAAATTACACAAATAGCCAATCAATTCTAAGCAAAATGAACAAATTTGAAAATAATACATTATCAGACTTTGAAATCTACTACAAGGTTACAGCAACCAAACAACATGGTACTGGTTTAGAGGTAGACACTTACACAAATGGAACAGAATAGAGAATCCAGAAATAAAATAATATAGCTATAAGCAACTGATTCTTGACAAAGCAGAGAAAAAAGATAGTGGAGAAAATCTGCACTACTCAATAAAAGTTGCTGGGAAAACTGGATAACTACATACAAAATAATGCAACTGGATTCTAATGTCTTCATATAAAAATTAACTCAAGATGAAGACTTAAATGTAAGACCTGAAATAAACAACAACAACAAGAAATTCTAGAAGAATATGTAGGAAAAACTCTGTTATACATTGGACTAGGTAAAGAATATTTATGACTCCAAAAGAAAATACATCTACAATAACAAAAAATAAATGATACTTAAAATAGAAATTTTTTTCATAGTAAAGGAAATAATCAACGGAGTAAATAGACAATCTACAAAATGAAAGAAAATATTTACACACTATACATCAAAAAAAAGGCTAATATTCAGAAACTGCAAGAAAGAAACAACTCCATCACAAAGTGAGCTTGCCACTTTGAACAGACCCTTTTCAAAAGAAGATAGACGAGTGGCCAATAACCATATGAAAAAATGTTCAATATTACTAATCATCAGGGAATACAAATTAAAACCACAGTGAGATACCACCTGACACTTATCAGAATCTAATTATTAAAAAGTCAAAAAACAATAGATTTTGGCCCCGTTGCACTAAAAAGGGAATGTTTAGACAGTCGGTTGGAAAGTAAACTTGTACAACTCCCATGGAAAGTCATGTGGAGAGTCCTCAAAGAACTAAAAGCAGGTCTACCATTTAATACAGCAATCCCACTATTGGGTATCTGCCCAAAGTAAAACAAGTCGTTTTATAAAAAAAGACATCTGTGCTGAATGTTTATTGTAGCACAATTCACAATAGCAAAGATGTGGAATTAACTTAAATGTTCATCAACTTATAAGTGGATAAAGAGAATATGGAGTAAATACACACATACATGCACACACACACACTCACACATGGTGGAGTACTACTCAGCCATATAAGGAATGAAATAATGTATTTTGCAGCAACTTAGAAGGAACTAGAGACCATTATCCTGAGTGAAGTATCTCAGGGATGAGAAACAAAGACCACATCTTCTAACTTACAAACAGGAGCTAAATGGAAGATATATATGGCCATGGAGAAGAGCAATGGATGTTGGAAACTAAGTGGGGGGAGGGCGAGGGATAAAAATCTACCTATCAAATAAAATGTACACTGTTCTGGTTACAGGTATACTGAAAGCTCTGAATTCAGCATGACATAATTTATCTACATTAAAAAAAAAAACCAACTTGTACCTCTTTTATTTTTGGAAATTAAGAATATTTTCTTCAAAATTATACTTAATACTCTCAATGAATCCCAAACAATAAAAAAAAACAGTTAAATGAACATGTGTGTATACTAGAATATTATATAATACTTAATATATAGTTAATAATTATATATACGCCCCTGATGCATATCTATACACACAACCTTTGTGATTCCCTCTTCACATGTGATGTTACTGAAGCTTAGGTTCAATTTCAGTATTGTCTTATCTTGTTTGGGGTTATGCCACATAAGAGATCAGTGACCTTTGAATATGAGAAGGGGTAAATAGCAATTTGTTTTTCTACTGAGGAGAAGTAAAATAATTGGATTTGAGCTGGTCCCTTTCATTTAGAGTTATGAAGAACTTTCAAATTCATAGTCTCCCTTATCCTGGAATTTTAAAAAATACATTCATTTGAGGGTTTCAGGAATGGAACCAACCTGTCAGAGAACAATTTGAAGCACATGGCCTCTTTTTTAAAGTTTATGGTTTTAAAACTAAAATGATACTAATATTTGCACTGAGTAAAAGGAATAGGAGGTAAACACCAAAAAGTAAGAGAGAAAAATGGAAGACAATATTAGACAGTGCTCAACTGAGGTCCCTTAATGGCTTTGTAACGTTCTCCAGGTGAAGTATTCGGGTCACAGTCAAGCCGTGCTCCATTCAGTAGCTCATTAAAAACAGATTTCCCTGGATCACATGTACTTTGAAGATTTTTTAAAAGTGATCTCATTTTACTGCTTTCAATCATGTATTACGGTGGTCACAGGTCTTAGGATGGGGAGAAAAGCTTTTATTTTAAGTCGCATCCAAGTTTCATCTTTGCAGGAAAAAATAGCTTAATAAAAGAAGATCAAAAATGATGGCAAGATTTTAGCAATCTTAGGTTCCTTTAAATTCTAACTTGTGTCATATTATTTTTGTTCTTATTTATAAGATGAATTTAATTACATATAGGATGAAGAAGGCACAAGTGACGAAATCATGTGAGAATGCTCAATTAAGATTTTAGAAAGAATTATTCTCAGAATTACCTACTAATCTAGTATAAGGTATTTGGCTTTGTCTTTATTTAACAGCCATCACATTATGAAATAGATATTCAGTCAATTGTTCATAACCGAGAAGTATCACCAGTAACACTGCTACGTGGTACCCAAGATAATATGATAAAATAATAATAGAGATAATAATGGAAACTGTCTAAGACAAGTCCACTACCATATTCCTTATAAAACTATTTTTTTAAATGTCTATGTTTACAAATGTTTGAACATTTCGTACAAGTAAATACTATGCTTGGGTGGCTTCTCCATCTTGTATTTTAACCACAATATTCAAACCCAACTTTTGAAGGTGATCGGTCCAAAAATAGACTTCTGTAACTACATTATTCTCACTGCTACAAACTACAACAATTGTTAGAATGGGTGGGGGGCATATTCTTGGGAGTTCTAGAGGGGACAGGTCAAGCTTAAAAAGAAACAAAAACATTAAGTTTAATTATTCCTTGGGATATTGGAGCTCTGTCCCATTCTGAAGTATCTGGGGTGTTCGTATGTATATGTTTAGAAAGGTTGAGGCTTAGTTCAATATATTTTTTCCCAAAGCTACTGTATTTTAAACCTACTGTATCTTGAAATGTTAAGAGGCTACAATATTCAAAATTCTATTTTATCAATACCACATAAAGAAACGCAATTGTGACGTATTCATAAATGTTCTTACCTTCACGTCTTTAACATTCATCCTTGTTCCTTCCTTTCCAACAAATATATCATCGATGTCCACAAGGATGTATCTGTCCAAGGACAATGTCAGCCTCTTCCCTGACAAGAAGGAGATGGCATCTATGAAGATGAGTTTGTGTAACCAAAAGTTCAAGTTGTTACCAAACAGAACTCGCTGAATTCCATCATGAAGACCCAGATCCTGAATCACTGTTGCAAAAAGTGTTTTGCTAGACAAAGATGAAAGGGCTTTTTCTGTCTGTAATTCAGTTAAAAGGACAGGCTGGTATGTTGAATGATTATACTGGAAAACAGTCCAGTCTTCCCCAGGAAGAGGGCCTTTCTCAACCTTGGGTGCTTTGGTAATATGCAGCAAACGAGACTGAGGGTTGACAAAACAGTCCTTGAGAGCTAGATTATTGAAAAGGTTTAGTGGGAATCCTTTCAATTGTGTACTTAGTAAGCTGTTCTCGTTGGCTTTATGAAAACCGATGATACTAACACTGTATTCCACACAGTATTTTTCTAAAAGTTCTCGATTCCAGGAGTCCATGCTGATGTACTTCAGAATATTTTCATAAATTACTAAAGTATATTTCCCTTTGCCATTGTCCGTGAGAGGAGGTATGTCTCCCTTGCCAGGGGCAATGACCATCTGGTAGTGAAATCGGCTGGACTCCAAAATGGCTATGATATCTTGGCCAAGTTGAGAGTATTGGCTCTCCACAAAGAGCAGGACGGTAGGGTCGGTTTTGGATGTATCGATGGGTTTAACTGTTTTCAGCTCCATTGACCGATACGGTAGAATTTTGACATCAGCACACTCCGCTTCTGCAGTGGTCTCAATAAGGGTCATTTCCTGTTTGTAGCCAGAATAGAGGAAATAGGCAGAAACAACAATGCTCACTAAGCAAAAGGTAGCTAAGAGAACAATCAGTGTTCGAAAACTTCTCCGAAGCTTCACAATAAGATTCATTTTTTAAAAGAATGCTTGGAAAGCTCTTTCCAATTTCTTTTTCTAAAGTGCCATGGTGAATAAAGTATGAGATGTTGCAAACATCACTTCCCCAAAGTTCATGTAACCATTGCAAATCATGTAAAATGCTTGAAGGGATCACAAGTGAGTTAAAGCTGGAATGAAGCGGACCAGGAGGGCGCAAGTTGAAGAGATTTTGAACGTGGACGATACCACAAATTGCTGGGGAACCCTGTAAGCATAATCTGAAAAAGAGGAGAAATGTAATAACTAAAAAACGGAAACATAAATACGTGTAAGTCTAATATACACACGTGTCTTATTAATGTCTTCTGATATCTAAAATCATAGATCTCAAAGATAACTCTACTGTGCTAATATGCAAAAATACTAGTAGCCAGAGGTTTACAATCTAGATTTTACTACTTAAGAGTATAGTAGAATTTTTGAGGACCTTAAAAATACAGAATCCTATTTGATTTTGCCTCAACATCCATATATGTACATAATACTCATTTTGAGAGCATTTTCAACTAGTCACTTTAAAAAAAAAGGCATAGAAAAGTATGTTTAGTAGGATGTAAGCACTGTAATGTGTTCAAATAATCAACACATTGAATCCCATGAATGCATAAATGTATTCATGATCTATGTATATATAACTTAATAAAAAAATAGAATGCTTTAGTGTAGAATATTAATTACCATAAAAATTGCAGTACAGTACAGAACTGGGAAACCTTGTACACATTCATGTGGGGTTTGGAGCAGTGGAACATGCTCATAAGTATTTGCTTATGTCTCTGGAATGCCAGGCTGAGTGAATAATTTTGTCTTAAATTCATAGGAATCGTGGTTGTCTTTACTAATATACTATTTTATCTGGATTTACAGAGAGTCCGGTGTGTCCTTCTTTAGCATAACAATCCCCATAGACAGGATTCTTCACTCTTAGAGGCAAAGTGAGAGGCTTTGAGCAAAAGAAAGAAAGCAGAATCCAGCGTTCTCAGATCCCTCCAAGGGAACGGGCCAGGAGGTCTAGAGGAGAAGGAAAACTTTCACTTTTTTTTAAAATGCATTCCTTAATTTAGCCTAATCTAGTAATCAGGATTAAAAGTTTTTCAATGTTAAACTTTTTACAATACACATTCTATTTCCCTATCACTTTTTTTAGTTTAAAAGTAAAATACAGAAAGCATTAAAAAAAAAAAAAAAAAAGGTTTCCCAAACTGTTTCATCACAATTAGACATAATTTTTCATTATTATCAGGTGTTTTTCTTTGTATAGATGCCTCTAATTTTTAATTTTTACCATCACTAAAATTTAAAATTTCTTTCTTTTCCCCTAAAACTGTTAGAATATTTTAAAATTTTTCCTCCATTTCCCAGTTTGCCCAAGTAATATCCATAGGAAAACATCCAAAACAGGCCATGTATCAATTTGTGATTATATTTGAGATACATACACTTGACACATTACATCATGGAGATTTGAATTATCATGTTTTTTAATGAATGACATATCAGACTGTAGGTATTTCTTGAGCTTTGTATTTCATATTTTTAATTGGAAGTTCTGAATGATTAATGATTATTGATGACAAATTGTTAGATTAAAAGATCAAACATTACAATATTAAGTCATTGCTTTCTTTTATATTTCTAAGTTTTGAAATAATGGTTTCCCAAGTAATTAAATAAAATTTAATTAAGTTGTAATGATATTTATTTTTTATCTTAGGGTTTGAAAAATATTTTTAAAAGATTCTCAAGAGTTGAAAAGCTGGGATTTAAAAATTTCTACCAAGTATTTTAAACCTTTTTATCCCAAATAATATCAATGGGCTTGAATTTTCCTCTGTGAAACACATTGTACCAATATGAAAAATCTCCCAGTGATTTCATATTCATTTAAAAAGGGAATTAATTTCACATGTTACAGCTTACTGATGCTCTGTTTTCAAATGAAATTGTTTAACATAGGCTTTCAAGTATCTCAAAAGTTGGCTCCTTTGAAAAAATTGAATTGCATTTTACTAGAAAGAAATGAAATATAACAGTAAAAAGACTCTGGTTTGTTGTAAAATATATTAACCAATAATACCTACTATTACCTTCTAATTTTGTGTATGTTTGAAAATGTTTATGGATACATTTTTCAAATAAAAATCAAATTAAAATATACAGGAGGGAATGAACAAGAAAAATGAATATAAATGTATTTATTATCACAGCTTGAGACTCTATCTCAAATAAATAAATAAATGTATTTCTTATCTGTGAACTGTACACCTCAAACTGGTAAAGTTCACAAATTATATATGTATAATTTACCTCAATAAAAAGTAAATTTACAAAATTAAAAAATATATATTCAGTATATGTGTGTATGTATAGAATATTGAAATTGAAAGATACTTGGAATTTGTTAAAGGAGCTTCTCCGATTTTTATTAATTCCATTCCTAGACTTCTCCAAGCTCATGTAATTGATTTAAAAATCCATTTGTGCAAACACAGAATCAGACCCATCCTGCCTCCATCCCCACATGAAATGGCCCAACCAGAGCAGAAATCTATTTAATCCACATACTTTGGAGGGTTGTTTCGTGTATTAAGAACAAATTTAATCAAGAGATTTGAATAGAAACTGAATGTATGACAAGTAGGTATTTTGTCAAACCTTTATCTTTTCTCACATAAAAAACATGATTTTCATTTTTAAATGTGCAAAAGATGAGATGTCAGTTTTGCATATTAGAATAGCTCATCTTAATATGTAATAATTAGAAAGAATTTTAAAAGCATATGGGACTAGAATCTGCCAGCCCAAAGGATAAATAAAATTTAAATGTGACATTTATTTAACATTAATCTGTTCAGCGTTGGAAGAATGATAGATAC
Source organism: Otolemur garnettii (assembly GCF_000181295.1). Lineage (NCBI taxonomy): Eukaryota > Metazoa > Chordata > Mammalia > Primates > Galagidae > Otolemur > Otolemur garnettii. The sequence continues at coordinate 5,102,591 of NW_003852524.1, forward strand.
ATATTACCACATGGTAGATACGTGTGTTTCAATGTGTCGATTTAACTAATGAAGTTATCCTTCACATTCAAGCTTCCCATTTCCTCTTTCCTTACAAAAAAGGAAGTGGAAGTGTGGAAGCCTGGACCATAAAATATGATATATCATCAATGTTGACTTATACCCCACACCTGAGATAGGCGTTAGTGGCAACATTGTTTGGGATGCCAAAGAGATGCAGTCTGTGATTTGTTTGAATAGTGGACCTGGGGTTGTGCAAGTCAGGGGACAGGAGTAGGGAGACCAACCAGGAGTAGGGAGGCCAATTAGAATTTCCATTGTCAACGTAAGTAAAATAATACAATTAGGATTATTTTTCAAAAGACACAATTGTTAAATAACTCACTAAGGAAATTCATTTCAGAATAATGATGAAGACAATAAGATGCCACACCCAAAGTATAACATGTTCATGTGTTCTCAAGGATTCTAAGGCAACACACTACCATTTTTATTTTATCTTAATCCTGTGTCCTCTGCAGGGTGAACCTGAGACCAGTTAGCATCAAACAGAGACATACAAGAGCTTTCTTTTCCCACTGTCCCCCTTACATTGTAATGTCAGCCTTTCATTATGGAATGAGCAGACAAGGACATGGATTCCTGAGTAAATTGCATGTGTGAAAAGCTAATATTTCTTAACCACAACACAACGTTAAATTGGTGTTGGTCCCAATTCTAAATCTGACTTTCACGTGTTCTAAGAAATCTAATGTTAAACATTTGAAAAGGGAGATCTACTCATTATTTTTCATGATGACCTGTCTCAAAATGTGGGCTGCATGACCTCTGTGTAGACTTTGGGAAGAAAAAAGAAGGCTTTGTAGAGGTGCCTTCCTTGTTCTCATTCGGGTTCTTATCTTTACCTCCACCGCTTTCAAATGTGGGTCATCACCTCAGTAGTGAAATAAATATCTCTCAGAATCTTTTACGCTCTTTTAAGATTAGATGACATAAAGATATTATTGCTGGCATATCTGCTTTTAAATCATTCATGGATTTATTTTCAAAATCTGTTTAGAGGTTCTCTAAAATTTAGTTTATAAAGCCCATTTTCCACATGTTTAGGAACAGAGACAGTAAAAAACAAACCAATTACAGGCACTGAAATAGTTACTGCTACTTTTTGGAAAGACAAATTCAGAAGAAAGCTAGACATGAAATCACACTGAATATATGTGTGAATGCTTCTTTGTTCAATACCATCCAATAAGCTATATAGCTCACCAATGAAGTTCATTAAAGTTCAGCTGAAATTTAAAAAGAAAGAACAGTATTTCCCATATTTCCCAGCATTTAATGAGCGCCGAATACTTGCTAGTAATTAGGCTACATTCTTTGCATTTATTGTTCTTTTTACTCATTATTAGACTGTTTTTAAGATGAATAAATCACAATTTAGAGGATTTAAGAAAGGGACTAAGATCACATTACCAATAATTTATAACGCTGGGGTTTTATCTTCCACCAGTTCTGTTGTTGAAAAAAAAAAAAAGCCAAACACTTAGCAGGAAGAATAATTGCATAATTTAACTACATATTAGCAAATTTTACTTTCATTTTAAAAGTTCAGATACTCAAAGGTAGAAATATCTACCACATATGGTGAAACTGTAGAGGTCAATTGAATCATCTTACAGATGCTGTGTTAAGTCTGGGTGACTTAATAATTTATAATTCAATCAGCTTTCACCTCTCATGACACCTAGAAGAAAACATTTTATTAAGTACTTTATTTCTACATGGTTCAAGAATTTTTTGTTTGCTTTTAGGTACCTGAAAAAGTATTATCTCATATTGTATATTAATGAAACAGTACTTTTTAATTAAAATTGTTACATAAATATTTAACCATTTGTTCATGCAACTAAACTGCACCAACACTCCCTTGAATTTCAAAATTTAAAGCCATATTTTAAGAGAGTAAATACTCTTTTTCAAATTATAACAGGGATATAAAGTAGACTAACATAGAAATATCATCATACTTTATATACAGTAAAGGTAGTACAGTGAAGGTTTATAAAACTTAAGTTCAGCAGTTCTCAAACTATGGGTTGTGACTCATTTGGGGGTGGCATGACCCTTTCACAGGGGTCACCTAAATACATCCTTCATATGAGATATTTACATTATGATTCATAACAGGAGCAAAATTACAGTTATGAAGTAGCAATAAAAATAATTTTATGATTAGGGGTCATCACAACATGAAGAACTATATTAAAGGGTCATGGCATTGGGAAGGTTGAGAACCACTGCTTTAGTTAGTTATGGCATGTGTGTGTATATTTGGGTCTCAGTATAACATTAATTTTTATTTTTAGTCATGGTCAAAAGTGTTCAAGGAAACACTGTTCAAGAAGGCACACTTTAGGCCAGGTGCGGTGGCTCACGTCTGTAATCCCAGCACTCTGGGAGGCAGAGGTGGGTGGATTGCCTGAGCTCATGGGTTGGAAATCGGCCTGAGCAAGACTGAGATCCCATCTCTAAAAATAGCTGGGTGTTATGATGGATGCCTATGGTCCCAGCTACTCAGGAGGCTGAGGCAAGAGAATTGCCTGAGCCCAGGAGTTTGAGGTTGCTGTGAGCTATGATGCCATGGCACTCTACTAAGGGCAACAAGTGAGACTCTGTCTCCAAAAAAAAAAAAAAAGTACCACTAATCCAAATCATTTAATCTGGGTCTAAGAGGATGATAAATATCACAGAGGTTTTAGCTAAAGATAAATTCAGTCTCTTATAATTCTGGGTGTTTTCTGAAAATGTCCAATACTGATTCAATGAAGGTTTGGCCTTACGGAACTGCTTTCAGCTTCATCACAATATCACAAATAATGTCGTGATATTATTTTCCACAGCTACCGTACCTACACGAGTCTTTTTTTATTTTCCAAAATGAAGGTACTAAGTAATGAGTAGATATTATATTTAACCAAAGTAGTATGCTTATTTTATGATTTACTGTAAAAAATGTTCTTTTCTATCCCTGAAAATAACCAGTTGGTTATTACCTAACTTTTATATTTGCTTCCTATTTTCTTGATTTCAGTGACATAATATAAATTTACTTTAGTCTTCAGAGTAGGCATTTTACCAGTACAAACTCCTTAAAGTGTTATCTTCAACATAATGATGACATTACTAAAGTGATATTATATTGTAACACGATATTATAGTAGGCACATAGCTTTGAGCTATCAGCTATATTCACACTTCCGAAGATTATCAAGGCAACTCAGTAAATAGTAGAGTAAATGTCAGATTTCTTTTATCACTATTTCCTGCAGATATATATATAGTGCTCACTTATCATTTTCTTGTGTTCTGTTTGCTAAAGCAGAGAAATAACATGATTTTTTACAACTGAGAGTTCATTTTTATTAAAATCAAACAGTAAACACTGTATCTGTGTATCCATCTTGTTTATTAGAAAACATGAGGACTTTGAGAGTAAGGAAGCTACTTCATGGACACTTGTTCTGGTTTGTCACGGAAGATTTAGATATAGTAATAGAAATGCTATCTTTAGCTAAGTTGAGAGGGCTAGTAATCATTGCTTGGAACTCTGTATTTATTTGTATAGCTAAGATTTCATCATGGAATTTTATCCTTACTACTGCTAAAATAATAATTGTGTCTCAGAACAGAATTAAATATAATCAACAATTTTGGAGTGATTACATCTCCTCTGTGGGTTCCAGAATTCCAGACAATTCCCTTAGGACCTTGGGATGACATTGGGATAAATCTGTGAATCTGTCTCTTGGTGTAGAAACGTGGGTGCAATTTATTTACAATGGAACATTCAGAATGAAAGTAGAACCAGATAGGTTATCTAAAATTTAACTCAGTCTTAGATTACCTCCTACTTATTCCCCTGTGTAAGAAGTAAAGGCAGTAATCCATCACCCCTTTAATAAATAAATGTATTAACCTTTACTAAGAGCCTACTTTTTGCCAGGTACATCTGCAAATTCATCTGTTCCTCATATTATCATCAGAACAGTTCTTTTGATCCCAAGTTCTTTTGTTTTAATAGGTTCTTCCTTTCTTCTCTTTTATTTACTATTTCCTTTCCATTTCTAGATCATTTGCCCTTCCCTCCCCCTTCCCTCCCATCTATCCCCTCTCCACTCCTCCTGTCCTCTCCTTTCCCTTCCCTCTCTTTTCCTTTTTTTTTCCCTGACAGTGAATGGTTTCAAAGTTATTGATTTAAACCTTGTGCTAATTGAGGTGGAACACATTCTTCTTCATAAAGCATCACAAGAATGGAGAGGCAAGAATCCAATGTACTCAATTCTAATATGAAGACAGCAGACCATCTAATACATGCCCACAGAAGAGAAAAGCTCAAATCAATTTAAGGTGGGGGATGGAGGAATGAGGGAGCAGGGAGAGGGGAGGTGAGAGGGGGCTGGGGGGTTCCAGTGTATGGCAGGCCTTTTCAGGGTGGGACACAATTATAAGAGGAACTTGACCTTAATACAATCAGTATAACCTAATTCCTTGTTCCATCAATGAATCCCAAACCATAAAATTAAATAAATAAAATAAAGCTTGTGCTAATGGATTTAATGTGAGGAGTGCTCTCATTAACTGAATGATGCATGTAACAATGTTTCCATTTTCTATCTATTTTCTTTCCTTTTCATATGAACAATAGAAGCTACAAATGGTGACTTAGGAAATACTGTAATAGATATCATGGTTTGCTCCCTGTTTAGATCTATTATATTAACAATTTTTTTCCAAAGCAAACTTTTTCTGCAAATTATCTCATCTACAAGGTAGTTTGAAAATCTTTATAAAACTCATACTGATATCTTTTAAATAAACCTTATGTGTATTTTGCACCTGAGGGATTATAAAATATTTGAAAACCAAGAAAAACAAAGCAAGATGTATTTTTTAATGAGAATCTCTCTTTCGTCCTTTCTCTGTTTGTAATTTGTTTTTCTGTAGTTTAAAAATACCTCTTTTTTTCACTTAAAATTATGACATTAACTAGTTATAATAAAAGAAAACATGATTAATAAATTCTTATATCCATTGTTTCATCACTTAATTTGTTATATTTTGAGGATTTCAATGAATTCTAAGCCAGGTAGCTCTACTACCTAAAACCCCAACATTCTACCTTACAAACAAATCAGAAAGTGTGGATTGAATTGGCTCAGAATTATCCAGGGACCCAAGCTGACTCCCTTCCGCTCATGTTCCCCAAACCTGTGGAAGTCTCCCTGTACTTACTTGCTTCCTGAAGTCATCGAAAATGGGACTCTTTCTAAAGTCAGTCTTTTCCTTTTGCCTTCACAAGTTTTCTAGAACTTTATCTTCTGTCTTCCGAGCACTGGGTTCAAAACTCAGTGTATGATTTGTTACTGATTGACCATAATCAGCATCTATGCGTGTTTTGTTTGGTAACTACAGTCTTTGTACATCTTCATGGCTTTACTCTCCAACACTGCCTCACTAACCTCACTTTAAAGAGCTGGGCATGTACTGATTTTTGTCTGAGACTCCAGGTATTATCTTCTTAACAAGTTTAACTCACCCCAATTTTTCTAAGATGCTCCATTACACTCATCTCTAGCCTCAATCCAAGCACCTGCCTTTTCTTTCTCTTCAGCTTTCCAAGTCAAACTTTTGAAAGAGTTTTCTCTTGTAAAATTCTTTCACCTTGTTATTCTTGCACATTACCTATAAAACACTTGCGGTTCTGTAATGCCCAAGGTTGTGCCCTTTATCCCTAACACTGACCAGCTCTCACTAATTTTTAAATATTCAACTTAAATAAAAATGCCTCAAAATGTCACCTCTGACCTTGCAGAAGCTGGTTTAGTGAGTGCATCTCCATTGTGACCTCATAGTGCAGTTTATATCACAGACATTTCTTTTGAGTAACTATTCATGGATTTCCATCAAGGCAGAAACTGTAATTTATTCAGAAATGAATCTTCAGCACTTTGTAGACTTCCTACACGTTATGTATGCACAAAGCAATTATGCCAAAACAATAACTTATACATATCCTGATTAAATTCACCTTCTTTCTCTACCCTAAAGTGCAACTCAAATCCTGTTTAGCTAGAAACTTGTGAGAAGAATAAGTCTGAATTTCAATTTCAATTGGAAAAATGAAGAAGCTTAAAACAGTGTGTATTTCTGTTTCCATGTACGCAATCATCAGGAAAGATTTGGAAGATGTTCACCAAAGGAGTGATCATCTCTGTTTTTTATCTTTCCATATCATTTGAATTTTTTCAAGAATCACATATCATCTTTTTAAAAAGCACACAAAATGAAGGTAGAGAATTGTCAAAGGAAGTTAGTTTGGTAAGTTTAAATTTGCTTCAAACGCTAAGATTCTGCAGTCTCATGAATAAACCTTTCCTATTCATGCCAATTCCTGGCAATCTTTCTTCCTTTGCATCTCCAATAAATAGATCGTCCTTATCTTTTTTGTAATGCTTTCGCATTTTAACTGATGTATGTGCCTTCCCACGAAGATTGTGCGCATATTTTTAATATACCAGTCTGTATACAGAAATTCTTATTTCAAAATACGCTACTTTCCTTGCTATCAAGTATAACCCAATACTAAATTATACACACAGAAGATTCATAAAAATCTTGAGTAAATGAGTTAAACTGATTTTTTCATGTTACAATGTTTGCAATAATTTCTACTGGAACAATGATCTCAGATTTTAAGTCCAAGTTTTTAAAATCTGAAAAATCCATTGCATCAAATTAACTGTAAATTTATTTAAACTAGTATATGCGTCATTGCTTCTGATGAGTTCAAATTGTCAGAAGATTTTATGTGTAAGAAGATATATGTGTAAAAAATTATTTAAATACATCAATTAGATATTTATCCTTTGTTGAAAAGAGAAATAAAATACTTGGAGTAAAATGAGTGGCAGGACCCCCAAAGCCTCAGTTTTGTCTGTCACCTATACAGGTCCTGGCGTCTTTGACCAACTTATCTCCAGGGACCGGCAAACACACATCCATCCATTTGCCGGAACTGACTTTCAAAATGTGTTCAAGACCCTGTGCACACAGAGCCCTGGGGATGTAGGAAACTAGGAAACTGTAGTTCTGGGTACACACTAGTGTTTCCCTTGTGGATAACTGCAGCCGTGGCCTTGTTAAGACACATTTAGTGAGAGTAGAGGTGGGCAGGAAAGCTGGGACTTCCCAATTAGCAACCAAAGGTGAGACTGTGAAGGGTACTAAACCAATTGAATAACAAGGGAAGGGAAGAGCCAATACCTTGTGGTCTATGAGTATTAACCAGATCGCAACTGTACTCACAAGCACTGAACCTCTGGAGAAATTTGTATTATATTATTACCAGCATATTTTCTCTCGGAATTTATTTATTTATTTATATTTATTTTTATTTTGATAAGCAAACAAAATGAGATCTACCTTATTAACTAATTTTGGGGGTACAATATAGTATTATTATCCCGAAATTCATGTGACAGATCTTAGCTTATCATTTGATGAATACAGTGATAAATATATTGCTCTTTCAATATCAATCATTAATTTTTTACTCATTATCTAGAACACATTTTCTAATGAATTTTTCACCCATCATTTATCTTGTATTTTAGAGAAATGAATATATTTTTTACTAGGGGCAGAACATGGCTGCAACTGGCCCATAAAGTTACCTTTGCCTGTTGGGTGACCAATTCTCCAGTTATGTTCTTTTTTAACAGCTCAAAAAATAGTATTTACAGATTTTTTTTTATTTAAAAAAAGCCAAAGTAACGATAGGATATAATGTATTATAAATAAGTTATCACTTCTAAAGTTGTAAAATACCCAAAACCGTAATGAAAAAAGTGTAATTGATATTATTAAAAGGTAAAATACTAAAATACTTCATCCCCATCCATTAACATTTTTTATAACATAGGCTATGAAAACAGGTTTTTAAATAACACAGGCTATAAAAACATCGCTGATGTGATGTTTCCATTTTTTTTCTAGGATTAGTAAACAATAACCTAACTATTAATATATCACATTTATTTGGGAGAAAAAAATAGAACATTTGCTTTTCAAAATGTTTATTTCTTCTAAACATCCTTTCGGTCGCTTTTTGTAACACTAGAGGGCGACATGTTCTAGCGAAATTAGACCAAAAGCACCTGTTGTCCGTTGACAGATTACAAACAAAAGAACGTGTTACCCGGATAAGTCCCGAGAGTACAGGTAACACAGAGCCCAGGATGAGCCTCATGCTGTGGATAGCAGGAAAAGAACAGTGTCTCTGTCTTAACGTGAAATTTCACACCAAATTCATTTAAATCAGTTCTGTTCCCCATTTTTGTAATGATCGGCCAAATTTATGAAGTTCGTGTGGTTGCCTAATTCTAAAATTGTCTTTCTGCGTTTTTAGCCTGGCTCTTCACACAGTTGTTCTTACTGTGCACAAGGGAGGAATAAATAAAACGACAGGGCTGTTAATACTTTGCTAGTGGGTGTGACCCTTTAAGATCTAAATCTTTTTTTTTTCCCCGAAAGGAAAACAGTAGAACACTTATATTTCAGATATGAAAAGCAAACAATTTTTCTACCTGTTGCTTCCAAATGACCATTGCTTTCGGATCTATTTATTTTATTTCTTCACTAAATACAACAATATACATTCTTGTTGCAAAAGAGATTTACCTTTCAGTTCCACATTTCTCTATCATGCAAACAGGTCTTTGTGATAATTTCATTTGCAAAAAATGTCATGATTTCTAAAACTTTGAATTCCTTAGATAATTATTTTAAATATCTTAAGAGCAGAGAATTAACATTAAATGAATAATAAGATATATACAAAAGAGAAATGTGTATACCATGATGTACCCCATTTCTCAGTTATGAGATGGAAATATAAAACTTAAGAAATATTTGAAATTACCTAAAATTGTGCTTATAATTTCAATTTCAAATGACATTATGATTTATTTGCAAAAGAGCCTTCCTGGATATCAATTTCTACTCCTCATAGTTATATCTTAAAGTCATAACACTATGTGCTCCCCGTATAATTTATCATTTACCCAAGAACCTGTAGCAATACCTGTTCATATGCAGATGTTTTGCAGGTGATTTGAAAGATAATTGATAGTTAGGGGGTTGTGTTTACAATTAAATATCCTCAAATTAATAATTCTCAGTAAAATGCACAAAGTATAACAGACTTTATTTTATTCATGCTTTAGTTCTTCTCCAAAGTTGCTTTCCCCTACATTAGTCATGAAAAATTTGTCCAAAGGAAAGTATTTTTAGAGACTAAGAAATCTTTTTCAATAACTATCACAGAATTTGTCATAAATGAGTGTGAATAACACTATGATAAAGATGCAAACTATAATTGGAATAGAAACATCAAGGTGAGTACAAAACGAAATCCAAAAAATTGTTCTTAATTATATTCAGTCACATCATTGTACTCAAATTACGATTAAGGCCACAGGCACAACACACAGAAATCATAAAAGTCTATTTTGAGAAATGACCATAGACCAACTATTACACCAATAGGTTGACCATAGACCAAATTATTGCTACCAATTTTAAGAGTTGGGGGGGTACTTCAAGTTATACCCCTGGAATATGGATATAGATGAAAAATCCTAACCAATAAGGCACTTTCTTTGGACTCACTTCTTCCTTCTTCACCTCAGTAGCTTCTGATTTAATGTTGGGTAAGGATATATCAGATTAGACACTTCCAAAGGTTCATGAGCTAGTTGTGAGGGAGGCTTGGGAAGAAGTACTTTAATATCTGTATTGATGTGGACATTTGTAAGATCATGCATTTCTCAAACATAAAAAGAGTGTTCAAGTTTTTGGATGTAAGTAAAGATAAAATAAACTGGTAAAATGTGATTTAATGTAAATGAACTTAAGTTTAGAAAATGGTAATAATTTTCAAGGGATCAAACATAAACCTAAATAGAATTGAAATAAATAAGAAGAATAGCATAACATTAATAAGAGAAAAACAATGAAGTAAATGTGTTCAAAAACCCTTGTATTTTCTGGGAAGGAAGTCCATTGACCTTAACTGAGTACCATGATTTCTGGTGAAATCAGCATGACATGTAGAAGCCAGGAGAGAGGCCTAGACCAAATCCTTCCCTAGCACCTTCACGGGATGTCCCTGCCTTCTTGGTACTTTGATTTTAGATTTTTAGCCTCCAGAACAGTGAGACAATAAATTTCTATTGAATAAGCCATTCAACTTTTGGTTATGTAGTCCTAGAAAACTAATATATGATAGTAGTGATGGATTATAAGATTAGTTGAATTTTAGAAAATAAATCAGTGTCCCCAATATTATGGCAGAGACAGTTGTCTGCCAAGAATCCATGCCCCTCTTTGCATGCCTCCATCCAACTCTTAGAACAGGATCATTGCTATGGGCTTTGGGCCTCTCAGGACTTAACACATCCCACAGGTATCTTCACATGTTCTCTTGTCATCCGCTTTATCCCCACCTATATCAGTATTAAAAGACAGGACTCCATGGACTTTTTGAATACACCTAAATAATGCTTTTGTGATCTCATTAACTACTCTCTCTATTTCTTGAAATATTTCACTGTGTTTATCAGAATACATAGTTAATTATCCAAAAAATTATTTCTCTTTCAACTTTCTAGCTCTCACTGAACCCTGGTTCTGCCCTGAGAGCTCTCTACTATATTTTCTCTCCCAGGTCTCTTTATTGGATCAGGAGGGTGGCATAATGTCCTTCTGACTTATTGTCAATTCTATTCTCCTTTCCTAATCCCTTAGTCCTTGAACTTTTTATCTTGTTAGATCAAAGCACCTACCTATTTTCCTTATAGCGGTCATCAACCTATGCCTGGATTAAACCTCTTCAGTTTTAAAAGTCTTATTTTTTGAAAACCTTTCATTGTTTGAAGAAACTGCTAATTTACTAATTGTTAATAATAAAGATAACCATATAAATCCAAATACATGATCCTTCTCTATACGTTAAGATTTTAAGTCTTCTCTTGAAGGCTGTGTATTTCTTCTCACCACTGTTACCAGCATATGTGCTGGGTCTGTTCATTATAACTAAGAACCATGTAACTATAAGTGATTCATAATATTGATTTCATACATTTTGCTATCACAATCTCTGATGTCTTCTCCACCTATTATCTCCATTTCAGCAATCTTCTCACATCATAGAATGTTCAGTCCATTTATCTTTTCACTATGCATTCTGTCTCTTTTACAGTGTCACAACTCTCCTAACTCAGTTTAAATTCCATAATCAAATATATTCTTTATATAATATATTCTATCAAATCCCCTTTCTCTCTCTTCATTTCTTGATGTACCATTGTCTAAATAACAACACTGATTAAATCCCATATTCCACCAAATCTGTCCTCTGAAGATGGACACAGCATCACCAAACTGACTTAAATTCTTGATCAACAGCCTTAAAGGAAACTTTAATTCTTGCTGGTAATCTTTTATTTTTTTTTTTTAGTTCATTAACTATTTCTTCTAAATAATTATTTCATATATTTTCCTCCATATTAAAACTTTTATGTTTTTTGGTTTGGAAATTACTATATTATTTATTGATCTATTTTATTTATATATCATTATTCAACTTCAGCCTCTCATCAGTGTTTTCTTAGTGATTTTTAAATAGCTAATTTAATTTATCTGGGTAAATTTGGAATATCAGTTACAGAGACTGATAAAACAAACATTTAAAGTCAAAATTTGGATATTCCCTCACCTCAACATTTATCTTTTCTTCATGTTGCAAACTTTACAATTCTTCCAGTTGTTTTGATATATACAATAAATTATATACAGGTATTAAAATATCACAGATATCTCCCAAATATGTGCAACTATGGTAAATCAATAAAAATAAAATAAAGTAAAATAAAATACATGAAAAAGTATATATTCTTTAAGTGAAGTCAATATTTGAGTTTTAATTGAGTTCTAAATCTCTTTTGATGAATAAACTTGAAATTAGTCTTTGTGTGGACCAAAGTTTACAGATAGGAAATGCTTAGGAATTTGTCGTGATTCAGGGCAAAGAAGGCATAAACCTGAATTACAGCATTATCTGTTTATCTGTGTAAACTCCGCAATTGATATAATTACAAACACTTATAGCCGTACTTATATTGTGTCAGTCATTGTTCTAATGCTTTTAATATGGTCTTCTATCCAGGCCCTGAAACAATCCCATGAGGTAGTACTATTTACATTCCCATTTTACTGATAAGGAAATAATAAAGGTCAGATTGTCCAATCCTAAAGCTAATAAGTGGCAGAAATATTTAGGAAATACAATGTATGATCTTGGATAAGATCAGGAAGTACAACAGACAAGAGATGTCAAGACTGATTCCCACGTTTCACCAATCGACATACAGAACTTAGAGTGTGTTTATAGGCAAAAGTACAAACAGAGATGCTCAGAAATTAAGGAAATAAATGTCTACAAAACTATGATGACCTTATCAGAGTAGTTTCCATGGAAAGAAGTGCAGTAAATATTTTGCTATTTTGCTGTTGGTTGAGAAGGAAATTGGAGGCAGAGCAGTGGGAAAAGCCCTGTGGAACTGACAGTCACATTGAGGGGCACACACATAGAGTTGAGAGTTATAACCTAACAGTTTGACAACTCTTAATTTTAAGTGGAAACAATACAATTCAAAGTGGCTCAGTCAGAAAATGAGGGTTTTTTTTTTGAGAATGGCCCATGTGATCCATGGGAGTGTTGAACATCCAAGTCTTGGGAAGTGAGAGATGCAGCTGGGCTTCAGCAAAGACGAGTCAGTGACCCCAGAGAGTGCCTCTGCTTCATTCTTTTTTGGTTTTTATCATGTTTACCTGTTTACCTGTAGGCCAGCTTCCTCTATGTATGGGAAACATTTGTGGCTTCTAAAAATCTGGTTTTCCTAGCTGCAGAGAGCAGCTAATTCCTTCCTGGGCTTCAGGAAAGAAGTCTGGTTGGTATGGACTGGCCCCTTACTCATACCACGGCACTTTCCATCAGCCAGGGTGATGGGGGTGGAGAGAATGGTCTGCAGACATTAGTGTATGATTCAAGTGGGAGAAAAGCAATTTCCAATATGGGAAAGACAAGGTGGGCAATCCTATAGATATATGCCCAGAGTCAAGGTCAGGTGTGAATAATCAGTAATGGCAATGCTGTATATTAAGAGAAGGACTCAGTGCAGGGCGGTCAAGGGAGCTTCAGAGAGAAAGATGGCTAGATGGGGACATTAAAGGAAGGGTATACATTTGATAAGCAGGGAGAATTCAGTGAGAAAATTTACAGCAACAAGTATATGTAAGTACTGTCGGCTAAAGGCAGACTTTTCTGGGCAGAGAAGAATAATTCTGAATGTGCTGCTTCTTAAAGTGTAATCAAAAGACGACCTGCCCAGAAACACCCAAGGAGTTTGAAGAAATGTCAATTCCTAGGCTACTATCCAGTCTATTTAATTAGAATGTTTAAGAGTGGGTTCCAGGGTATATTAAAACTTTTAACTTATTTTTCATCACCCTCACCTGATGATCCTATCTTCTTTTTCATAGCGAATATAATGACAAGAATTTTATTTCAGAAGAGAAATTCCATAAGCACCCACACCTGCACTTACTAACATGAGGGTATGTTCTCTTTTGGGTGAATTATCTATTCTAGCTAAAGACAACCCTTTACTTGTGCACTAATTCTAATGCATTGATCACCTCCTCATGGATGCTATTGCTTCAATGCTCTATCTCATATAGCCATGTTTTAATTTTTAGTGAAATATTTATAATAGCATGCAAACATTCTTTTATTTCTATCATAATTCTCTTACCCTATAATCTATCATTTTATTTCTTTCCTCTCTACAGCATCACTCTTTGAAATGCTACGTCCAATTTTCTCTGGAGCCTGTTGTAATCAGGCTTACCCTCTCCACTTCATTTTTCTTATAAATGTCACCAATGACCTTCATTTTGTGAAATCCAATTATCAATTCTCTCTCTTTATCTTACTGTACCTATAAGCAGCATTTTATACCACTGATCATCCATTCAAACATAGACACTATCTTTACTCAGTTTCTAGGAAATCATACATTTAGTGTTTTTCTATGACTTTCTAATGAAATTTTTTGACCTTTACTCTGTATTTCCTTCTTTGGTGATCTCATCTAGTGTCATGGATATTAAAATATTATTGATAATCTTAGTTTAAATGCTATCTGTAAGATGACTCCACAATACATATCCAGCTAAATCATTTACCATATATATATATATTCAACTACCTTTGAAATCTAATGGGTGTTTCAAATTTAAATGAAATCAAATCTGATTACCTGATATTTTCTTTAACTTTAAAATTTATGTAGGAGACCAGGTTAATCACTTTGGGTTTGCTGATGACATTTTAAACACAATACCCAAGGAATAATATGTAAATGAAATAATTGATAAATTGGGCATCATTCAAATCATTAAAAGAAGAGAATTTTTACTTTGTGGAAGAAACTGTTAAGAGAAAGATGACAAGCTACAAACTGGGAGAAAATATTTGCAAGAGGCATATCAGGTAAATGATGTTACCCAAACACACAAAGAATACTTAAAGTTCAATAGTAAGAAAACAATCCCATTTAAAAGTAACAAAAGACCTCACCAGACACCTCACCAAAGGAAATATAAAGATTCCCAATAAGCCCATGAGAAGATACTTCATGCCATATTTTCCTAGCGAATTATGAATAAAATGGCAGGGAGATACCATGACACCTCTAAGAGAAGTACGAAAACGCAGAACACTTGGCAGCGCCACATGTTAGAGGGGACACCAAAGCACAGGAAGCCCATTCATTGTTGATGTGAATGAAAAGTGATGCAGTTACTTTGGAAGACAGTGTGACAGT
>NW_003852524.1:5117822-5119944 GCF_000181295.1 Otolemur garnettii
ACACAAAATGCGTATTACTAAGTGAAAGATGCTAATCCAAGAAGGTTACATACTATATGATTCTAATGATAGGAAATTGTGAGAAAGGTGAGGCAAGGAGACAGTGAAGAAATCAGTGGAGAATCAATCACCAGGGTTTTGGGGGAAGGAAGGGATGAATAGAGGAAGTACAGGTGGTGTTTAGGGCAGTGAAACAATTCTACGTGACACTATAACGACATACACAAGTCCACAGTTGGCAAAACCCATAATGCTGCACCAAGAGTGAACTTGAATAATAATATAAGCAATGGACTTTAGGTAATAATGTGTCAATGTTTATTCATTGATCGTAATGGCAGTGGGGTAGGTTGTACATGAGTGGGAGGAGATTAAGGAAATTCTTTGTACCTTCTGCTTAATTTTGCTGGGAACCTAAAACTTCTCTATAAAGTATTAGCATTTTACCACAAAGACATTTGCCCCAGAATGTTTATTGCAGCTCAGTTCATAATTGCCAAGTCATGGGAGCAACCCAAGTGCCCATTAACCCATGGATGGATTAATAAATTGTAGTATATGTATACCATAGAATACTATTCAACCATAAGAAATGATGGAGACTTTACATCTTTTATGTTTAGCTGGATGGAGTTGAAACACATTCTTTTTAGTTAAGTATCTTGAGAACTGGAAAAAAATATCCAATGTACTCAATACTAATATATAAACAATTACATGCTTATACAAATGATAAAACACAAAAATTGTCTAGCAAGGGCAGGGTGAGGAGGGAGAGAGGGGGGAGAGGGAGGACAATTAGCAGGAGCAGTGTGGGCATTTGGCAAGATCTCTCATAACGTACAAAATGCGAGAGTGTACAGTACAGCTCTTGGGTGAAGGGCTCGTCTTCTTTAATTTGGAAGTGAGAACATTGTAACCTAAAAGTTTGTACCCTCATATTAATTTGAAATAAAAAAAGTATTAAAAAAGAGCAAGCTGATCCATGACATTTATGCATAACTTTCTAGTTCTTATAAATTTGTAGACCTGTACAAGCAACACAGTAAGATACATTTAAGACACACTGTTTAAGAATCACAAGAATCACAATAATTCATTTAAAAAGCAATATGTTCTTCACTTATATTTCCTAAATAATATTAAATGGCTCTAATTCATAAAACAAAATGACCCTTCTAAAATGCTTGTTTCTCTACTTTACAATTCCCCTGCCCTCCAAAGCTACTCTGGATACTCACCTTATAATACTTTCCGCTAAATGTTTTACTATTTTTTGTATTCCCTCTCTTCTCACCTCCTTTCCCTGTGACTTAGGGTATTGACCAATTAACCTTATATTTAAAAAACAAGATACCCTTTTTATTTTTTAGGGGTAAATGGAAAGAGTCGATGTTTTACACTATTTCTTAGAGAGACATGGTTGTGAATATTCTCGTTTGAATTATTTTTGTCCTGTCACAGAAGAAATAGGAGTGTCATAACTTGGTGAATGATCGTATGTAGAGAGGAAAAAAATAAATCATCCAAAGACTTCAGGCTTTCACACTCATTCATGCAGTATTGATTGAATGCTTCCTAAGTGCCAAATGCACTATCCACCTCTACTCTGAAAGCAGTGAAAGTCTATTCTATAACACATTTGAATAAAAGGCAATTACATAAAGCACGATAAGTTTAATAATATGGAAGATACAAAGTTACATAAAAACAGAAAAGATGTGTGAAAAGAAACGTCTGGGAGATATTCAAAGGAAATGCCCACTGTTAGGCAATTGAATACATAGGAATAGAATTTAAGGTCTGTGCTGGAATTGAATGGAAAGCAATGTAACTGAAACATTTGAGGCCTCATATTAAATTGAGAAAAAAATAAAAGAAGCCACAATATTGAGTGGGAGCACTAAGAAACAGTATGCAGAGTAAAATGATAGAGCTATACCATTAAACTTTAGAATACAGTGCTGCATAAATCGTGGTTAGAGAAGAAAGCCATGGAAGCTGCTAGAAAGGAATCCCAACCCTCCAGGCAAGTATTGAATATTATTTGTGAGTCAAGAAATGCAACTGAAACTTGACCGTGAATGTATCAATTAAGAGAATACTGGGGTCTTGGCAAATC
>NW_003852524.1:5121203-5123616 GCF_000181295.1 Otolemur garnettii
TTACACAGTTAAAATGAACTCTTTTTTTGTTGTTGTTAATTCTAAATCTCTTTCTATATTGCCACTGTTCTGTATTGGTACCCTAAATATCAAGAAGCAGAATTTTCATTACCATATACAAGACTTATAAAGAACTTTATCAAAATGGAAGTATCAAAATTTTCTTTTGTTTAGTTTCTAACTATAAATTGTACATACCTTATACTTTCTATTTAGACCTTCTATTTCACAATATTCTTAATTTTACATAACACACAAAATAATTAGATCCATCTTGCCAATAATAGATATGCTCCATTCAATTTCATTGGTATGCCTCCTATTTTTAATCTGATTACCTGATATTTTACATTATTTGAGATTTTAGATACTACATTGAAACGCCAGCTTGGCTATTAACCAGAAATAACATGGATGATAACATTAAATATATTGTACATAGAATTTTGCTATCCCATCCAAACTAATCCAGGTTACGCAATTATCAAAGTTTAGAAAAGCATGATAAAAACGCATGAGAAGAGATTTGGAGTTATTTCAAGCATTCTGCTATCTGTCAGAGGCAATATTTTTGAGATGTTCCTATTTTGATACTTAACAACTGGAATCTAGAATTATCACAAAAGTTGCTTAGTAATGCTTTAAAAGAATATAAGGCACTGTACCAAAAAAAATTCATTTAGCAATCTTATTTCGTAGAAGATTCTGGGATATTATAAAATATAAAATATTGTGCTGATCTTCAAAATACATGCAGGAAAGAGAGAAGAGGAGGAGTAATTGTGGTCTTGTTTTCATATGAAAAACATGAGAACAGTTTAAAATACACCAACACATTTGTGGCAAAACATAGAATTAACATTTTTTTGTTCTCAGTCAAGGTCAACATTAGTGATTAGTTACTTTTCTTCATTATATTGTCCAAGGCTTCTGTGGAAGAAATTATTGCCTTAACTAGAAGACAGGTGGCAGCTGGGTTTCTTCTGTTTCTGTTGTTTGACTACAAGGTATGTTGTCAAAGCCTTTATACGCACACTCTGTTCACCTGACTCCCTGTCTCCCAGTTGGTTACATAACCAACTAGGAAACGTCTGTATTTGGTTTTTGTTCTATCTAGTTTCAGTTTCTGAATCTTTGCCTTCTCGTCTTCTTCTAATTCTATGTTTCTCCTCACTTCAGCACTCCAGAAAATCAAGATACACTATTTAAGACCTTTTTCAAACAGTTTTTTCCTCTGGTCTGTGGTTTATTTTCCTTAAGCTGTTTGCATGTTAATTTTGAGGATAAGTTAGATTAAAATGCTGATCAGTAAAATGTGATCATTTAAGTTGGATATCATGTTATTAACATTCAAATGGATAATCAAAATATTGTAAAAAACTGTGCAAAAAGCCGGTTTAGATTATTATTTTCAAATGACAATTGGGAGCAGTTTCTTCACTGAGGGGGATTACTTTAAACCAACACCCAATGTTACCCACTGGGTAGGCCCAAGGTAGAGTATCCATATATGTAATTAAAACTTTCCGTTAATTTAAAATCTCTAGTTTCCCACTTTGTAGTAGAGACTTTGCAGTTATTGTTGCAGTTCGCTTTCTCAGCAGTTCTATGAATTATTATCACTTCATTCACAGATCACGAATCTGAGGCAGAGAAGCGCTGGTTAGCTTTAACATTCTATCACGAGTAATGGCTAAAATAGATTTAGAATCCAGATTTAGTGGAATCCAACATTACCATCTGCTTTCTACTATGTCACGATACCATGTCGTCTTGAAACCAATTCGCATTTTCTTACATGACTGTAATTCTTCTCTAATAGGTCCTACGCTTCACAAAGCCCATCAGTCTCTGTATTCCCTAACATTTACAAGTTCATGGAAGCCAGAAATCTTTTTCTTATTTATACTTCAAATCTTTACATATTTCCTTTCCTGGACTGACTCGAAAAAATAATGGGATACTATGTTTAAATTGCAAAGATAGACTTTCACTAACTCAAGAAATTTATCATTTCATTTTAAGAGAGTGTATGCCTTGTAAATAGCCTGTTTATGAAATTTGCTTTTTTGCTTTAGGGCACATCCTAAGTAATACATTCACACTATGTAATTTTACCCTACTCTTATTTACATGAATTATGTTGATCCGTCTTCTAACCAACTGCTAGAGTGAGAGGTGGGCAAGAGCATTCACTCTAAAGCCTTTATCCATTCCTCATACAGTGACACAACAACATACATCAAGAAATCTTGGTAGCCATCATTTATCCCCTACTGAAGGAACAAAATCCTTCCATAGAAGCCTTCTAGACAGGCAACAACACTGTATTCTGTGTTGGTTGCTTTAGTTGAGTGGAAACTTACTGAATTTTAGAATGTATTTTTTCCCTGACATTGTATAGTAACAACTT
>NW_003852524.1:5124384-5129868 GCF_000181295.1 Otolemur garnettii
GCCGTAACCACTGTGCTACAGGCACTGAGCCAAGGTAACTGTTTCTTTGGTAGTGACACCATGATTTTTTTAATGCAATTTATGATTGTATTGGTTTTGTCAGAATTTGATTTCTTATTGAATGTGGAGTACTTTTGCAATTGGGGAAATTATACACTCATTTCTTGCTATACATGAAGGATTGGTTTCAGGGCCCGTGGATACCCAACTCAAAGGTGCTCAAGACCCTTCTGTAAAATGGCACACAGTGTGTGCATGTAGCCCACCTGCATCCTCCCGCATACTGTGAATCATCTCTAGATTACCTCTAATACCCAATACAATATAAATACCATGTAAATAGTTGTTGTACTATTTAGGGAATGACAACAAAGGAAATGTGCATGTTTAGTAGAGACATAATCAGTAATTTTTTTAAAAAAGATTTTTCCTCCCCAGTTGGTTGAATCTATGAGTGGAACCCATGGACTCTGAGGATTACATGAATCCTTCTGAGTTTCACGATGTTAGGTCCATTCTTCCAGAAAATGCAGTAATCATTTGGAATACTGGTTGTTCCCACCACTTCTTCAGTTGGTGATCAGCTCGTCTGGCACTTAGTTTCTATAATTGCACTGAACTTTAAGCTATAAGAAAACTATACAATAATTTGAGATAATTTCCTCCTATAATGCTTTTTAAATACTTAGAAATGTGATGAATGGAGGTGAAGTAGAGAATTACATTTTCTAAAGCTGATTGCTTTCTCTACAAAGTAACACAAATGCCACATCCTACACTCTGCCAAACGACTTCACAGAACTGAGCAGAGTAATCCATAGGCAGTGTCAAAATTCAGCTTGTCAGCTTACATATTACGTGAAACTGCTACTCCTCGTTACATTTTTCTATAAGATAAAATAATAAGGTTGCTGAATTCCACATGTAACTTTTAAGTAGATTTTCTGAGTTACAATTTATCAGAAAGGCATTTCCTGACCAGCTGTATACATCTCGCTTAGACCCATTAACCCACCACTGGGATCCGTTCACCTTCAGAGCACTCACAGCCACCACGGTCTTTACTTGTTTACTATCTATTTTCTCCGGACAGAAGCCTCCTGAGAGATATTCCGTTTACCCTCGTACCTTGAGCAGTGTCTGGCACATATTAAAAACAATAAAAATAATATTTATCATCGCTAGTGTTATGAACATTATTGAACAGAAATTTTTAAATGTATTTCTCTATTTAAAGTGAAAAATACATCCAGATAGGTGAATAGGTAAATAATTGAAGTATTAAGTCAAGTTCCACCTCAACTGATCAATTTTACCTTTATTTCTGTGGTTATTAAGAAAAAGTGCTATTTAAAAAGAAGTGGCTTCACAAACTGAGATATCAGGAACCATAATACTGTAAATGAGTTTGTAAGTATAATGTAGAAACAATTGCCTGAGTTTTATTTTACTTATTACAATATGTCAAGTCGTCACTGAATCAACATAACTGTCAGTTAAAAACTGGTTAAGAAAAAACCAAAAATTTAAATTCTGTTATTTATTACCTTGCACTTCAGAATATTTAATGGAATTGGGAGTTTCACATGCATTCACAGCAACGTCCCCTCCTCTGCATCTGTTTCCTTTCCTTATATTAATGTTTAGTAATGCTATATTTATTTCTGAGGCTTAAATGATTTTTATGTAGGCATGAAAGACTACTCAGTGCATCAAGAGAGAGAGGAATTCTTTTTAAATAGCTGATGAAATATGACAACTTCTCTGGATCAGCAGTCCACAATTTAATTTCTTATTCAGGAATGGAAACATGTCAACGTATCAACATGGGCAAACTAGCTTTACCTTCTCTTTTTTTCCTCCCCTAGCGGGGCAGTCAGCCTTTAGGCTGAATATGGATGCTGCTCTGTTTAAACTACTAACCGTGAAAAATAATTCATGGGGTTTAAAATACTGATTTAAGATTGTTTGTATTAATTGATTTTTTAAAATTTTTACCACTAAGTTGCATTTGCTGAATCAAAAAGATCCTGCTGACCATGGACACGGAGTATATAGAAAGGGAGTAAAGGACTCTACCCAGAGTTACTATCGTGAAATGAATGGGAACTCACAGGTGGGAGAATAGCCCACATTTCAAAGTTGACATCATGACTTCTCTGTCACGAATTTCCCACCCTTACTGTTCCTTCGCTGCTTAGTGTAGTTTAACCCACTTTTCCTTTGTATTTTCCCCATTTCATCTGTGTTCAAGCCAGGCCATTAGATTCATAATTGCTACCATAGTAGACGTGAGAGATGTGCACTGTAGTTAAGCAAGAGGGAGTTTCAGGTGAAGTGGTAAACTACACAGAGGAAAGGAGGGGAGGAAAGAAGGAAAGGAAGAATGAGGGAGGGAGAGAGGAAGGAAGAGATGGCAGAGAGAAAGAATGCACAGAAGGAAAAAATGAATAAATGAGGAAGAGAGGAAAGAATGGAGAAAAGGGAAGACACAGAAGAGGAAGAGAAAGAAGGAAAATGAATGAAGGAAAGAAGAAAGGAGCAAAGCAAAAGAGATTAAGGAAGAAGTTCTGCATTTACTTTTTGCTTAAACACACTGACCTTGGTTGGCTAAGCTGTTGACTTCCCTGTGGTTGTGGTTGAAGATGGATTCCATTAAATACTTTTAGTAATGAGGCTAAATATTGTAAATAAATCTCAATTTAATATAAGTTTGGTTTATTGTGGAATGTCTAAAATAGAGAAATACTTCTAATTTGGGAACAAATAAAGAAATGTGTGTATGATCAGGGCACATATGTTTTTTAGCTTACTAAAAGCTGCTTTGACCTCTTCATATATTTAAAATAATATTTTCTAAAAGGAGAAAAAATGTACTTTAGTACATAAATCCTAATTCTACAGGTTATTAGAATCAACACTTTGACTTCTCAAATACCCTGAGGACAATATCAAATTATATTTTTGAGTATTCAAACATAGTTTCAACTCATTTTTCTCAGATATTTATTTAATTTCAGCTAATTAATTATAATCATTCATTTAGCATTAATGAATTGTCTTATGTATTTATTCTAAAATATGTATCTAAGGTCATCTACATATGTAAATTATCACAATGTTACCTGAAAGCCATCATTTCATTGTCATATGTAGGCTGTTTTGTTGTAATCTATTTCACAAGTCTGAATTATTTGAATATTCATGAATGTAAACAAATTATAGCAAAGCAATGAAAATGAATGCATCGTATGAGCAAGCATATTTACCTGTAGGAATGAAGAGTAAGTTAGTATTCCTGTTTCAAAATTCTTTATGTCTTAAAATGCCTGAAGGCATTAATGATTTTAGAAATCATTTTCACATGATTTCGAGTTTTGAGGAGATTTGTGCTCCATTCAATATTATTTCTAAAATACATTCAGATCTGTTAACTCTAGAATGTGATAGCATTACTTTGAAAACTGAGATAAAGCTTGGATATAGGACTGTCTCTATTAAAATGACTGCATGTATGTATATAAGTTTGTATTGCGAATTACACCTCTCACTTCTTAAGCTTGCTGAAAATAGCTCTACAAAGGAGTGAATTTTAACACTCTCTATAACAACATAGCTGAAAGTTTCCTCAAGTGTTACAGAAAGTTTGGCTAAATGTTTTATCCTGATGGCTGAAGGCAGTAGCATTGTGTCTGACACCTAACTCATTTCTCTCACTTCATCAACTTAAAATACATCAACAGACAACATGGTTTCTCTTTTTCCTAGTTCTTTGGAGGGCATGACAAACGAGAGCCTACCTTTTCATTTGTTGTCTGGCTCCACAAGATAAATACTGCAACAGTGTTTAGTATGTGTACTTTTACTCTACCTTTTACGAGGCCAGTTACTTTAATAAAACCTTCCTATTTCTTTGTTTTGGCAAGTATCATATGTGGCATTTCTGTTCTCTCGGCTCCTACCAGACGATGCTTAGAGGCTGCATCTCATCTTTATTTCTTTTCCCTCTCCTGAGTATAATGTGTTTTATAGTAGTTTCTGCTGGGCTTATTTACATTTTTTTCATTAAAGCAACCTTTAATAAAAAAGAAACCCTTGTTATTTTAACATTTTGCTCTACTTTGAAAATTTATTTGTTCTTTAAATATCCCACAGTTTGTACTGGAGAAAAAAAGTAACACTTCAGGTTAGACTTTAAACATAATGCATTATCAATGAATTTCAGCCCAGAAAGAATTAGCCTTCTGGGTGCAGAGCTTCTCAGTCTTGGCCTCCAGCCAGGGCTGATATTCTAGCTTTATTTTATGTTTCCCCAGCTGCTTTCTAAATCTGGGGAGGCAGCACCAGCCAGAATTTTCTAGTTTGAACACAGTATGCTAAATGCTTCTGTTCTCCCTTAGTGGTTGCTACTAAATGATGCACAGAAAGTTTGATCTTTGGATTTTATTTTCAAAGGTCCCTTTTCTATTTAAACAGAAAGCGCAAAGAGATCACGTAAACATTAGACCTATTGGGGACAACTATTTTACTGGGTCTGAACCATTCATTTAGCACTTTGAAGAACTAATGTTGGTATAGAGATTGAATTAAGGAACTAACTGTATTTTAAGTCCAATTACAGAATTTTTTTTTTTTGAAAGAAGAAAGAAGAGTTATAACAGCGTGAATTCTCTCATAAAGTCTGAGTGCTCTTTTCCTCGGGTGAATATCTACATATGAGCATGCATTTCTGTTTTGATTAACAAATATAGAAATGTCCCATTATGATTTTGATCTATATATTTATATATCAAATAGTCACCATTTGTTTCCTTTTGGTATGTAGGGTAAAACATTTAAAAGGATACAAGTCTTAGATGATAACTCCTTCTTGCAGGACACAAAGTGCAATTTGTGTCTATTTGCATTTTTATTTATTATTAATATACATTTTATAATTATTTACTAAAATCAAAAAATAGTATACTTCTCATGAGGTTTTCCTTTTTTTTTATTTAAGAATAAAGCCTGGGTCTCTAAATTGTTATCTATATTCTTGTTTTTAAATTGATTTTTATGTTACAGTTAAGCCAGACACACAATTTTTTCAAAAGGATTTTTCTGCATCAATCTTTGAGACAACCAGTTGCCATTCAAATAGAATTAAAATGGACAATTCTGCTTAGTATCCAATTTGTAAAAATCTTCCCAATTATCTTATTATGAGATGTCTATCAATGTAAGTGCAACATAATATTGATCATCAGATAAAAAGACATAAAACTCCTTATTTACAATATGTCAACAATCATAGCAAGTTTAAATTCACATTTATATATTGAGATAAATGTAAATGGAAATTGTATTTTGTTTATTAATCACTTATTTTCATGAATTACAATTGAAGACTCAAGACTGTTTAAGTCAATGGACTTTATAGTCTCTAGTTATACTTGCTTCTTTAAAAAAAGAGTCTAACAGCACCTCCTTGTCATCTGGATAGAG
>NW_003852524.1:5130476-5134558 GCF_000181295.1 Otolemur garnettii
AGATGTGGCATATGACATGTATTGTTCAAAGAATTTATTTTTCTTTCCTAATAGGAGCTAGGAGGAAAACATCCATTTCTTTATAAGCAATTTATGACTGTATGATACAATTTCAAATGTCTGTTGACAGCTGTTTCTCTAAAGCAGACCATTAGAACAGAGTACACCTATAAATCTCGGGTCCCAAGGAGCGGAGTTTCCACCTTCAGTAATTTGAATGCCATGTTTTTAGTAACAATTCTTGTGGAAATATTTATAACCCTACAGTTAGCTTTGCATATTGAATTTGTAACACTGATGATTTCAAAAAGACTAAAATTGTCATCAAGTAAGATGTTTTCTATGCAAACATCCTGGCAACTGTTTAAAATACATCAAGTTGTATCTCCTTTTTAGGCAGGGCTTTATCTTGGCTTTATCTTGCAAATATAACTTCTACAAAGCATAATGACAGGTAAGCAAACATGCTAAAAAGGGAAAGTGACTTTGGTCTCAAAATATTATCTCCTGCTACATAAATCTTTCGCAAATAAAACTTTATTGTGTTCAACTTGTTTACATAGCTAAGCAACGCATATCCATTTATTGTGCATGCTTCCGTTTCAGCAAATTAAGCAGTAACTTACCGAGAGAAGCCTTTCAATTTTTTTTTTCTTTTCCTAACTTGAATTTATTCCGAGTTAGAAAACGAGATATCCAGTATTCAGGTTCACTTGGCTCCAGGTTAATTAGAAGGGGCTTTCAGTTCATGCAATCTGCCTTAACAATACTCCAGGAGCACTCTCTAGCTCCAGTCCTAGGATCTGAACTCTTCCAGCAGAGTCTTTTTATTTATACACACATTGTCCTTTTCAAAACAAGCAGCCAGCTGGAATGATTCAAACCTCTGTTCAGCACACCGTTAAAATGCAGCTTCCTTCTTGGACACGAGAATTACACCAGGGAGCAGACCGAGTACAGCAAAAAGGCTATGAGAACTATTTAATCACCGGAATACCAGCTGCTCCAGCTCTGCTCTTGCTACTGCTGCTGTGTTCTGCTTTAGCTGAAGTCGGTCTTTCCCTCCCTCCCTCTCTCCTATCTCCAGAACTATAAAGGCAGCTTTGCTGGATTATGATTGGCAGAAACAGCCAATTCCTTCAGCTAATCATCCTCAAGACTTTCAAGGACCTGGAGCTGTTGTGATGTCATCCAGTCAGTGGATGTTACACATGAATACATTCCAACAGAAGCTAATTCAGCGATCCACCGCAATCCTCTCACACCACAGTGATTGATTAGATACTCCTTGAGGATTTGCATAATCTTTTATTGTACAGTTGGGCTATTTCCTAAGAAATTTGAGAATAAAATTTCACTTTGCAGCTGTGACACGGTACCACAAGATTCTATTGGGTAAAATAAGAAAAATTCAAAACAGGATTTTCTGCTGTAAATATGTGCCAGTCCAACATAACAATTTACAAACTTAAAGAAAGCCAAAAATAAGCAATAGAAAACTTGGACAACTATTAGTGAACTATACACTCCTGAAATTAATAATATTTTAAACCCTAATAAATATTAGAAGAAAAGAAGGCGGGTATGTGTATGTCTATTGCATGCATGGTTACCTTTGGTGAGGTAAACTGCTGGATTACTATACAAAGGTCTTTTCTCATCTCAGCTCTGACAAAAATTGTCTTTGTGTTTGAGTTTCTTTCTTTGATTGGCAACGTAAAATGAAAATCACCTTGTCTGGTTTCTACTAACTCATGGAAACTCATAAAGACACTGTAAAGTACTTTGATATACTTTATGTAAAGTTCTTTAAACTTCTTCATTACAACTGCATTTCTTCTTTCTGGACTATTTCTGGGCTTTTCTTATTTTAATACATTATTTAGTCTCCACCATGAAATTTAGTGGAACAAAAATGTGTTAAAGAGAATTTGGTTCAAGACCCCTAATAGGCTAGAGAACAGAGCTGCAAACTTTTCTCACCTTCAAGTACCCCTCTGGTTTATGTTTATTTTTGGTTATAAACAGTTCTGCTTGAAATACTGGGATGGTTTCAGAGAAACACTCTGTAAAATTGTCAGGCGAGGGTGCCAGGGAATCCCTCAGAATGCAGCAGTTATTGATGATGTATGTGGTCTTCCAGATGACTAATTTTATGTACATAAGGTTTTGAAGGTCAGCAAGCTGTAGACACACGCTAGAAAGAGGATAAGGAAAAAAAAAAAAACTAGCAAATTAGGAAAAAAAATTATCAATAATTCATGAAAAACAATTACAATCTATTACATAATAGATCGTGTGCCAGTCAGAATTTTCTTAGTAATACACATTAAAATTTAGAATGGATAAATAAGTTGCAGGTAAACATTTCAATGACGTCAGAATAAAATTATTAGTGGAATATCATCATACCCAACACTAACTGTTGATAAATAAAATGAAATAGGATACCCTTTAAAAGCTAAGTGAAGCTTCTCATTGTATGTAACTTGGCTCACTAATGATGCCTTTTTCTTCATTCAAGATTAGTGATTATTCCTAAGTCTTACCTTTACACAAATGATTTAATAAAAAGAAACATTATTGTAAAATACTCAGAGTCTTTATCTTATCGATACCATTCCATTGCACATCTTCGTAAAAAAGCGCGACTTAGACTAATTTTAGGTATTGGACCTAAATTGCAACACAGTGATATGATTACAAAGCCATCATATGAAAACATAGTAGTGAAATTTACATCTTCAGTACTAGTGATAACTATAATTGTTGTTAACGGATTACAAATTAAGATCGATCAGTTTTGCCTCTAGAATTAGCCTATAAACATTATTTTTAACCGAAGAGACATAATTTTATTCCCTGGAGTAAAATGAATAATAAAGTGAAACTACTTTAACAATGTAAAAGTTTTCCATAAAATATTAATAGAAGAGAAGGGAGGGGGGACGATTGGTGAGGAGAGGATGATTGGTGGGATCACGCCTATGGTGCATCTTATAAGGGTACATGTGAATCTTTTTAAATGAAGAATACAAATGTCTCAACACAATAACTAAGAAAATGACATGAAGGCTATGTTAACCAGTTTGATGAAAATATTTCAAATTATATATAAAAATAGCACACTGCACCCCGTGACTGTATCAATGTACACAGCTATGATTTAATAAATAAAAAAAAATAGAAGATATTCTTACTAACCCTAAAATACTTTTAAATATTTGTTAAACATGAACTTCTAGAAAATTCAATTCAGAGATAAAGAATTAAAATTCATTGTAAGAAGAAGAGAATCTCTCTTTACTCTTCACATTGTTCATTCAGAAATAAATTAAATATTAAGGATAGAAAGTTACATCATGTAAATATGTATAAATGAATAGAAACTAGCAAAAAGGTTATTTCTTTTCTCTTCCTGGAGAAAGCTGGTGAAATTCACAATGATCTGGACTAAAACAATAAAAACAAAACAATCTCCAAAGTATTTTGAATATTTTTCTTATCATTTCCTTTGTGTTTTGTAGTCTCCAATGTTTAAAAAAATCTTACCCGTGAAATTATAATCTTTTATCATTTTCTAACCTGTCATGTTATGAGAATGAAATAAATGACCTTGTGTATTTTTGAGAGGTCATATGATATGCAAGAGAGAAGATAGGAAGGATTATTTAATTAAAGTATTTTTTATTCAAACACTAAATCTGTTTTCCACTGTTGTAGGCCCTGCATTTACATCAGATGGAGCATCTATCTAGTTAGTAACACACACTACGCAGCTTTTGCCCAACTGCTTATGTTGGAATTTTATAGAAACTTAAGTGGAAGCTCTAATTTTTCTTTTGGCACCCCACGAAGTGTAACATAATTTTTCCTTTATCTGTTAAGACATATGTTCAGATTTATACTAAGACCACAGGGATCTTTATAAAACTGAGCTGAACTTGTTGACCTCTAAGTGGTGGGGGGTCCACATATTTTTTTCAAATGCTTTCTTGCTTCAGTAAAAGTTAAAGTAGTATTTTTCCACTACAAAACTCGCTTTTTAACACTAAATTTGCCTTAGGAATTATCTTTTGAAA
>NW_003852524.1:5135594-5139271 GCF_000181295.1 Otolemur garnettii
GTGACGAATGTGAAATAGTTTTGAAATAAGAAAAAAAACTTCTGGTCGGCTCCTGTGGCTCAAAAGGGCAGGGCGCCGGCCCCATATGCCAGAGCTGGGGGTTCAAAACCCAGCCCTGGCAAAAAAAAAAAAAAAAAAAAAACTTCTGCTAGCAATTATTCGGATAAGAACTCACTGGAGAAAAGAGGGGCATAAAGCTAGTTTTACTCCCTGGGTATGCTAATATGTGGAAAATTAGTGCTAAACAGCACTACTTGCATAACAAGCATCCCTGTCAAAGACTTAAATTTTGTCTTATTAGAAAGCTAGATGCATTGATAACCAGTTATTGGGGGAGGGAAAAAATAAGAACAGCGTGGAGGAAAGAATCTTCTTGCCGCTATCACTGTAGTGCATTGTTTTAGCAACAGAGACTCAGCCTGCTAATGCTTCAACTAAATCCTTTGAAGATGTAAAGCTTGAAAGGCCAAGTGAGGGAACAAACGGACTAAACAGTCCAATTTCAGTTTGCCTGACAACTGCCTAAAGGAATATGATTTTTAATAAATAGCCGCTTTTGGCCAAAGCACCATGAATCACAAAAATTTTGCCGTATGATGAAAGGACCTCACACTAGTTAGACTCAGGGTGGGGTGAGATGAGGAAGGATAGTTAGAAATTAAACTTATGATTACTGCACGGTCTGATTTTTGCTATGAGAATTGTCAGTGATTTTTCTCTTTTTGAGGTTATACAAAGGTGATGGGAGTTCATTAAGTATGTCAATTAGGCCCCAACTTCAACGGGAGTTTCTGATCCAAGGAGAATCTTTACTACAATGTGCTTGCACGGTGTATCTACCATGGGCAATTTCACTGTGATTCTTTCTTTCTCTTTATTTTCTTTGTAATTTTAGTGTAGTTTAATGGTAATTTCCCTTTGAATTAGGCCTTAGAAGTCAAGTCATCTTATAGTCTCTAATTTATAAAGTCCTAATGATCAGAGTGAGAAGCCCCCTTGCAGGCCAGAATCCCAGCATCACTCACAGTGATAAATTTGATAAAACCTTTTCTGTCATACGGGGTATTTTGTTTCATCTGTAGCAAAGTCCTTTTATCTTAGGTATCACGATATCATTTGTTTCCTATGTGTTCTAATCCATTGGGGAAAGGCATTCATTTATGAGCTCCCCAGGTTAATGCTCTGATCAGCATGGGAAATCTTCATTTTTCACCAAATCTTAGTAAATCAGTTTCTGTACTGCAAGCTTGAATGACTCACTGTAAATTATCTTCACTCTGGGGTAATTCTCTAGCTCCTCTCACTCTTTCTCCTATTCAGTTTCAGCATAGTGGGATATGTGTGTGTATTTGTGTTTGGAAGGACATGTTGAAATGGTGAGTTGTGAGCAGCTGTATAAGAACATGGGATGTTGTAAAGCTAGCTGCAGTGGCTGAAAGTCTCCTTATGCTTGAGAGGCAATACAAGTAAATGTATAAGTTCTTAAAACTAAAGTCAGGCTGTACTCCAAGACCTATAAGCCCGGTGCTGCCTTCTGTAACCACCTACCAGTTAAGTGTACAGCACTATATTGCTACCATTGCCTGTTTTATAGACACACCTATAGTCAGAGCAATGATGTCTTTACTCTTGAAGGGAAGAGATAATATCATTTTTTTTTTTTTTTGAGAATTATGTCCTCAATCCCGGAGCAGTGCCATGACAGAGAATATGGACTCTTAGCTAGAAAATGGTGAGAGGATTATGTTAATATACAAACATATTTTCACTGGAACTCTTGCAGTTCTGAATTCCACAAATAGAAGTAACAATTTATTTCAAAAGGAAAATACAAAGATGCATTAGAAAATAATTTTACTCATGGATAAGAAAACCCGGATTAGTTTTCCATTATAAAACTCTTGCCATTTAAATCTCCTTAATACTATTCATGAATGAAAATATTTTTTAAGAAGAATAGTCTTCTTTTCTTCTTTAAAAAATTTAAAATATTTTATGCATAACTTTAGTATGGTTTGTATTTATAGAATCAGAAGAATAGCATTTTAATGTATAAATATTCCTTTAGGTAAAATGATTCACCTGTCCTCATTTGTTAATAATTATTATTTTCATTTGGATTTGAATTAAATTTTTTTCTATTTTCTTTATAGGAATTATTGTAAATGAAATGATTATAAAATAAATAAAAATAAATGAAGTTCTCTGAGGACATAAGTTTTACCAAAAGAAGACTAACAAATATAACTGAATATAACATAAAACATAATATAGCTGAATATAACATAAAACAAATAAATAATAAAGTAAAATGAATTCTGATACTTGTAAACACACTAATAATAAAAGAATGATGAATTTGTTGGCTAGTTCAGCTGTTTATACCAGTTAAAGGGTGGGGAAGAAGAAAGTAATTAAATTAAAAAGAAATTGAAAAATATGTGATCATCAGAGAATTATGTCAAAGAACGTACTTAGCACCCTGCTAAAATCTTCAATATTTTAGGTTCCCATAGAGGGCAATATTGTATAAAAGATGGTGAACCAGGAATCTGCCAATTCATCTCTGTTGATGTGCTTTAAAGAAAAATGCTGTTATCATAAATTTGGTGCTGCACTTCCCCTCAGACTTCTAACAAATATATAAACTGC
Organism: Otolemur garnettii; assembly: GCF_000181295.1. Classification (NCBI taxonomy): domain Eukaryota; kingdom Metazoa; phylum Chordata; class Mammalia; order Primates; family Galagidae; genus Otolemur; species Otolemur garnettii. The sequence continues at coordinate 5,138,247 of NW_003852524.1, forward strand.
TGCACACAAAAACAGTGCAGTCTCATCAAAGGCAGAAAAAATTAATTTGCCATCCTACTTACTGGTGAATTATCTGTGTGAGAAGCCTCCAGTTTCCACTATTATTGCACTTAATCACTGAATCACAAATAGTAGCTTGCATTCTATCATATAACTAATACACACACACACACACATATATACATCTATCTATAGGTATACACACATATATTCTGTATATATTAAATCTAGTGGAAATATTATAACACTTTCTTTAATGCCTGTAAAAGAAAGGTAAACTACAGATAACAGATGAAATGAACTAAATAACAGATAAAACATAAGCCTTGTCTATAGTTCAAATCTGACTCTAGAAATACAACCAATAGTGTAGGAGTGGGCCATGAAAAATGAAAAGTTATACATAGCTATAGATCTTAAAAAATTATTTTTATCACTAAATCATCATTCACTCACTCATTTGCCTTCTTAATTTAAAGGAATTCATTTTTCTTCCTTATAACTTTAAATATTATTTCATTATAGCCTCTTCTAAGAGATGCTAAATATATTACACCTAGAAGCATTTGCCCTCAAATGACCTTTGTTCTGACTGCTAATTTGCATTGAACATATAATGGCAGTAAAGAGAGCCATTGTGCATTGTGTAATATCATTAAAGTATGATATTACTTTAAATATCCAATTATCTACAGTTTTCCTTATGCATGGCAATATACAATACATGTAATTATTATATAAGGTGCAGTATATTGGTCTGTCTTCTATACTTTAGATGCAATTGTACCTTCAGAGAAGTCAGTTTCCTAAATTCCTCTTGCTTTAGATTTTCTTTCTAAGATGCTATGATTATATCCCATAAAAATTATTTTAAAGCTAATGTAAATTAGCAAAAATGAATAACACTATAGATTTTTGGCTGTTAGGTATAAGGAATAGAAAACTAGACCTTTTTGTAGAAGATTGATTTGTACATTAAAGTATTGTTTAGCTGAAACTAAATCATGGTAATCCTTAAAATAATA
>NW_003852524.1:5143374-5153946 GCF_000181295.1 Otolemur garnettii
AAGTATCACAAGAATGGATAAACAAATATCTAATGTACTTAATACTAATATGAAGCCAGTAGATGATCTAATACATGTCCACATAAGAGAAAAATTCAGTTCAATTCAAATTGGCAAGAGGGAGAAAAAGAGAGGGAGCAGAAGGAAGAAGGGAGGGGGATGGGTGTGCTTCCAATTAATGGGCACAATGTAAGGGTATATGGCACACCTCTAGGGTGCAGGACACAACTACAAGAGGGACTTTACCTAACAAACACAAAGACTGTAACCTTGTTGTTTGTGCTCTCACATTAATATGAAATTTTTAAAAAGGCAAAAAAAAAATTTCATTACAACTTTCTGTGAATCTATCATTATTTCATAACAAAAGTTTTTAGCAGGACAGTGGCCATGAAAATTGAAATCTGCTAAGGAGTGTGTTACAACTCAATGGCTGGAAAAAATTAAATAAATAAAGTAAAAAAAAAAAAGAAATCAATATATCAAAAAAATACCTGAATTCAGATGTTCATTTCAGCACTATTAACAATAATGTTCTGTTGCTGTCAACTCTATGTGTCCATTAATGGATGACCGGATAAAGAAATTTTGGTACACATGTATGTGCATATACACAATGGAATACTATTCAGCCATAAATAAAAATGAAATAATGACTTTTGTAGTAACATGCATAGAATTGGAATGTCAAGTGAAACAAGTCAGACATATAAAGATAACTATCACATGCCCTCACATGGAAGTGGGAGCTAAAACATGCATACCAATGGACATAGAGAATAGAAGGATAGACAATGGAACCTTGGAAATATGACACAGCAGGAGCAGGTTGGATAATAAGAAATTATTTAATAGCTAAAATGTATGTTATTTGGTGATGGTACCCTAAAAGCTCTGATTTGATCATTATATAATTTATGAATGTAACAAAATTACACTTGTACCAAATAAATTTTCACACAAAAAATTGAATGTTAAAAACAAACAAACAAACAAAAACCACCGAACCTTTGTCATATGACTTTATATTTGTTTACAACTAGAAGCTTGCCATTTTTCTCTTTGCCTTTACTTTTGGTTTTACTGCAAGATTTGCTTTGACCAGTAGAATATTTGGTCTAAACTGCAGTCCAGGAGGCATTGTGTTTTTATTTGCTTTTTTATAATTCTGTTTGTCAGTCCAAGAATCACATGCCAGGGAACATGAACCAATGTCGCCCAACTTAGGCTGGAGTCCCTGTTTGACCTGTAAGTGCATGAGCAAGACTGGTCAATACCAGTAGAGAATAGCTAGATCAGCTGAATCAAGCAGACCCACTGATGCAGGGGTTGCACAGAACATAGAGAAGCTCATTATATTAATGCAATGGCCATGAAAAAATAAAGCTGTGAGTTATGTATTAACCCTGACTCCATTTTGTAAGTAATATATTAGTAAATTTTGACACAAAATTTCAGTTGTGAAGTTTCAGATAAGCACTTAGAAATCCAAATGTTAACAGGTTTAATATTACAAGAATGTTAATTTAACCTAGTAAATTTTGGATAATTTCTTACACAAAATTATGTAACTGCTACAAAGTTGTTTTTTCTGCTTCCAAAACTAAGGTAAAGAATCTTATTCTACTTACTATATAGATATATGAAATAAAGCAAGGAAAATGATTATCACATGTTTTCTTATGACTAGAATGTATTATATGACTTTGAAAATAATTATTATGTCTGTAGGAAAATTCTTTATTGAAAGCATTTCAAAATGTGAGTAAATTTCAAAAATATCTGTTATTATGTTTAGGTCTGTTAATTTCTAGGAAGCAAATATGTTTCAAATTTCTTTCACAGTTTTGCTATTTTATTGCTCCCAATAGATGCAGAAAAAGCATTTGTTAAAATCCAGCATCCTTTTTTAATTAGAACATTGAAGAGTATAGGCATAGGTGAAACATTTCTTAAACCTATTAAAACTATCTGTGACAAACCCACAGCTAATATCTTACTGAATGGAGTTAAACTGAAAGTTTTTCCACTTAGCAGGTTTTTTTATTTTATTTTTTTTTTTTTTGGCTGGGGATGGGTTAGAACCCACCACCTCCAGCATACGGGGCTGATGCCCACCTCCTTGAGTCACAGGCACTCTTCCCAGTTTTCCCACTTAGAACTGGAACCAGACAAGGCTGTTCTCTGTTGCCATTACTATTCAACATAGTGCTGGAAGTTCTAGCCAATACAATTAGGCAAGAGAAGGAAATGAAGGGCATCCAGATGGGTGAAGAGGAGGTCAAACTCTCCCTCTTCGCTGAAGATATGATCTTATACTTAGAGCATCCCAAAGACTCAACCACATGGCTCCTGGAAGTGACCAAATAATATAGTAACATCTCAGGATATAAAATCAGTGTCCACAAGTCAGTAGCCTTTGGATACACCAATAATAGCTAAGATGAGAGGCTAATGAAGGACACAACTCCCTTCACCACAGTTTCAAAAAAAATGAAATACCTAGGAATATACCTAAAAAGGTACATTTTCTTTCTCTATAAAGAAAATTATGAAACCCTAAGAAAGGAAATAGTCGAGGACATTAACAAATGGAACAACACACCATGCTCATGGCTGGGAAGAATCAACATTGTTAAAATGTCTGTACTTCCCAAGGCAATACACTGATTCAATGCTGTCCTTATTAAAATACCAACATCATACTTCCAAGACTTGAAAAAAATGATTCTTCATTTTGTATGGAACCAGGAAAAACTCCGCATAGCTAAAACAGTTCTCAGTAATAAAAACAAAGCTGGGGTCATCAGCCTGCCAGATTTTACGCTTTACTACAAAACCATAGTGGTCAAGACAGCATGGTAATGGCACAAAAATAGAGACATAGACATTTGGAATAGAATAGAAAACCAGGAAATGAAACTAACATCTTACAACCACCTAATCTTTAATAAACCGAACAGAAACATCCACTGGGGGAAAGACTCCCTATTCAATAAATGCTGCTGGGAGAACTAGATATCCACATGTAAAAGACTGAAACTGGACCTGCACCTTTCTCCACTCACAAAAATTGATTTGAGATGGATAAAGGACTTAAATGTAAGGCAGGAAATGATAAAAATCCTCAAAGAAAGTATAGGAAAAACACTGGAAGATATCAGCCTGTGGGAAAACTTTATGAAGAAGACTTCCATGGCAATTGAAACAACAACAAAAACAAACAAATGGGAATTAACTAAACTGAAAAGCTTCTGTACAACTAAGGAGACAACAACCAAAGCAAATAGACAACCAGCACAATGGGAAAGGATATTTGCATATTTTGAATCAGACAAAAGCTTGATATCTAGGATTGATAGAGAACACAAATTAATCCACATGAAAAAAAAAAGCCAACAATCCCATATATCAGTGGGCAAGAGAGATGACCAGAGCCTTCTCTAAAGAAGACAGATGAATGGCTAGCAAACATATGAAAAAATGGTCATTGTCCCTAATTGTTAGAGAAATGCCAATCAAAAATACCCTGAGATATCCCCAGTGAGAATGGCCACATCACAAAATCTCAAAACTGCAGATGCTGGCATGGATGTGGAGAGAAGGGAACACTTTTACACTGCTGTGGGACTGCAAACTAATACAACCTTTTTGGAAGGAAGTAGGAAGAATCTTCAAAGAACTCAAGCTAGACCTCCCATTAGATCCTGCAATCCCATTACTGGGCATCTACCCAGAAGGAAAAAAATCCTTTTATCATAAGGACACTGCACTAAACTGTTTATCACAGCTCAATTTCTCAATTTACAATTGCCAAATTGTGGCAACAGCCTAAATGCTCACTAACCCAGGGACGGATTAACAAGCTGTGGTATATGTATACCATGGAATACTATTCAGCCATTAAAAAAGATGGAGACTTTACATACTTGAATTAACCTGGATGGAAGTGGAACACATTATTCTTAGTAAAGCATCACAAGAATGGAGAAAAATGAATCCGATGTGTTCAATTGTGATATGAGGACAATTCATGACCTAGTACACAGTTGAGGGTAGTGGAAGTGGGGAGCAGAGAGAGAGAGAGAAAAGGGAGGAGTGGGGGAAAAAAGAGGAGAGAGAGGGTTGGGTCTTGGTGTGTGAGATACATACACACACACACTATATATATATATATATATATACACACACATATATATGTTAGTTATACTTTTCTTAGTTGAAATTTTAGATTATCCCTGAATTGAGGGATAATCTAATTGGGGACCCTTTGGAAACACTTGACTGATGTATCTGGTAATTAAAACTGATAGAGTGAGACTGGATCTGAAGGCCGGAGGAACTAGAGCTAACCACTACTTCCCCAGTGAGCTGGAGCTTGTGCTTGTGGCCCTCCCTCTACAACCTCACAAAGGCCCCTTTCAGGACTGCAGCCAGAGTCTCTGAGGGTCAGCTTGGTGAGAAAGCACCACCTGACTCTGTCCTGGTGTCAGGCTGCCCTCTACCCAATCCTCAGGAGTTGCACTATTTTGCTTGAATCTCTGTGGGACAAAGACATGAACACCTGCGGCTCCACTCTCCACTGGTGGGGGAGGGGAATCTGAAGACAAACCCACTGAATCTGGCCCTCTTTGCTCCAACCCCCTGCCACTACCACTCAAATAAAGTCAAATAAGTGATGGACCTTAGCTCCAAACAGGGACAGCCAGAGAACAAGAATCTGTGGACAGTTCTGAATGAGAGTTCCAGTTAAACTCCCTCAGGCAGCATGGGCAACACCCATTGAAACAAGTTAAGAGGGTCACCAGGTAGATGGAGAACAAGAGTCTATGGGTGATTGTGACCGAGAGTTCCCAGGGGTCTGTAGAAGGATCTCTTTTAGTGGGAAAGGGAATCAGGAGAGATCACACATCTCCCCACCAAAGTTAGAGTTACAGCACCACTGTTTCTGTACCACAGCTCAGCAGCCCACACAATGCATTAGTTTCTCAGGGAATTTACAAACACTACCACCTCTGCACGGAACAGTCTGTCAGGAAACCAGATAAGGGGAAGGGTGGGCTGTGGGCTCAGAACTTCAGAGAGAATTGTTCATTTTTGCGACAGGCAATAAGGGGACTTGGCTCAGAGGTGGAAATTCCCAGGTGTAGGAGGACCAGGACTTTGAAGCTCTCTCCTGAGGGATGGAGTAAGAGGTCCTTGGTTCCCTAACACAGGCCTCCTGGTTGAAGGAGGAGCCTACCATCCCCTTGGCAATAGATGCCATCTGACTAGTTAGTTGCTCTGCACCTGATCTTTGTTATCTTTCTGCCTCTTTCCTGGCCTTGCCACTGGTCTCAGTGGGGATGATGTACACCTTGGTTTTTTTCTTCTTTTGCTCAACTCCCCACCTTCAGCTTCTCTGAGTTTGCTTCAGTGCAACTTCTCTCCCTAAGGACAGAAGCCTTTGGTGAAAACTGCTTCTAGTCGGCCATCTTGACCCCTCATAATCACATTCAAATTTTTAAACAAAATCTAGGCTACATTGAGATATGTCTTCAGTGAACTTTATAAGAATGTGTAGATTGTGTAGACGTAAGCAATTGCAATCTATAATTGATTGGGAGATAACAATAGTAAGAGAAGCAGGAGCAGAGGAAAAAAGTGAGAACTGAGTGGAAATGAAGCTATGGAGTCACGACACTGACTAGAGCAAGCATTGAGCCTGGTATCTTCTAATCAATTTGATTTTATTAAGTCACTTAACCCCCTCAAAAATCCTACCTTACAGGCCTGGGCAGTGGCTCATGCCTGTAATCCTAGCACTCTAGGAGACTGAGGGAGGTGGATTGTTTAAGCTTAGGAGTTTAAAACCAGCCTGAGCAAAAGTAAGACCCCATCTCTACTAAAAATAGAGAAACTAGCTAAATGTTGTGGCACTTGCCTGTAGTCCCAGCTACTTGGGAGGCTGAGACAAAAGAATTATCTAAGCTCAAGAGTCTGAGGTTGCTTTGAGCTATGACACCGTGGCACTCTACCAGGGTTGACAGGGTGAGTCTTTGTCCTAAAAGAAAAAGAAAGAAAAATTGTGTTATAAAACACAAATAAATATATGAAGCACAGAAGGGTAAAGTATCTAGTTTGCCCAAAGTGGTAGTGTTGGTACATGAACTTATTTGTCCAGATCCTCAGCCCCCATTTTTATCCCTAGACCATACAAATATGAACAGACCACTTTGGAAAACGTCCTGACAACTTGACTCTCTCACTTCATTTTCTTCAAACAGTAGTAAACCTTCTGATCCTTATATTTCAGGATATCTGAATTATGAAACCTGGAACAAAGTAATAGTGGACTTTGTTAAAAGGAAAGGACCTGTTAGGTGACAACCAATAAACTGAGCAACTCAATAGCAAATTTAAAGAAATCCCAGAACTATGATTAAGAATGTATCTAACTATATGAGAAACCAGAAAGTAGCCTATGCAATCTGATTTGATATAGACAGAGTTATTATCATTTCTGTTGTTCAAGCCTTCTGTTGTTTATAATGCTTCACATTTTCCTAGATTTTTCATTTTCTTTAAAGAAAATATCATGATTAAGAGTCACTCTTGTCTCAATGAGATTTTTAGACTTCCACTTCCCTCCTTCTGCCATATTCTCCTTTTGTATTAGATTAGGAACACATCTAAAGCACAGAGCTCTGACTTTAACATGTGATGGAATATGAATGACTACCAGAGTTAACACATCTCTCTTCTCTCTTTCCTTAAGCTTTTCAAGTCTGAACTCCCACCCTTCTTTCCAGCCCAGCTTGAGAATATCTGCTGATAAAATAAAAGTGCTTGGATACTAGTACTCAAGGACATACTTCGTGACAAGAAGTGGGCCATGATGGGTGCTGAAGACTTTCAAATGCATGAATCTACCAGAATGTGTCAGTGGAATCAGTGGAAAAAAGTATATATCTTTTTGAATGTGGAATATACGTGGGTGATAAAGAGTGAACAGCTCTACCATAGGGTTCAAAGACAGTTGACAAGTTGATAGAAAGTATTTCAAATATTCTTTCTTTTGTGGCTTTGCAGTAGAATGAATGACATAATTAGCTACTATTTATGTGAAAAAGTATTGAAAATACTTTTCATTTTTATATTGTACTTTTTCTACAGCAACGAGATTTTTTAAAGTTCATGTTAACTAGAAAAAATTATTTACTTTTGTAAAAATATCACTAAGGCTTTGTGACATCACTTCTTATTAAGCTAAACACTGAAAATCTGCTAAGTAAGTTTTAGGATGTATTTACGATGTTGCAGTTAGTTTAATTGGAATATACCCACAATGGTGATTTACCACATGAGCTTCAGCAGGGCCCTTAAATATCGTTTTGCGAAGTATGAGTTCTCAATTAGATTACATAACTTCTACTAAATTAATTGTTCTTATTTGCTATTCTAAATTTTCTTCTGTATGTTTGAAAAATGGAATGAGGTGTTAAGAGTCACTCTTTCAAAGAAAATTCTCATAGAAACGTAAATGTCACTTAAAAATACATGTTCAAAAATTTAAAATATTAATCAGAAAAGTTAAATCCAATAACAGTTTAAATATTTTTTCTCCAATTCTCATAATTAAACTAAACCTAATGAAAATTAATATATCCTTTGTCCTTATTGTAAATGTTGTTGTAAACTCAATTGAAAGAAAGATACAACTACAAGATGGATTCTACCAAAAAAGGAGATTAAGAAAGAACCACCAGTAGGTTAGGAGGCAATCAGAACACTGTGGTCTTCTGGAAGTAAAATTGAAAGTTGTACTTCAAGGAAGAAAAAATGATTAAATATTTTAAGGTTACTGATGGATCAATTAAAATTAACATTAAGAAAGAGCCCAAAAAGTTCATGTGTGACATTAAAAATAACAATGTATGAAGTAATAGTAACACTATTCTATTTTAAATGGACTTAAAAGAACAGAAGAGATATTTAAGATCATGAGGCTATATAACACTTTTGAGAATTTTTTTCTGGTAAGGCAAACAAAAATAGGGTATTAAATAACATGTGATTTTATCATTTTAAAATTAGACTAACAGCCCTGTTTCTGTAGACTGATAGGAAAGACCCCTTGGAATAAAGGAAATTATGATAAAGAGGATGAATGGAAGCTTAACGAAGTAATGCCTTGATTAAGAGGAAGAGTAAGGGATCTCTTAATGAATAGTGGATTTAGTCTTGGATAGCAGCACAGTTAGTCTAAAGTAATTGAAGAAATACTTATACGGACTGTATACAGAGACAGTAGATAGTAGATGAGAAGGTGGGAGTTTGTGGATGGTCTCTTATGATGTCTTCTGTTCTTTGTGGAGTGAAGTAAGAAAATAAGGTTGAAGGGAAGATAAGAAGTTGCTGTTATTTTTCTCAAAGTCTAAGCTGTCTTTCTTTAGTTACCAGGGCTTTTAGAAGAGCACAGCTTTAATTTCTAGTGGATTTGAAATTAGGGGAAAAAAAAGAGAAGAAAATATAAAAATATTAGTTTGAAGACTTGCAGACAGAAAATAATTGAGAATTCAGTCCAATTTATAAACGAATAACAAAAACGTAAAAACAATGGACAAGGAAGCAATCTAATAATAGGTAGTGTTGATCTTTCTCTGACTCCACCGGGTCTGGACATTCATTAACAAGTAACAGAACATTCCTTGCTTTCCTGGTTCTGTTAATAATATTTTTTTTCCAGGTTATACAAGATTTCCAGTAAATAATCCTCCCACCTGTTGCAAGGCCTCCAGCAGATAACTGTAGATCTCTGGCACCCGACTCCTGGTTTCTGAGCTGTGACTGACAGGCCCACCACCTCTGGAGCTGCAAGTGCACCCATCCCACCCTGAGTAGTTTCAAAGAGAGGCTGGGTGCTGATTTGCTAGCAGATGCTCTTACTAAATCCCTACTATTAACTCTACTTGGTCTGGTTCTTTCTGGCATGGCACCTTCAACTCTAAAAGGTAAATGTATTTTTTCTCCCCAATTTCTATTTTTTACCAAAGAGACGTCAAGCTAGGATGAATTTACTTGAAAAATAAATGTTATTCTGCTTATAATCAGCCTGATTATTCTCATAGCATGTAATAAGAATAGCTATTGTTCATGTAGAACACCTTCTTTCTTTTCTTTCTTTCTTTTTTTTAATGGCTTTGATAGAACTTTTTCATAAGGAAGGCCAGGTTAGACCTTTAAAAGTCTCTTGAGCCAAGCCCAGGATTATGTGTGCCTGTCTGAATTGGGTAAATTCTTTTTTTCTCATGTTTCTAAGGTAACTTGAGGCTCCTAGACATGTTAAAAAGTGATATTCTTTACTTCACACAGATTAGGAAATGTAGATGACGGACCAGGCAGTTTTTCAAGGGTTTTAGTGACTAATTTCTTAAAGCAGGCTGGGCATATCTAAAAGTATGTCATTTCAGTCAAAGCCTTAGTAAAATCATCAGTGTCTACAACTATGTCCTGTGATAAAAAGAAGTAGATTTTTACTGAACTTACATAAATACTATACTGCCGTAAATTAAGAATACTCAAAAATAGTTTCCAAATAAATGTTTGAATGCTTTCTCACAAAAACAAAATCAAAACACTTTACTCAATTTGTTGTAAGCTATAAATAGCTCAAAAGAAGAAAAAAGATTTCTTTACTTCTGGAAAATGAAACACAAAATAAATCAGCAATGTTGCAAATACAAGTCATAATAAATTAGTTCAGGCCTATGTAATTAACTTTTGTTTTGCTTGAGGTTGGATAAGCAATCCTCATGAATGCATCAGCTTTTTAATTAAAGACTTTACATTTTTGTTTGCTTGTTTGTTTCAATCTGGTGGTATATAATTTCCAAATTCAAGAGGATTTGTCAGTCTTTTCCATGACTTTTTGGGAAAAAAACAAATTTTGGACTGTGACAAGTTAACAACTACTTTTTGAGAAAAATAAAAGTAAAATAATAATTGCAGATGAAAAAAGTCTTAAGATGGCCAGAGTTAGACAATTGACAAAGGAATTTGTTCTTTTTTAGCATGTAGAAATTTAATATAATAATTATAATTATTACTAATAACACAGTCATCAAGATATCAGAATATTAACAATCTCATATACTTTTGGAACAGATGTTTATAAAACATCTATACAGCTGTAACCCCAAAAAGTTAACCACCATTTCGTATTTGACAATTCTTCCTATAATTTTTAATATCAAATAAACCTAATCTCTCTCTCTCTCTTAGTCTTTCAGTGACTCTAATATTCAAAAAGTTAATTTGAGACCAGAAAGATTAAATTTAAACCTTTGATTTTGGGAATTTTATCAAATATCAAAGGATTAAATCACTTACTATCACAAAACAAAACTACAGGTAAAATAAGTCAGTCAAGATGATAATTTAATAATTTTTAAAAGCAAAAGCTTTTATCTTCAATAGAGAGGAAATTGTTTCCCAATTATAAAACCCAATTAATAAAATAAACTGAAAGGCAAAAGCTGATAAAGAGGCAAACTGAATCTGCCTCTCTCTCTTTCTTTTTTTTTTTTTTTT
>NW_003852524.1:5153986-5157252 GCF_000181295.1 Otolemur garnettii
GAATACATTTAATCTTATCAATTGAATTTGATCAGAAAGTATTTTTAAAAACTTTTGTTATATTTAATCATTCTTCCATTTTCCTTCAACTTTTTGCATTCATTCATTTTTTTCTATTTTTTCCACTTATCCAAATCTTTGAAGTCTCTAAATTAGGCAAAATTATTTTTCTTTAGCAAAAGCCAAATGCCTTTTTATAACCTCCTTTCTTATTAAAAAAAATCATACTATTTTATGTACTTTGTATATCGATTTATTTTTATGTTTAGTAGTTCTATTGCATATATATTAATTATAATATTAACTTGGGAACATTATTTTTCCATGAAAAAACTAGAAAGTACTTATAATTATATATTTAATATGGATTACTAGGACAAATAACAATGTCTAGAGTACCTAATCACTTTTTAGTAAGCCTAAGAGTCACAAGTGGGCCAGGAAACACAAAACAGTGTTTTCTCCTAATCCTCATTATAACCTGAAGGCTCAAATTTAAAAATTAAAGACCATAGAGAAATTAAGCCAGTATTAAACATTTCACAGAAGCAACAGTTTTATGAGTTTAAATCATTTAGCTGAGACAGAATAATTTTGCCTGACCAGTATATTTAGAAAAAAATTAATGTCCAAGTCAAAATTTGAAGATGTTTTAGTTTTATTTTGCCAATATTTTTAAGTTACCTTTGTTCACCGAGGACCATTACAGTCGCATAAACTTGCATTTAGGCTAGTTCCATAGTTCATGAGTATCTATATTTTAAAGAAGTATCTCTAAAGAGGAAGAAAGCAGTTCTCACATGACCTAGAAATGCCACAGAAACTTCTGTAAGACAGGAAAGTTGAAGTAGCCACAAGTGGGGTATAAGTCAGATTTCTGTCCAGTTACATTCTGTCTACACACAAAAGCCCCAATGCCCTGTATGTTCCTACCAGCAGACGCAAACAGGAAACTAAAGGCTGTCAGGAAAAGTAAAGGATCAATAAATGGCAAAACTCACACAAATATTGAACCCAAACCGACTCATTTCCTGGCTGGGAACTGCATCCATGCTGTTGTTGGGAGCACAGGGTTTTACCCATTGGTCCATAAGAAAGACTGGCTCTTGTCTTTGTTCCTTAGGGTTACTTAGCCCCATGGGGGAAACATATAAAGGATCTCATCTTTGCTTTTAGTTCAGATTTTTTTTTTAATTTTCTCAAGTTAATTTTTCTGGTAAGGCATGACATTATAATGGCTCTTTTTAAAATTTCATTTCGTATCCATACACCAAAGATCTGGGATAAAAGATCTCTAAAAACCTTTTTTTTTTTTTTTAAATTTAAGAACATTTCTAATTTAAATGATCCATCATTCATCATTTTTTGGTCATTAATTTTAAATGATGTATTTATTCCATCCAAAGAGGCTTAATCTAATAGCTTCTTCAGAGAAGTAACGATTTCTAAGATTATCTCATTCTCCCATAAATATGTTAAGACAGCAGCAAGGTTGAAATGACAAAAATTCCCTTATGAATGGGTTTTCTTAAGACAAACACTCCTGAGAGCTGAGGTTCACATTTTGAATTAAAAAAGAAAAACAAAACAAAAACATAAAAGGCTCCTTAGCTTCCCAGCCATTTTCATGCTGGCACATAACCTGAAAATTAAGTTCCATAGATGGTAGAGAGAAGGAAAAAGTGTCCCCATAAAACAAGCTTTCAAGAACAAAAAAATAGGACCAGAGAGAACTTGATCTGGTTGGTATCCCTCTCAGAACATACAAAGACAGAATAAAGACCTACCTAATGGGTACGATGAACTGTATTTGGATGATGGGCATACATCTCATCTTCACTGAAGCATGATAAAAATTATCCATGTAACACAAATACTTGAACACCCTTAAATGTTTTGAAATATAAAAAGGGGGAAAAAAAGACAAATGCTATTATTCATAGGTACATATCACAAAGTATCAAAAGCACACCAGAGTTGTTACAATCCAAGGGTAGTGGCACAAATTCCTTTTTCTTAAGTAAAACAATATCTGGCAGAAGAGACAAACTGTGATCTTTACCATTTGCTCAAGCAGACCATACAGGGAGAGAGGCCAGCAACATTGCTGGCAAGAAATTCTTACCATTTTCCTGGCAGATCAGGTTTCTGGGTTCTCTTCCCTGAGGCTTTTCAGAAGCACAGAGCAGCTTTGGGGATCCTGCCATCGCTACACCAAACTCTGAGGAGCAAAGATCTCAGTCCCCTAAAATTCCACCCCAAACACTCAGATGAAGCAGATTAATTAATAAAGAAAAATAAGCATATTTGTTTAATGTGTATACATGGGAGCTTTCAAAATAGAGACCCCCGAATACAAAGGAAATTGTTCATTTTCATGCTTTGGTTTAACAAGGTTTGGGCAGAAATGTAGAATATATGATTAGAACAGAAAAATGTACGAGCTGATGCTAATAGAGTGAGTGGGAAAAGTCAGTAAGACCTGTCTAGAATCTTCTGGGACTTTCTGATCAAACCCTCCCTCCTTTTGTCTGTGGAATAGGATTCTCACCACAGAAAGGGGTCTTATGACCTACAGTCAAACCAGGCACGTCAGGTAATTTCTTTGTGGCCAAGTTTTCAGAAAGAATTATTTTCAAAAAAGCAATTCTGGCTTTTTTGACCCATCTTGGGGGAAAGGGATTCTAGATTGTATGGGTAGGCATAGGGAAGTATAGGACTGAGGGGTAAGAGGAAAAGAAAAGGTCAGGGAAAAAAATGCTTCTGAGGTATTCATTTTAGGATAATGTTTTCTGGGCCCCATTAGCATGAAATAAGACCGCAATACTTTAAAATAAAGTTTGTCTTTGCTTTGTACTCTGACTGCAACTAGACCTCTGGCTCTCCTGAGTTTACTACACATCATGGGATTGTGAGATTCTACAACTACATTAGCATGTTTCTTACAATAAATCTCTCTATATGTATCCTGTTGGTTCTGTTTTTCTAAACAACTCAAACAATGCACTCTATATGTATATTATTTATGAAATTCTCTTCTTGCCTCACTTTCTTCAAATCAAAAGCTTTTGGCTTGAAGCTCTGTCCTGTAGTGAACGCACGTATATATTCTGCATACAAAGAAACATGAACTGTAAACATTTTATGAATTCTGGCATCTGGAACTATAGAGTCATATACACTAGAATCCCAAATTGTGTTTATTGTGTACAATGATGTTTGAAGCGCCAAACCATGTGTATGTAGGTGTCTCAAGCAACAGCCAC
>NW_003852524.1:5157960-5158827 GCF_000181295.1 Otolemur garnettii
TTTCCTATTTGAGTTAAAAAAATCTACAATGGAAACCAAGTTGGTGGGGGAGGATTAGAGTAAATTCACACCTAACTAGTGCGATGCATATATTCTGGGTACCAGAAGGGGACACCTATAACTTTGACTAAAAATGTACAAATGCAAATTATGTAACCATGCTGGGAGGACATCTGTAATTCTCTAAGATAAAAAGTGAATTAAACAAGAAAAAAGAAAACCTACATTACAGACTGGGTCTCGTGCTACCAGAAGATGTGCCCTTCAGTGAGTCTCTAAGAATGGCCTGGAAGGGAGTAGCGGGTGTATCAGCCAGCGGTCCTGGTCACCAGCCACAGAAATTGCCTCTGAGCTTTGCCTCTAGAGTTTGCAAGTTAGCAAACTTCATGGGATGCACTTACACTAATGGATTAATCAAGCTATTATTTATGTATTTATTATTTAATCATTATTTTTGCTAATCTGGCAAATTTAGAACGTAGGTTAGATATAAGACAGAAAACAATGACAATGACCATTGAGACACAGTATTAGGCCATAGGCATTGAATAACTTTAAAAATTAGGATATCAATATTTTCTTAAAAATTCAAATTTTAGGGAAGTATCATATATAACTTTTAAAAGAATCATAATTAAAAACTTGTATAAATATATATGGCCATCAAGTCTTCTGCTCACTTGTATATTCAAATGTAAACTACACAGGGCTTTCTAAGAGACAGAGCTCTCTGCTTTCTGAAATAAAAACTAAAGAAATACTAAATTTCTAAATTCAGTGCTATTTTTCAGAAACTATGTGGCACACTAAAAAGGTCTATGTGTGAAGTTCTGCAAACACTTATTACCGTATAAGAAAGAACTGACA
>NW_003852524.1:5159000-5188204 GCF_000181295.1 Otolemur garnettii
CTATAACCAGTAGAGATATAGGTTTATTTCTTCATAAAATATGTTAGAATTGTTATTGAGTTATTGAGAATAATTACTGAGTTATTCCTTTGTTATATTGACCAGCCAATCTCTGCAGCACTCCTCTGTCCCCCAAGTAAGGTCTAGAGAAAAAAATCAATCCCAAAACACCTTTATTAGGGAAATATGCACTACAAATTTATTCTTTTGAGTATTATACAAGTCACCTTTCAAGTCATTAACCTTATATACTATTCAAAAATGTATACTACCCTGGACATTATTATGCCCCAAAATCTAGGATTGCTATTTCTGATGAGAAATACTTAGTCATATAAAAGATTGTAGAAAACAATAGATAATAAAATTAGGTAGAGAACAGACAAGCATGGTATCCACATAGAAGTCATACAGAATGAGAATCAAGACAACGCTGCCACGATGAGGCACAGGAACAAGAAAATGCTTCCTCAGTGAAGATTAGGAATCCTCATTTTTATCAACCTTGAAACATCACTGTGACACATTCCAGGACACAGTGAATGAACTCAATGGGCATGCGATGCACAGGTGCAGAAATAATGACATAAATGTTGTAAAGGGAAGCTAGTAGGGTAGGAAAACAGTTCAATAAAAATTTTGAGTACAAATTATTTTTCCAATATATGATACAAATTAATTTTCATCACATGTCCTTTGTAGAGATTGACATGATAAAATTCCATTAAATGAAAACTGTTTTAGTTCTTCAGTAGAAGCTTGGTTAAACTAGAGCTGTCCAAATTTCCACATAGGTTGGGAAATGGTTATACAGTTTACCTTTTTAATGAAAGTTCTGGGAGAAAAATACTTAATATTTTAGCATAAATTATTTTGGAGTTGAAAATTAAAAAAAAAAAAAAGAAGAATAACAGTGTCCATAGAGCCAAGTATTTCTAAACTGTTATTATGTTACAATTGCTTCTAGTAAAGTTCATCAAATTAGCCCACCCACTATTGGTTATTCCATGGACTACAGACAGTTAAAAAGTTTAGGAAACTATTAGCAATGAACACATAACTAGAGAGGACTCATTTAATAGGTAAAATCAGTATATTTTGTGAAAAAAATGAGGTTGTTGATTTTAGAAGAAAAAATAGAATTTGTGAGCTTAGACAATGAGAATATAAAAGTGGTCCTTATATTAATATAGATATTAATATAGATAGTATTCTGGGGATAACTGTTCTGTAGCTACGATGATTATATTCTCTACATATTTCAAAGTACTCATTTTGTATGTTTCTTAAATATATATTTTGTTATTGATTCATTGATGGATTTTAATTTTTTTGAGTTTTTTTTCTGACAATTGGAAATAAAGTGTCTGTGCATGATAGGAAATGTGTGAGATTACAATACAGTCAATCAGTCATCTAAGACTTTAGCCAAACACTCTAATTTTGTGAGTCTAAATTTTCCATCTGTTGAAATTGGGTATAACATTTATTGATAACTTAACACCATACAGTGAATAATGGGGCTTTTGTTTCTGGCAAGATTATAACCAGATTTTTTACTGTGTGGTTTTAGATTTGTGTTACCTTTCTATTAAAGCTGCATTTCCTCAATGTCCTTCCATACTTCTCATGTGAGCTTCTCGGTAAGGACTTCCTTGGGCATTCTGGTGAAAAGTCAGCAAGTACTCTCATCTACTGCTATTCTTCCCACTTCTAACACATTGTACAATACAGAGTATAATATAAATAACATCCCTGAATGTGAAAATTGAGTGTATCCACTATATAGCCTATCATGGTTTGAAGATAAGGCAGAATGACAACTCGAATTCAAATTCAACTGCTTTTATAGAGTATGTGCTAAACCAGTGACGCAAAGAATATCTACTACATCAAGGACATATGTGCATAGAAATAACTCTTACTGACTTCTTACTTCCTTCTAGGGACATAAATCAAATTCAGTTAATCTTAGCATCATAAAAGTCGTAAGGAATATAAAAGTTAGGAAAGCTCAGAACTGGGGTCTATCTGTACAAGGCCATGATCTTGAAGGCCTTCTCATAAAAGGCACAAGCTCTGACTTAGGGGAAAAATAGTATAAGATATTTCAAGAAAGAGATAGTATTAGGTTTGCATACCACCTCTTCCAGACACCTACTAAAATAAGCACAGAATACTAAAAAGACAAAAACATGCAATAGCTCAGTAAGACTAAGAATTTCAACTATTTTCAAAATGCTATGACACTACTGAGATTTGGGCTAGAAAAGCCTTTGTGGTGAGAGGACTTCTTGTGCATTACAGGATGTTTGGCAGGATTCCTAGTCTCTACTCGCTAGATACTAGTAGGAGGTACTCCCAAGCATGTGTGCACACACACATACTCACAAAAAACACACAAAAACATTGTGCTACATGATAGTTTCTTCAGACATTTCCAAATATCCACAGGGGAAGAAAAGTCACACCTGATTGAGTATGCTTACCCTACAGATATTAAAACAAGAAGATTCCCCATAAAAATTCAAAGTAAAAATTTAGAGACTATAAAAGTAAAAATTAAAGTAAAATCAATCAAAGTAAAAATTTAGAGAATATAAAAAAGGAAGAAAACTTGCACCATGGGGATAGAAATACATGTCTAAAATTTTAATACGCTGGTATCAAATAAGCTTGTCTAAAATTTTAATAAGTTGGTATCAAATTTGATACCAAATCCAGGAAAGATACAACAACAACAACAACAAAAGAAACTGCACACCAATATCCCCAATGTTTATGGATGTAAAAATCCACAATAAAATACTATCAAGTTGAATTCAACAGCACATAAAAATAACAATTCACCACAGCCAAAAGGGCTTCATTCCACTGATGCAAGATTGACTCAACATATGGAAATGGAAATCAATAAATAAAAATAAACATAAATAAAAACAAGATGATATGATTATCTCAATAGATGCAGAAAAATCATTCAAGAAAATCCACTGCCCTTTCATGATAAAAACTCTCAGCATACTGGGCATACAAGGATTATATCTCAAAATTATAAGAACCCATATGTGATAAAGACACAGCCAATATAACACCAAATGGGGACAATCCCACTAAGAAATGGAACAGAACAAGTGTGCCCACCATCACCACTTATCTTCCACACCATCACCAGTTATATTGCCAAAGCAATCAGGCAAGAAATAGAAATAAAGTGAATCCACATCAGAAAAGAAAAGGTCAAACTCTTGCTTATGGCTGATGACAAAATCTTATATCTAGAAAACCCCAAAGATTAAACTAAGAGACTCCTGGAATTGATCGATAAATTCAACAAATTCTCAGGTAACAAAATAATGTACATGAATCAGTGGCATTTTGACACCAATAATAGTGAAACTGAGAGTCAAATCAAAGACTCAATATTATTCACAGTGCTATAAAGAAAATAAAATACCTGGGACGATACTTAACCAAGGAGGTGAATGCTCTCTACAAAGAGAACTACGAAACATTGAGGAAGGAAATTACAGATGACAGAAACAAATGGGGAAACTTACCATGCTCATAGATTGGTAGAATCAACATATTTAAAACCTTCGTACTACCCAAAGTGATTCACAGATTCAATGCAATACTCATCAAAATACCAAAATCATATTTCAAAGATCTAGGAAAAATAATTCTATGCCTTGTTTGGAACCAGAAAAGAGCCCTAATAGCCAAAAAGAACAAATATGAAAGTTCTCACACAACCAGATTTCAAGCCATATTAGAAGTCTATAGTAACCACAACAGCATGGTATTGGCACAAATATAGAGACATTGACCAATGGAACATAACAAAGATCTTAGGTATAAAACCATCCACATGCAGTCAACTGATCTTTTACAGAGCAGACAACAAGATGCACTGGGTAAAAGAAGCCCTACTCAATAATTGATGCTGGGAAAATTTGATAGCCACATGCAGGAGAACAAAACATTATCCATATCTCTCACCATTCACAAAAATTAATTCAAGATAGACAAAGATGTAAAAATAAAACATGAAGTTATTAAATTTCCGAAGAAAATTTTGGAAAAACTCTCCTAGATATTAGCCTGTGAAGAGAATTTATGAAAAAGACCCCACTGGTAAGCACAGCAACAATAAAAACAAATAAATGAGACTTGGTTAAATTAAGAACATTCTGCACAGGGAAGGGAATAATCAACAAAGTAAATGTACAGATTGGGAAAATATAGTCACAAGCTATACATCTGACAAAAGGTTAATAACCAGAATCTACAAAGAACACAAGCAAATCAATAAGAAAAACGCATTCAAGATTTTTTGATTGAAGACAAAGTTAAATATAAATTTTACCATTAACAGAGAAAAACGACACCAAGAAAGTAAAAGTACCTATTATTTTGTCAAAGCTAATATCAGAAAAGCATAATTTGAGGAAGTAATAATCAGGGGATGGGTAGGTTAATTTTATAATAAAAAAGTTAAATCAGTAAATCCTTGTATAAGAAGAAATATAGCATGAAGCAAAAAATGCAAATATTAGAGACATTAAGAAATACGGATAAAGGATGGGAATTTAACACATGGCATCCTATATCTGATAGAGTACTACTGCATGATGTTTGAAACCATAGAACAATGACAGTTAAATTGATTTTTAAACATTGATTTACAAATAGGGATCACAAGACTTTTTTTAGTGATCCAAATATCACTTACAAAAATTGATTTAAAATCAGAGAACAAAGAAATCTAGAATAAACGTGTGTTTTTGCTCATGCACATATGTGTACCATAAAATCATAAACGCTGTAATACTTAACCAAAGCAAGTCAACCCAAAAATTAATAGCAAAAATAAAAATAGTGATACACAAAAAACACTAAATATATCACAACAGAGGCTATGCAAATAACAGATTTTAAGTGTTTGGAAATTTCTGCCAAATAGGAAGAACATCAAAATTAGAAGCCCACAAACAGATACTGAATGATAATAATAATAGCAAAGGCAGCTCTTGTTTAATAGACATTCACCCCTATTTGAATATCACTGTGCTAATTAAATTTTACATAAATTTATTTAATCTTTAAAATAACCAAATAATGTAGGCTCTCCCAACATTGCCGCATAACAGGGAACTGCTGTTTATTGTGTGTGAACAGAAGAATGGATGGGTCTAGGGAGAGAAAAATCAAGAGATTTCTCTTAGATGTGTTATGTTCAAAGAGCATTTGGCCTGGTTTCTCCTTCATCCTAGAGAACATTTTCCCGAGATTTGCACAGGACTCACATCCTCTCTTTCTTCAGTTCACCTCTTCACAGGGGCCCTTACTGACAACCGTTTTAAAAACGGCACCTGTTGTCATCCTCTAACATTGCCTAACATTTATTTATATGTCTATAGTGTGCTAAAGCAATTGAGGAAGGTTCTATCTGCTCCACCTTTTACCCCCAGCCCTGTCATAGTGTGTTACTGAGTATTAATAAGTTAAATAATTACTTTAAAAAGGGAGAGAAAATACAATGACATTCAAGGAGAGAAGATTGGAAGTATCAGAAAATTGAATTGTGGATTTCAGTCTTGGATGGGATTCACAGGATTCACATGCTTTCTGTGGTTATATGTGGATGGTTTATTAGGAATAAGGGAGGTTGAAGGAGAGACCAGAGTTTTAGCCAGCATTACGTGACAGGAGAAAAGCACAGAAAAGTAAGGTTTTCAAGTCACATGGAGTGGACAGGCAATGTTGGTCTCAATATTGTATCTGTTTAATAGATGTTTTTAAAGTAGTATCATAGAGAGTGCTCCAAAAATGGCGGCCTACAGGCATCTGCTCACCAGCCTTTCTTGGGAAGGTTGGGGAGAAGGACCAGCCACCACCTCTGGATTGTCCAACTCAGAAACAGTGTTGTGAAGGCACAAAGTGATAGTGTAGTTTTACATTTCACAGAAAGCCAGGGGAAAAAAAAGAAATGAATAGCCAATACAATTTTACAAAATAAGAATAAACCCAGATGCATAATTTTACCAGACTTCAGGTTATACTACAAGTTATATAAGTTACAAGTCTACAGTGATAAAAATAGCATGATATTGGCCTAAAAATAGAGATAAAGATCTATGGAGTGGAATAGAAAATCTAGACATGAAACCACCCTCATTTCACCTTCTGAGCTTTGACAAAGCAAACAAAAGCATACATTGGGGGAAATAATTCCGATTTAAATAAAGGTGTCAGGACAGCAGGTTAGCAACACCTGAGAGCGTGAATCTGAACCCATACCTCTCATCACTTAGCAAAATTAACTCATGATGGACAAAAGATTTAAGTATAAGACATAAAACTATGAAAATTCTAGAAGAGAGGGTGGGGAAAAACTCTTAATCGTATTGGCCTCAGAAAAGAATTTATGAAGAAAACCTCACTGGCAACTGCAGCAGCAGCAAACAGAAGTAAAATGATTTCTTCACAGCTAAGGACACAAGCAGCAAAGGAAAGAGACAACCTGCAGAATGGGAGAAGACATGCGCATCCTGTGAATCTGATGAAGGGTTATCAAAAAAACAACAAAAAAAGATCAAACGATCCTGTTAAAACTAGGCAAGAGACAGGGGCGGAATAATGGATATAAAATGAAACCCCAAATGCTCATCATCCCTAACTATCAGATAAATGCAAATTAAAGCCCCTTTGAGATATTGCCAAAATCCAGTGGGAATGGTTCACATCACAAGGTCCCAAAGCAACAGGTGCTGCCATGGCTCTGGAGGGAACACTTAATGCCCTGTTACTGGGATTGCAAACCAATACAGCCTCTATAGAAAGAAGTATGGAGATTTCTCAGTGAACTGCAGGTAGAGCTACCACCTGACACTGCAATTCCATTACTAGGTATTGACCCAAAAGAAAAAGTACATTTTACCACAAGGACATTGATACTGGAAAGTTCGTTTATAGCAGCTCAGCTAAAAATTGCAAGGATGTGAAATAACACAGTGCCTTTCAGCCCATGAATGGATTAATAACTGTAGTACATATGTACCAAGAAATATTGCTCAGCAATTAAAAAATTGGAGAATTTTCATCTTTTAAACAACTTGGTCAGACTTGGAGAACATCTTCCTATGCAAAATATTCAAACATGGAAAAACAGCCATCACATCTACTCAGTACTAAAATGAAACTGAAGAGAAAAACTCATCCGGATACGAGCAGATAAGTGGAAGGGGTTTGCAGGACCCCCTCCCAGTGTGTACAGTGCACGGGTATATGGCACAGGTATATGGCACCCCTCCTGGATAAAAGACACACCTATAACTTGGACTTTCACCTAACAATGCAAACTACGTTACCTAATTATACGTAGCCTCACATTATTCTGAAATCATAGAAAAGATGGTGCAATAGAAGATCATAATTCTTTATAATCTGCGGCTTACAGAAAGACACTTCACCTAACAAATGCAGTCTGTGTCACCTGGTTTCTTTCACTCCCAATGAATTCCCAACAATAAAAAAAAATTAAAAAATGAGACATACTACATCCACCACATTATTTCAGGTATTTAGCATCAGTGTGAACAAATCTAGAATCTTTGGGAGTCTTTGGGAGATTATGCTCAAGGAGACAGAAAAGGGGGAAAAAAGAAAGAAAATTGTAACATTCAACACTTAAAAAACATTACCTTTAGCAAAAAAAAGATGTTTATAGTTAAGAAAAAATTGTTATTACCTTAATTTATCTTAAAGTATACATTTTTTTCAAACAAGGATAAAGTGGGCTTTAGTCATGTGGCTTAAATTCTGCACTAGCAAACATCCTTTGATGCAGAAGCTCTCTGACTTTCTTGTTACCCTTTCTCCTTGATAATGTAATATAGTGGTCTCCATTTTCAATGGGGGCTTTTTTTGGTTTGTTTTTTTGTTTTTGTTTTTTCCTGAAGAGGAATTCTAGTTCAATTCTCTTTACTTAAATCAGCTCATGTCTTAATGAAGCCCAGTAGAATATTTAGCCAACACATGTTGTACAGATCAGCGATCTTGTTAACTTTTAATACACTTACATGTAACTAGTTCATCCTCCAAAGTAGAAATTTAGTCCTTTGTTACCACAAATATACTTGATGCTGATACCACCTTATCCTGATACAAAGGCCTTCACTGGAATTTCATCCAGTAGTTTTAGTCTTGAAATATTTTTTTTTTATCCTTGTTACAAGGAGTGGCTGAACTTTTTCTCTTGGAGAATTTTCCTCCAAATGCTTCCTTAGCACTATACTTTTCAATTTATAGTTCTTCCTTGTTCTTATATTTTGTTTTGAGGAATATATATATATATATATTTTTTTTTTTTGCAGTTTTTGACTTGGGTTGGGTTTGAACTTGCCACCTCCAGTATATGGGGCCAGCACCCTACTCCTTTGAGACACAGGTGCCACCCAGTAATTTATATTTTTAAGATGATAAATCATTATTATTTCCACATCATTAGTATATTGCATTGTTAATATTGCTGAACAATGTTATTAAGTACTAATGTGACAAATGGCTGAAGTAGGCATTCCAACACCTTCATTAAAAGAATTCTAATTTGTGTTTACTGCAAATACTTGAATCCATGTAATTATTTCAATATTTGCATTTTACATTATTAAGAGAAGAGTGAAGAGGAAATAGGAAATAAAATACTTTTAAGCCATAGATTCTTTGGGCCAGTTTGGTGAGCTATCACAGCCTGGCTCTGTTTTGATGTCAGTCTGCCAACTACTTAAGGAGTTGTAATATTTTGCTAGAATCTTTGCCTGGCAAGATGCAAACACCCTGGCCCCACCCCCAGCAGGGATAGCTGGAGGAGGGGAATCCACACTCAGACCCACTGAATTGTGCCCTCACTGTTGCAATGCCACCACCACTCAAACAAAGACAGACAAGCGGTGAAGCTGCAGCCCCATGCAGCTGCTCTAGGAGAACAAGCATCAGGGGACTACTCCCTCTGTCTAAGAATGACCATCAGATTTGCTCGGGCAGCTGGGACCCAAACAAGTGCATTGGGTCTCCCAGCAGCCAATAAACAGAAATCCGTGGGCAAATCTGTCTGAGAATTCTCAATGGGGTGGATAAGGGTCTTTCCTAGTGTGAAAGTGGGTCAGGAAAGTTCACATCTCTCCCTGCTGAAGTTAGGACTGCAGCACCATTATTTCTGCTGCAGCTCAGCAGCCCACACAATGCCTGGGCCTCTCAGTGAACTCACCAAACTGTCCTCTGCAGGGGGAAGTCCTTCAGGTAGAAAGGGGGAAGGGTGCACTGTGTGCTTGATATTGAGGAGAAAATATTTGTTCACTTTTGTGCCAAGCAGAATGGTGCTTAGGCTCAGAGGTGCCATAGACCTCCTATTTGGGGGAGGCGTCTCCTGTCCTCTTGGCAATGGGCTTGGTACCTGATCTTTGCTGTCTTTCTTCCTCTTTCTTGGCCCCACCACTTGTTTCAGCAGGGCTAACGTGCACCTCGCTTTCTTTTCTCTGTTCTCAGATCCTCATCTTTGGCTTCTCTGAGTTGACTTCAGGCCAGTATCTCTCCCCCCAGACAGAAGCCACTGGTGAAAGCTACTTCTACTCAACCGTCCTGACTCCTGAAGAATCTTTATAATAATTCAGTCAGATAAATGTAAGAAATTCCATAGAAATAGTTAGATTTTGGTACTACAGAACAAAATATTCTTCTTTTAATGAATATTCTACATAGTGCAAAACAGTAATCTATAATGTGGTTATTCAGCTATTTTCAATAGACTGGCCACAGAATAATTTTGTCAATAAATGCTTCAAATGGACAGCATAGCATCACACATTAAAAAGGACGTATTTCTACAAGACAGGTGGTGCAACTCAGCTACCACTTCACGAGGTGGCATTTACTTTGAAGTATGATTTTGTCAGAGTAATACAAGATTCTGATTAGATAATCACCCCGAGAAGGAATTCCTCTTTCTAGGTTGTCACATACTGTTGAGCTCAGAAGAAATTATGTGTAGTTTTATGAATTCAGGAACTCGTAGTAAGCATGCGAACATGAAGGGAGCTATATTATAATTTGAATACTAATATTATGAAAATACAAGTGCCTCCACCTTCTTCCTTCCAAAGGACCAGAATGGCCACCAGACTTGACATGGAAAAGCTCCTCAAAATTAAATCCAGTGTTCTGATCCAAACATCTGAACCAAATCTTGTTTTTCCCATTTTAATTGTAATCAGCTGGGGAAGCGTATTTTTCCTGCTTTGTTACTCTCACTTAAAAAAATGAGTAATAAAACTAAAATAGATACCACTTCTAAAAGAGAGCTAAAAATACTTTGAGGGTTTCAGAATCTTACAAAACAAAAGGTCATAAGCAAGGAATATTTCCTAAGGAAATGAAATATTAAAATTTAATGGACGTGTAGCCACAAACAGAAGATAATGCACTTGCAAAATGTGTAATATCTACCTGGAATTAGCAAGCATTACGTACATTTTAAGTCGGTAAGTAGAAAAACTTGGATAGAACTGTTTTAAAAATCAAAAGTTCAATTTGTGTATTTATTTAAACATGTTTAATGATTCAGTTATTGAGGAATAGAGTAATTACTCAAAGATGAGTCAAAACTGAAATTATAACAGTGGCTCATAAAAAATAGCCTTGAAAGGAAATTCATAAAGTTCACTACTACCAACTATTTTGTTGAAAATCACAAGTGAGCATTTATATTGCAGACATGACATTCAACGCTGAACTGAAATAACTTCAGTGTTTGAAGTTACTATTCAACTACACCCTACAGCGTCTGAGAAAAGAAAATAGAGTCAACAGGACTAAACAGACAAGTCAGATGTACCACCCACGTATTTTATTTTCTACATATAAAAAGTCCTTAATGCTTGCTGTACAATATGTTTTTTTTTTTTAAGTTCAATAGGCTAGTGATATTTTGATATTTTAGTTTTGGTATGGCAAGATGTGAACTGAACCTTGAAGGGGAGGGGACAAGGGGCTGGAGTGACACATTTTCTCTTTCACATTACCGTTACCAGTATTCAAAGGAAATGCTAAATAAGACCCTAGCCACATAACATTAAAGCAGCTGAGCAAAGATCTCTTTTAGCTTGCTATCTTATGCTGTGAAAGAATGTTTAAGAAAATAAAGGAGGGGTATGGGAAATTATGAAGAAAGTAAAAGCAAGCCATTTCCCTTCAGGAATAGCATCACAACTCAATCATTCTACACACACACACACACACACACACACACATTTATACACACACATATATGATTTTACATTTCTTGGCCTCATTTTCCTCGTATATATAATGAAGTTCTCAGATAATAGAACTAAGTTTGTGGGTGCTCGCTATGTGCCAGACCACTACTCTATACATTTCAGTTTAATGAACTCACTCCACTACACAAATCTATAAATATATGCACTTTTTTCCTTTCTATATTGCAAATGACACAAGGAGTGAGGAAGCGCATTTCTTTCTGTCGCAGAGCTAGAAAGTGCAGGGATAGGACGTAAAGCCAAGCAGCGTGACTCAAGAGCCTGTGCTTGAACACTGTGTAATTTAGATGCTGTATTTGATTGCTTTTCCATCTAAGAGTTTGTACTTTCATGACATTAGAGACAGATTATTCTATGTAATTTATACTGAGTACTTTTAGACTTTGGGTAATAGAGACTAAAGAGAAACTATATAATTGTTTTGATTTATTTTTCCAAAGCTTCCTGTGTGGTCACAATTGCATATGTCTGAGACACTGATGACTTCCGAGACTCTCCATGTAGGCCAGTTTCTTCATATACCATAATGTCTGCCCTTCATGTAAACATAACCTTGTATTAATTTGTACTAACACTACAAATTTGTTTCTAATTTAATTAACATGATTTCGAAAAACCTAAAGTAGTCACGGTCATAGGAAACAATAGATAACTGTTGAGAGCGGTGACATAGTCATGATAAACATGCTTCTTCAATATAGAATTTGGTTTTTCTTATATATAAAATATAACAGGCAAGGCCAACTCTCTCCTGCTTCTATTAGTCTACTGCTTAATAACAAACAGAAAACACATTTATTCAACTTCATATTACCTTTTAGATACCACTGAAAGAATGTATTAACAAAGCCATATTCAGTATATTCAAATGTATCACTGTCAACTCATTAGTAACTTAAAACAAAGTGAACAAAATCTGGGAAAAAAACCCACACTTTATTCATAATTTCTCATTAACTACTGCTTGACCCTTGTCTAAAAGAAGGACTAAATATATAGTCATGCTGTTACTTTATCTTGCTCTAACCTTGCTAGTTGAATTAAATTATACCTCATGCCCAAGCATTTTTTCGAGGTGTTTGTTATCCATAGATCCTTTTGCTATAGTTAAACTCTTGTGATATGCTTAATAGTGAGTACGTTTGTGAACCACAAAGAGGAAAGTGAGGGAACTAAAGAGTGTAGAGTTAGTGAGGCAGCAATGGCTCCCAACTACATCCTGTGACTGGGCTGGAGCCTCAGTGTGAAGAGAAAGCATATGATAAATTCATTTTAAGACAGAATGTTTTCTGTCTTAAAGGGACAAGAGTGTTGCTGCTCTAGGTGCCAAAAACAAAGAATGGCATGAAATTAAGAGGTACCATTTTCTATTTCTGCATTGACGCCAACATTGCTCAGTCACTTTCAGGTGAGCAGAAGAAAGAAGGTCTTCCTGGTGGAGCAAGATGACAGGATAGAAATTTCTCTGTATTAGCCACTTGTAGCAGGGGAGAGGAAAGAAAACTAAAGCCACTTCTGGCTGTGGAAATCTACCTATGGACATCACTATGGGAGCAAATGAAGCAGTGGTAGATTCTAAGAGCCAGCAGGGAGGTCTGAAGCTAAGGAAATTCAGCACCAGCCAGTTGGCCAGCCTGTCCACAGAAGAATGGGGACAGGAAAGGGTTGTCCTGTAGTTTTGTTGTTGTTGTTGTTGTTGTTTGTTTGTTTGTTTGTTTTGGGCTGCACTGCTAACTGGAGCTGTCTTGGAAGGCTAAAAAGAGAGAGTGGATTCAAGTAGCATCCAGTGGATAAGATTGAATACTCGGTGGGGTCAATCTCACATCAACTTGGCTACTACCTGGGCACACTCTGCCATTGTGGGAAGACCATGTGGGAGAAATGGTCTGCAGCATCCTACTGCACAGCAGGTTCTGGCCCACCTACTGACCTTGTGCAACTATCCTTGGGGTGAACTGAGAATCCCCTGCACCTGAGGGAAGATGGCTTTGTTGTCAGGGGATGCTGTTTGAAGAGCCTCCTAAAAAAGCTGGTGAAGCTACAGGACTCCAGTCTCACAGGAACTGAATGCTGATGAAGAAACCAGGCCCTGATTGAGGACAGCTAAGTCAGGAAGATAGAACTTGACCTCCTCTGCAACTAGACAGTGGCTTCCAGCCCCATCTTATACACATGGAAGCAACATGTATCCTCCATCTCCTTATACCACAAAACCACACAGTGTCTAAGTAAGAAACTGCTATACATACACACACACACACACACACACATATATATACACATATGTTATTATTTCTATATAGTTATACATATATCTTTAATTTTTTGCTGCTTTTCCTAAGTTTTTACTTAGTATTTTTCTTACCTTTTTTGTTGTTGTGCCTGTTTGTTTTTAGATTATTTTTTGGTTTGTTTGGTTTTTGCTTTAATTGTTTCAATTCTTTTCATATTAGCTTCAAGGGAAAATGAAATACTTAGGAATATACCTCAAGAAGCACAGTAATGTAAAATCTTTTTATTACAAGAAGTAAGCATGTTGTAGCAATAAAATAGATTTACCACAATGTAGAACAATTTTCCAGCATTCTTTCTTCCCCACTAATTATTAATTATTTTATAAAATTTACATTCTTCACACTCACTATGTAGTCACAGAGTTCCAAAGGTCATTCTTTCTAACACTTATTAGTGGCAATTCAATTGAACACTTGTCTTCAAAGAAAATGAAAAGAATCAAGTACATTTAGGAGCTGCCATTCTGATAATATTTACTTTTAAACTGGAAAACCCTTGATCTATACGTTTTGGAAGTACTATTTCAAATACCCTACTTCCTACTTTTATTTCTATATTGGCCAGTTAAAATCTTTGCCTTCATGACAAAAGTCATGAAGCTTTTGTGGTATATTAGATATGTATATACCTATATCTATATCTACATCTATATGTATATATCTATATCTATATTTACATACACATATACACATATGTATATATGTATATATTTTATATTATATATACAGAAGATACCAAAAATATGTATATACATTTTGAGAAAGAAAAATCTTGTATTAAAATTATAATGTTCAAATTATACAAATTATGAAAGATGAATACATGTTGTATTTGAGTACTTCTTATAATTGTAGAAGTCAAGGGTGACTTGAGTGTTGCAATTTTAACACTTTTTTTTAATATGGATATGTTTTTTGGCACCATTTGTGAGTGCATGTATACATATATATAGGTTAGCCATAAAGACAAAAATATAATAAGTGAAGAAAAGGAGTAGATATTATTCTCCAGGTACAGTTTATTAAGAATTGTGATTAGTCCACATGTTGCAATAAGTAATACATCTGAAACCAACAGTGTTGTTTACCATCACCAGAAATTCCCTTTGGGTCAACGGGAATTTTATTCAGTCACTGCTAGGTTACTATAACATGAGCTTTTATCCTTAGAATACTCTGTAATTAGGACATACACACTTCCTAAGTCACTAAACACAAGCTAGGTGGAGAACTGAAAATAGATTTCAGATATCCATGGTATAAGTGCATCTTAAATCACACACTCCTTTTGACGAAAGCCTTAGAATGATTAATAAAGTTATGGGTTTAAGGGTACAAGAGAAACTTCCTCTATTGACTAACAATAAGATATGTATTCTCATTTTATTTTAAGATCTTAGCAAACCACAGAAAAATATATTTTCATTATATGCCAGATAAGAAAAACTTTCAGAAATAAAAGATTTGTTATTGACTTTAACCAGTTTCAACAGAATAATGTTTTAGAGTTCTTAGCTTAAATATTGATATTCCTAATAACATTTGATTTGACATATAATTTATTTACTAGGATTACGGTGACTATTTGCCTAAAAATATCAAAGATATAAAAATGTATCATTGGCACAGGAGTCAAAATTTATAAACCCCAAATTATTAACAATAATATATTGATTGTCCAAAATGACAGTATAGAGGCAATCTGTCTTCACTACCTCCTCCCTAGGAAACCAAAACCAAATATACAGCACCAAGATATATACTACCAACAACTCAGAGCTTAAGTATGAGGATGAGACAGTGCTGGGGCTGCAGAAAGGGAAAAAAATTTTAAACAGATGGTAGAAAAATCAATTCTTAAGGGATAGATAACATACAAATAAGTAAATTGAGACAACTAAAAGTCAAAATGTGGGGGAATGAAGTTAAAGTGCAGACTTTTTTTGAGGGGAGGTTGTTTGTTTTATATGTGATCTGATATAAGTTGTAATCTCTAAGTAATGGGCAGATCATATGGAAAAAAATTAAGAAAGAAACAGTGGAGTTAAGCTATACACTAAATATTGGATGAGTATTTAACCAAATACTGCAGTATGCACCTTATTTTCATCAACACGTGATTCATTTTCCAGAATAGACTACATTGTAGGCCATAAAGCAGGTCCATAAAGATTTAAAAAATTAGAAATCATATCAAGGATCTTTTCTGACCAAAACTAGAAATAAAACAAGGAAAACCTTAAAAATACGCAAACATATGGCAATTAAATAACACACTCCTTAATGATAAAAGAGTTGATGAAAAAATTAAGAAAGAAACTAAAAATAAAATTCTTGAACCCAATGAAAATGGAAATAAATGTTCAAAACTCATGAATATTGATAAAATCAATACAAAAAGAAAGTTTATAGCAATAAACACCTATGCCAAAACTGTAAAGAGAATGAAAATAAACATATTAATGATACACCTAAATGAAATAGAAAAGCAAGAAGAAACCAAATTCAAAATTAAACAAAGGAAAGAAATGATAAAGATCAGATCAGAGATAAAATCAAGAATAAAACTAGAATATCAATGGAACAATAGTCTGATTACTTTAAAAAGTAAGCAAAAACATCAAATGTTTAGCTAGACTAAGTAAAAGAGAGTGTGGACCCAAGTAAATAATTTCAGAAAATAAAAGAGAGACATATTAATTGAGACTTTGGAAATACAAAGAATAATTTGAAATAATTATTAACAATTTCACACGAGCAAATTGGGAAACGTTGAAGAAATGGATAAATTTATGGACATAAGCACAGATGGGGATTGAACCACAAAGAAATAGAAAACCTCAAACATTAATAAACTAAATAAGAGCTTGCAAACAGATACATAAACCAATAGAACAGAATGTAGATCCCAGATATTAATCTACCCATTTTCAACCAACTCATCCTTGACAAAGCAGTCAAAATGTACAATGGAGAAATAACAGTGTTTTCAATAAATGATCCCAGGTGCTAAGCATTCCATTTAAACCACCAAACTATCATTGGGGATGGGGAACCTGGTTTTGCCCAACAGGCCCTCTAGAATCCTTTTGTCCAAGCTACACTATCTCCTTAGCTAACACCCATACATGACATAATTCCAATTGTCCATTTTTGCTTTGAAAGTCTTATATGAAAAATGCTTGACCGGCTCAGCGCCTATAGCTCAACTGGCTAAGGCGCCAGCCACGTACACCTAAGGTGGCGGGTTCGAATCCCCAGCCCGGACCTGCCAAACAACAATGACGGCTGCAACCAAAAAATAGCCGGGCGTTGTGGCGGGCGCCTGTGATCCCAGCTACTTGGGAGGTGGAGGTCAGAGACTCGCTTAAGCCCAGGAGTTGGAGGTTGCTGTGAGCTGTAATGCCATGGCACTCTACCCAGGGGGACAGCTTGAGGCTCTGTCTCAAAAAAAAAAAAAAAAAAAAAAAAAAAAAATGCTTAACCAGACCAATATCTTGAAGCACTACCCCAAAGTTTTCTTCTAATAGCGTCACAACATCAAATCTTAAATTTAAGTCTTTAATCCATTTTGATTTGATTTTTAAGCACAATGGAAGATAGGAGTCTAGTTTCATTTTCTGATTATAGTTATCTCTTTTCCTGGGATCACTGCCTCACATAGTTATTATTTTGTGAGGAGAAAACTTTCACTCTCTTAGCATTTTAAAAAGTTAGAGTTAAGATTTGTAGTTATATTAAATAAATGGTTACATGAAAATTAGTGGGGAAAATTTCAAGTATGTAACTGAATATACTAATTTGAAAATCCAAATAATGTCTGGGCTGGATATATAAATGTATAAATAATTTTCAAATTGAATGTAGCTGATTTTTATGTAGCATATAGTCAAACTATTAGGGCTAATGGTTGGAAAATATTGGATGAGAAATAAAAAGGCCTAGGGCTAAGAGTGTTCATTTTTATAGAGACTAAAAATGGAAGTGCAGAGAGAATGCACTAAAAAAAAAAAAAGTGTTTTAGAAGAAATGGTAAAAAACACTCTCACATGCTACTGAGATGTCAAATATGGTTAGAATTGAAATGTATCATTTGAATGATATAGAGATTTTTGTGTCCTTGGTAATAATTTTATAATGAAATAATAAGGAGAAAAGGAAATTATGGTTAATTTTGGAATAAATAGGAAGAAAAGATATGGAGAAAACAATTACGTAAATATATTTTCTGGAAATTTGATTGTAAGGAGGAATTAAGACATGAAAATATCTTAAGTAGTAGACATACTTTATATAATTTGGTTGACAGCACGGAAGGGAGTTGAGTATTTGCCAAAACAGATAGTAGATAATAAATAAAAGATAAATAATTGCATATGCATAGTTTCTAAGGAGAGAGATGATTGACACTAGATAGGAGGATACTTTATTGTAATAGTAGTATGATGTAAGGTAATGTGTATGTTAATTAGGTAGATTTAGTGTTCGTGCAATATATATATGCTAAAAAGTCATATAGTACACAATAAATACGTAAAATTTTATCTGTTATTTAAAATAATAATAATTTTAAAAAGACTTCAAATTGAGTCTGTCCAAAATAAAATGTTGTCAAGCTAATCAATCCTACCACCTATTAAATTGTTCTCTTTCAATATTACCTGATTCTGTGAATGTCAAGATAAAGAAAAAGAAAAAAGAAAAAAAATAGGAAGAGGGGTTGAAAGGGAAGAAATGAAGAAAAGGAATGAGAAAGACCAAAAAGGAGAAAGAGAGTAGCAGGAGAAATGGCGGTGCTCAGCTGAGTGCCCTTTGATGCGCCCCACACATTTATGACTTTGGAGAACTGGGCTGGGAGGTTCCCTTGTGGTCAGAATCTCCTTACTAGCCTATGCAAAAGCAAGACCCCACCTCTTCCAAATATAGGAAAAATCAGCAATATGTCACAGTGGGGACCTACCAATACTTTCTTTCCAAAGGACAAGTTAGAAGGACACCCCAGGTCCTGAGCATCATGGCCTCCTTGAGTGAGACTACTGTCATGTAATAATCCAGCCAGACCAATACTATGACACCCACAGCCCTCAGATAAAGGAAAACAAATAATAAAAATAGATAAAGAGAATTAAAAAAATACGATTATATAAAATGAAGAAAAAGGGAATGTTTTAGTTATTGTATGAGAAATTAATGTGGGAAAGATAAGACAAGTAGAAAAATCTCTACCAAAAAAGAGAAAAAAGGAGAGAACAAAAGAAGAAAGGGAGAATAAAACAGGATGAAATACCATAACCCAAAATGAGGAGCCTTTGCTATTGAAGAAAGAAAAAATGAAAAAATAAAAGTAGAACCATACAAAATGAAGCAAAAAAGAAGTACAACAAAAACAAAAATAAGAAAAAAACTAAAGAAAAGAATTATAAGCAGTAGCAAAAAATGAAAAGAATATGTGTGTGTGTGTGTACAGGTTGGTCATAAAGTTCATGTGCAATTTAAAATAGTTTGCCTGAGCTTTATGGCCAACTTGTATATATATTGCAATATATTACCTAGTCATCAGGTGGCACTCTGGCGTCAGGCAATAGAGAACATACGCTGGTTTTGCTGGGGGCAGGAAGCCACTCTAGTTGCAAAGGAAATCCAGTCCTGTCTTCCTGACTTACTTGCCCTCAGTCACAGCCTGGTCCCTTCATATTCTGTGTGAGACTGAGGTCCTGAAACTCTCACCAGCTTTCTTAGGAGGCTCTTCAAACAGTGTCCCCTGAAAACAAAGTGGTCATCTTAGGGATGTGGAGACTGTTCAGTTCACCACAAGGATGCTTGCTCAAGCTCAGCTGGCCCGCCAGAGCCAGCCATCCACTAGGACCCTGTGTAAAGACCGTACCTGTTCCTCTCTAGGGCCTTGCCACAATTGTGGTGTCCTGTGTGTAGCCAAGCCATGGACAGTTCCGCCCCTCCCAGACTTCAGTCCTGGCCTCCCCCACCTGTTAGAGTTAGTTCACTGGCTCCCTCAGTCTTGTCCAAGGCAGCTATAGTGATCATATTAATCCAAAATAAAAAACTTGCAGGATAGTCCCTCCCGGTTCCCAGTCCTCATAGGGAGGGACCAGCCTGCCGGCCTCTGCCTGTACCCAGGAACTTTCCTTCTGTGCTGAGATTTTTTAGCTTCAGAATTCCTTGTTCACTCCTGGAGTCTCCTGCTGTTTCACTGTGCTCCTGGAGTGATACCTCTGGGTACATTGCCCCAAACAGAGCTTGCTGGAATCATCTCTCCCCTGTCTCACTGTAAGAGGCTGGTAAGAAGTTGTCTCTAGTCTGCCATCTTGCTCTGTTCCCTGTTCAAATTTAAATTTAATTCCAGCACCTTTATGGTGCCATTTTGGTCTGATTTATTGACTTGGTGCTTTTGTTTCTCATACTAGTTACTGCTGCTACCTTAGGGTTGGATACTTGATGTCTGTAAGTGGAAAAAGGAATCTCTGACGCATGGGAATGAAGAGAATAAACATTGTCATGTTTTCTGAACATGACAATTGGCTGTGGAAGGGTGTCCCCTGCTGGTTCTTCCCTTTGAATTTCACCCTTGAAAGTATTTCATGACTCGATGTTCTTCTTTAATTATATTACTTTATTCATTTTTACTTCAGTTAACACTATGCAATATAATACATATTTTTCTATTTTATTTGCTAATTTGATTTCTCTCATCAGAATAAAAAGGTCATAAGTGATACTGGAAAAGTGGCACCCCAGCCAGCTCAGCCAAACAGGGCCTGAGGGACCTGCCACTTCTGTCTTGGTGGCAGCAGCCGGCAAAGGAACCAGCAAGCTGGAGCAAGCAGGGGAGCTTTCCTCTCCTACCAGAGGCTCCAGTAGAGTGGCAGTAGAGGACCTGCCAATCAGGGGAAAACACTAGAGATTCCTCCAGCTCATCCCTGATTGGTCCATTTTCAATCCTGCTCCTGCTCACAGCTAAGCTCTCAGCTCATTGGATGACTACACCTATACAAAACCCCCAAGCAGAGAGCCTGGGGCAGATCATCAGGAAGATAGAGCAGAAGAATAAGACTTCAGCAGACTATTGCAGACCTCCGAGGAAGAAAGAGCGAGAGCTGTGGCACTTCTATTGATGATCCTCCTCTGCAAAGAGGCTTGGCTCTTTGTAAGAGCTGTAACACTTCTACTGCTGATTCTGCTCTAGGAAGAGCCTCTTTGTAAGAGCTGTCTTTGTAAGAGCTGTAACACTTGCATCCTGCCCTGCAAGGAGGTTTGGCTCTTTGTATGAGCTGTAAATAAAACCTCACTTACTGTTCATCCTACGGTCCGATGACTCATTCATTGAATCGTCGAGACCAAGAGCCTGGAAATCCAGTGTTAAAAATCTGGTATCAATAGTTTGTATTACGTTGTATATCACTAAATCCCTGGTACCTTGAAGAGTACCTGTTAGATAAGATTCCCTTACTAAATAGTTGCTTAATGAATAAAAATATGAAAAAAATGTAAGAAGCTAATTTTAGTTTCCTAGAAACTAAGTAGAACATGGAATAGACAAGATATAATTAAAAATATTTTAATTGTGCTTACACAGATCAAAACATGTACATATTTGTATGTTATAAACAGATTTTAATAAAAATAGAATACAAATAGTCACTTATTTAATAATCCCATATTTTAAATAAACAAATATTCTTTATAACTCTATCTTCTGTTAATATAGTTCCTTTTTATTCTATCTAATGACTCTATTGAATATGCTTAGTAACTGATGGTTTTTCTCATTCAGTTTATTTTAAATACATTAATTATGGACAAATCTTATTTCTAAATTCTTTAATTGTACAAATTTGACTAGTGACAACCTCTTTTTAAATGGTTTATTATCCTTTCACCTATTCCTCTAACATTTTTGACAGCATTGTTTCTAACCCTCCATTTTAGAAAGTTTCAAGGCATAAAATTAGGCAATTTCAAAGAAGTCTTAGTCGTCTACAATGAAGTATTTTAGTAGAGGCCATCTGCTCACAGGTGAGTTGTGAGTCTAACCTCTGGTGTTGCTACTGGAGCACATTTATGAGTGAAAGATCTTGAAATATATTTCCTTTCTGGTTATGAGTTTGCATTGATCTTATAAATTTAACCCATCATATTGCTTACCTTATTTTTAAAATAGTGTGTGGTTTTGTTGATTACTAAGGTTGGTTTTATATTGATATTTGGCATATGATATGTCAGGCTGAGTTATTGACAAAGGCGGTTCAAGGCACAGGAAGTAACATAAGAACCAGGAACCATTATTTGACAACTGGACTATCAATGTGATTTAATAAACTTTTCTCTTACAAACATCTATCAAATACCAACTATACTCCATGCCCATGACATACACTATTGCTTTTATCTTGCTTCATTTTTTCTATAGTGGAGAAATAAGTATTTCTCTTCTTAGTATCTATTTAGTTGCTAGAATCTAATTTCTCTGAAGTTATACTTGATTTTGTTCACCGTTTTTATTGCATGAAATAATGCTTGACATGTAATAGTTCTCTAATAAAGATGTTCAGTGAACAAATGAACTTGTTATTCCTTACAAAATCCATAAATGAGATGAATTCATCAATTTAAAATATTTAAAGTGAAAATAGCTTCAGGTGACAAACGTACCAGTAATATTGTATTCCAAGACAAAGAGAAAACATTCAAAATGATGACTGAGAAGGAATCACCAAAATTAAAACAAAATACAAAATAAAATAGTAACAGAAGTCAGAAAAAAAAGGGGATTATAAACTGGTATTTATGATCCTTAGTAACAAATGTTCATAGTGGCCAAGAAAAAAAGAAAATCCTTATGTTTGGCAATATGCAGTTCAGTTTTGAATTTGGCAAGACCAGTCTCAGTGATACGTGAGTGAGAGCAATTTCAAGTACTAGTTTCTGGAGGAGTAAGTGGAAAGTCCGGTCATGAAGACAGTGCATATGTAATATCCTCATATTTCTTCACAAAGTTTCGTCTGAAGGAGAGGAGGATTCTGTGGTAGTAGATGAATGAAATACCTGGTCTTTAAATTGTTGTGTGTCATTTATTGCAAGCAGAGAATAATTTAAGCATGATTTATATCACAAGGAGAAAGATTCAGGAGGAGTAGGAAGAAGGGAAGGACATAATTGATTACTCAAGAGTAAAAAAGATAAAAAATTCAAAACGTAGAGAAAGAGTAACTCTAAATCTCTCAAACCTAGGAGTATTTTAGCTCCTTCACTACCACTAAGTACCACAGACCCAGTATTTTTTAACACCTTCCTTGGTTGTACTAATCTATTGGAAGATATATTAAAGATCACTGACCAACATAGAAAGCCAAAGTAATCCAGGTGCAAATTATTAGGAATATTAAGAAATTTAGGGAGATTGTGAAGGATTAAATTATAAAAACTAATAGTCTGTATTTGTATCTGCAATAATGAATTGAAAATAAAAATTGTAATGGAAAGCCAATATATAACTTGTTGTTGTTGTAGTAGTAGTAGTTGTTGTAGATGTCATTGTTGTTTAGCAGGCTTGGGCCAGGTTTAAACCCATCAGCCCCAGTGTATGTGGCCAGCATCCTTAACCACTGAGCTATGGGTGCTAAGCTGTGATTAAATTCTTTTAAAAAACACATAAAATATTTCCTACTTCTATGCTAGATGATCTGATATTTTTCCAATATTGATTTTCCAGAAATATTACTTAAATTCATCATACCCGAATCAAATGCTATAAATATATGTAGAGTCTACCCTAAAATTCTGAATTAGACATATTCTATGGAAAATATGGAAATATAAACTATTCATATAATTAAGTCAATTTTGAAAGAAATGCTAAGTAGAAAATGTGGTGAAAACCTTGCTCTGGCAGATGGTAAAATAAACTATAGGGACGTCATAGTAAACATTTGATGTTAATATTATAGGAATAGACAGAAGAATTAATGGTATAAAAAAATATCTGGGAACTCTGTATACCATAAAGGTAATGCTATCACTTAATAGAGAAAAGACAGACTATGTAGCAAATACTCGATTGAAGCCATGTTAACATAAAGAGGAAAATAAAACTATGTGTAAGTGGATTTCTGATGAATAAAGACATAAATATAAAAAAGATAACTACAGAGGTAATAACATCAAAACTAGGAACACAATAGAACCTTAGGGACATGATTTGCTTAAATAGTATTTGGTTAGCACAAAGAGTAAGATAAAATTGATTATAAGAAACACCTAAACATAGATAAAGTTGACAAAGGAAAGGCACGTTATTGAATTTTCAGCATGTAAAACTCACATGAGACTAGTATCAAGAATTTATAAGAAATTTCTATAAATCAACAAAATAAAGATAAAAACATTAATGATAAAAATTGGGTGAAGAGTTTGAGAGACAGCTTAGAAAAAGATAAATGTAAATGACCAACCAGTAAATAAAAAGCAGAGTAAATGTGTTAACAATCACAGAAATTTCAATTAAAACATTCTAAAATTGTTTGTAGCATTAATTCACAGATAAAAACAGACCATATAAGTGACACACAATTTATGTCATAACTAAGATTTATTACTTTTTACTCTCAATCAAAATTCTGCCAAAGCAATGAAGACTGGAGCTTGTTTTGTAATTTTTAAGATGACTTAACACTTTTTCTCGAACTGATAAAATATTGAGATACTTCCATTTATATTTTATAACAAAACACCTATCGAAATATTTTATATCAATTACTATAGGGTACAAATGTTTTTTTCATAACATGAATCACTTTTGTTGTGCTTGAGTCAGAGCTATAAGTGTGTCCATCACCTAAATAGCATGTATTGTACCCCTTAAGTAGGTTTTACCATTACTTCCAACCCCTTCCCTGCTGCTTGATTGCCACTGAGTTTTGCTTCCCTCTGTGCACATGTGTGCTCATCAGTTAATTCCAAATTAATAGCAAGTACATGTGGTATTTGTTTTTGCATTGTTTAGTTAGTTCACTTAGGACAATGGTATCCAGTTCCATTCAAGTTGTTTCAGAAGTCATTGATTCATCTTTATTTCTGGCTAAGTACTATTCCACAGCATACACATTTTGTTCATCAGTCATGAATTGATGGGTACTTGGGTTGACTTTGCAATTGTGAATTTTGCTGCAATAAATGCAGTGAAGGTGTCTTTTTAATAAAATTACTTATTTTTCTTAGGATGAATATCCAGGAGTGTGGTCACTGGACCACACTCTGAATATCTTTAAGAGGAAAGGCTTGGGCCCACCTCTTTGTAGAATCCCAGTGTGGTGTATGCACTAGCAGTGTGGAAATAGCAGTTCCTGAGAGCCCCAGCTCAGTCATCTTTTATGGCAGCCATGGGTGTAGGAGGGGAAGAGGAGGAAAAGAATCAGAATGGAGGAAAGCTAGCACTCTTGTCATCTCTGACCCTCTCTCTGGAAAGCAGACTGCCTGGAATGTCTGGGCCCTGTGGTTGTGCAGATCCCGCAAGGCCTACCAGCCCCTATGGCTCCCACAGTTGGCCAGAGTTGGGAAACATTTGTATGAGAAAGAGAAAGAGAAGACTGATGGGTTGAAGCCTCCATGGGAAGAGCAAAGGAACACAGGTGGGTGAAGAAGAAATATGGTCCCTGCTGTCTGTGCTTGGATCTGTGGTGATGAGAATAATTCCAAGGGGCCTGGCAATCTGGTGCTTGCCATGAAGCCATTCACTTGGTTGATGGCAGGAGCCTTGGGGCTTGTGAGGGTAGAAATGCTCTGCACCCACTAAGGAGCCTGCTGAGTGCAGAGATGTGAGGGAGGGAGACGCAAACTGCTGTGTCTGCTCTCTTCTGCGGCTCTCAGGGTTGACCTCTGCTCATACCTTGCCTCTTCTCATTCTGCTGTGCAATTTCTTCCCACGGAATCTCTGGTTTGTCTGGCACTTTTCCCTCAGAATTGAACATCATCTATGATAGTTTTTGTTTTTCTTTTTCTTTTTCTTTTTCTTCTAAATCTTTTTGTTCTTTCTGAGATGACCTGGTAGTTGGTGTCTGGGGTCAGCCATCTTTCTCTTCAGCCTATCAAAGTCTGTTTGACAGTTTTATTTAGCAACTGTTTTCCATGTTTTGAAAATTGCTTTGTTGGAAACACTTTTTCATGTTATAAACACTTCTTTTATTTTCTTTCCCTTTAACTTGCAGACTTCATTGAACTTTGCATTTAATTTTATTGGTCTACTTATTCTTTCCTATTTTAGTCTGCTGACTTTTACTGTGAAAAGTACTACTATGAAAAAAGTACTCCCTTGTCTTCTCTCAGCAGGTAAGGGATTTCTCTGTTACTCTGAGGTCCTTTTCTGTCTCTTCTTTTTCTTTCTCTCTATCTTTTTATCCATTTTTATTGCATCCTCAGCTTTTATTCCTTTTATTTTCATTGCCTACAGTAATGAGAATGGATAGTTTGAGGCTATGGGTAGCATACTGAAGCTACATATGGCATTTTTCTCCTGTATTGTGATATAATCACACAGGAATATGTGACCAGAATTGTAATGAGTATATAGTAGGACTACTGTGATTGTTCTGCACCTATCATTTTTCCTTTACTAATGGGTTGCAATAAGCATTGAATACCTGTTTTATTCCAATTTGTGATTTTCAAAGCAACTCAGTACTTACTGTAACTTAAGTAAAACTATAGACTAATTAGAAGAAAGTATACAAGTTCTAGAAAATACTAGATGTTTCAATATTATCCTGAGATTGTTCCTTAGTCTATAATCAATTTAATCATAATTATAATTGTGGAATAATATGAGCAACATTCATGCAGAATTAGTCAATACTTATTTTAGTCTAGTATTTTGACTTCTATTTTGGTAGAGCAATTTTCTTGGGATATTTTTTGACTATTAGTTAACAACACAATATTCCTCTATAGCAGAAGTTTATTATAAGTATTTATAATTAAGGAAAATAAGACACTGTTAATCAAAGAATATCAATCAAGCACAGTTGATCAGATCTAATTAGACACAAGAATAGATAGAAATGAATATGAATATAATAAATATTAAAATATTAATATCAAAAATAAATATTAATATCATCATCTGTTATAGGGGACGTGATAGGGGACAAAAATGTCCCCCAAAGCTACAATCATTATTTATGTTCCTAAACAATAGCAAAGCATTTTACTTATGATTTTATTTTTATAATATTCAACAATATTTTATTTTATACCATAGAAGCATACAACTGAATAAAATAATACAATAAAGGATAGTTTTGAGGTCTTATTTCCTCTTCATCTACATTTGCTTAAATGAGTCTTCATAAATACAGAAAAAATCTTAGGTTATTTTCACTTAAAATGTCTTCTACATTTATATTAAGTAGCTGTCATTCATCTTTTTATTGTTCTTTTTCTGCTTTTGCATTTCACTTGAATAATATATTATTCTGACAATAATACTTGTAGCACTTTGTTAGTAACCGAAGGACTAAAAATTACTTAATCTTTGTTTCTGATTGCTTTGCCCTTGTGATTTTCTGTGTTATCCTTATGAATTCCAAGCAATTGTATTATGTTGGGAGCCACAAAACATGTCACTTGTGCAAAGTGGGTGCAACTTTTAAAATCTGAGTCTATATTGTACAATGCAAAGTCAAACCACCTAACTTTTCACAAATGATGATGAATGTGAAATGCCAGTGACACACTGGACAGGAGGAACAGTGAGACCAGCAGGCCATTTCACCTTCATTATACCCACAGTGCTTTTTAAAAATAATTATGCCATTATGTGCTTTTTGCTTCTACTATGTAATAATTGTCTTATATTTGAAATCATTAATTAAAACAGTTTTTAAGAGCATGGAATGGGCTGATGTAGAATAAGTAATTTGAATACGCAAAGAGATTCTTTTAAAAGAATTCTTTCAAGGCTAACGTAGAAGTAATTCTCTTTTGCTTCCACTGCCCTGGGATTAAGTATAAGGTAGACTAGGAACCTTTATATAGGTTTTCAAGCAACAAGGATGATTCTATGATTTTTATGAAAAAATACAGACTATATAAGCAAAGTATTTCACAGAAAAAATAATTATCATTTCCAAAATATCTTTTTCTCTATTTTAAAAAAAAATTACAAAGCACATTTGTTTCAAATTTATACAATAATACATTCCATTTCTATATTAAGATTTAAATTTTTCTTAATTTTAAGAAGTATAGAACTGCAAAAGGAAAAATGAATCACTATCCAGTAATGTGGTACAGATGTATGCTTTGCACAAACAGAAATCAAATAATGCTATAACAACAAGAAAAAAGTGCCTTCAAAATGTTTACAATCGCAAGTTTACAGACACAGATATCTTTTTTATGGGCTCATATTTTAGTGGATTGGAATAGAGAATAACAAAATATTTAGGTAAAATAAATCATGTGTCAGATGGTATGTGCTGCAAAGGAAAATAAAAACAAGGAAAGAGCAAATTGCCCTTTTAAATAGGATAGCAAAGAAGGGACTCACTAACTCAAATGCCATTTAAGTATAGATCTGGAGGAGGGAAGAGCCAAGCCACATAGATATGCAGGGAAGGAGAATCCACCAGAGC
This sequence comes from Otolemur garnettii, assembly GCF_000181295.1. NCBI lineage: Eukaryota > Metazoa > Chordata > Mammalia > Primates > Galagidae > Otolemur > Otolemur garnettii. The sequence continues at coordinate 5,187,276 of NW_003852524.1, forward strand.
AAGAAGGAGTCAGCAGCATACCTGGTATGACCCCAGAACAGCAAGAAGATGATTTGGCTCAAATGTCTATTAGCAGGTAATTAAGTCAGAAAGGTGTTGATTGATTGATGATGGTAGGGAGAAGGGTATTCTTGTGTTCCCTTATAAACTACTATAAAGTCTTGGGTATCTACTCTGAATAAAGTAGAGACACTCTGAAGGGTACTTTTGCTTTATAACTTAAATTTTAACAGGATTATCTTACTCTAGTGTGGGAGAGCAGATTGAAGTGTGGCCAGGACAGAGTCAGAAAGACTAGTTAAAAATATTTACAATAATTTACAGGAGAAATGTTGGTGGTTTAGGCTAGAGAAGTAGCAGTGGAAGGGGCAAAAATTGGTAGAATTCTGACTGTATTTTGAAGCACACATTAACAGGTTTGGTGAAAATTAAAAATGAGGTGGAAAGAAAAAGAGACAGCAAGAACCACTCAATCTTTCAGTTTGGGCAACAGAGAGGGTATGATTTCTATTAATGGAATGTAGAGATTATGGGAGGAAATGGTTTTGGTGGGGTGTCAGGGGTGATTGAAAATTCAGTTTTAAGAATTTTAAATTTAAAATGTTTGTAGGACATCAAAGCGGAAACACTAATTCTGCAAGTTAATATGAATCTAGAGTCTAGGAGAAAATTCAGGAGTGCAGACATAAACATAAAAGTCATTAGGATAAAATGCTACTTAAAATGATGACAATAGATGATATCACCAAGGGCTTGAGGAGAAATAAAAAAGAGAAAAAACTGAAAGACTAATTGCTAGGACATTCCAATAGTGGAGATAAGGTGGAACCTCCAAAGGAGAATGGAAAGGAGCAGGCAGGTAAGACAAAAAGTGAACCAGAACACTGTGATTTGGAACCCAAGCAGTTATCCACCTTCTCAGGGAGTGG
>NW_003852524.1:5188275-5190840 GCF_000181295.1 Otolemur garnettii
AAAATGAAAGGTTCCAGAACAAGTATGTCTTTTTTAATTGCCAGATAAAATTGTATTTATTGTGTATAATATGATTTTGAAGGATCTACCTAATTAAACAAATGCATTACCTCACATAGTCGTAAGAACACTACTATCCAATCTCTTTTCATTTTTAAGAACGTTTGATGGCCAAGAAAGTTACTTTCAGTTCCATATTTAATTTTACCTAAAGTTTTAATGCGAGACTGAATAAAGTTTGGGTAAAATGTTAAAATGTAAAGGTTTCCCACACTTACCTCCACATACACTGCATTTTTAACATCGCTAAGTAGTGTGAAGTAGTTTCCTGCTGCTTTCTTTGATAGTATAACTCACTTCCAAATACTACATAATCTTTAGAGAAACATTATCGTCATAAGTTTAACTAACATATTTGTGTTAGAATGCATGTCTAAATGTGGATGACTATGTTTTCCACAAAATATTTAGAGCATTTGACATAGTGTTATCATAGTACTAATTATGAATGAATCTAGGTCTTAATAAGAATTGCATGAATCTCTTATTTATGATAGGCATAATTATTGATTTCAATTGAATTCAATTTGACTTAGTAAAAACTGTGTTAATCACTTGGGTATACATTCAAAGACACAGTTAGAAAGCAAAGATGAGAAAAAAGAGATAACTGCACTCAAGTTGCTCAACATCTGCAAGTGACACATTAATAACAAGGCCTGCATGAAAACAATAGTGGGACATATTTCTCAGTCTGAAGAGTTAAGGAGGGCTTCAGAAAGGAGATGGTGTTGGAGCTGCATATTAACACTGTAAAGAATTGGTTTCATATTCATGACCTCACTGGACACCCCTGTTCCTTGCTCAACCCACACTAGGAGAGCCTTTCACTGAAGGCACTCACAGTTAACGTCCCAAGGAAGGAATTGCTGATAATTTTAATCATGACTTATGAGCTCTCAACAGTATGAAAAACAAAGTAAGCACCTCTTCTTTCTTGAAAACATATTTCTTTACTAATATTATAGTTAATTTTATTTTCTGATAATTATGTATTGTCATGCATGTCTTAACAATGGGAAAATTAGATGATTTCCTCATTGTGTGAACATCATGGAATGTACTTGTACTGAGCTATATGTATGGTCTTGCCTACTCCATGCCTAAACCGTTTGGTATAGCCTTTTTCTTCTCGACCACAAACCCTGTGTACCATGTTACTGCATTGAATTATGCAGCCAGTTGTAGCATAATGGTTAGTATTTGTGTATTTAAATTTATCGAAACATATAAAACATACAGTAGAAATACGACACAAAGACAACGAATGGCATACCATGCATAGATTTAGCAGTAGCAGATCTGGAAGTCGGTCTGGGTAAGCGAGAGGTGAGTGAATGTAAAACCCCAGGACATCACCGTAGACTTTATTACCACTACACCTAGGCTACATTAAATTTACAGTAAAATATTTTTTCTTTCTCAAGTAACAAATTAACCTTAGCTGACTACAAAGTTTTACTTTATCAAATTTTTCATTATTTTAACTTCTTACTCCTCAGTAGCAACCTTTAGCTTTAAACACAAACACACTGTACATCAGCACAAAAATATTTTTCTTTATTTATATCATTTTTCTGTAAACATTTTACCATTTAAAAAATTATTTCTAGTTTATTTTTTAAGCTTTTTTGCTTAAAAACTAAGACACAAACATACACATTAGCCTAAGCCTACACAGAGCATCAGTATCACTACCTTCCACCTCCACATCTTGTCCCACTGGAAGGTCTGCAGGGACAGTAAGCTGTCATCGTCTAGGATGACAAGAACTTCTTCAGGAATACCTCTCGAGGGACCTGCCTGAGGCTGTTCTATAGTTCACATTTTTTTTATATTAGTACAAGTAGTCATTAAAGTAGAATAGAAGTATAGTAAGTAATATACTTTTTTATATTCTATATACAATTACTTCTATATACAATTTACTTCTATATACAATTAGAAGTATAGTATAGTAATATACTTTTTAAATAAATGCATAAACAGTAACAGCAATTTGTATCATTGCTGAATATTATGTATTATTGTACGTGCTACACTTTAATATGACCAGTGGCTTTGTGGGTTTGTTCACATGAGCACATAACACACATAACAAGTGAGGAATGGGCTGAGTTACAACTTTATAAAGGACATGACATCCAAGGCAACAGGAATTTTATAACTTGAATATAATCTTATACATATAAAACGTTTTAGATTTAATTTTAAATTTTTTAAACTATATGTTCCTGAATAAGATTGGCCATTGTCATCCTGTCCATACAGTCTTCATCTGATTGACACATTATGTTTACATAAGGTTGATCCATGTCTGGAGGAATGCTCCCTTCTTTTTTGTTTTATTTTATTTTTATTAAGTCATTCGTACATAGATCATAAATACATTTATGCCATTATAGGATTCAATGTGTTGATTATTTGTACAAATTGGAGTGCTTACATCCTACTAAACAACATCGCCTTCGCCACTTGCACTCAATTACAGGATTAAAACATTGG
>NW_003852524.1:5193816-5196031 GCF_000181295.1 Otolemur garnettii
GCCATGGGCCTTTCTTCTTCAGAGAAGTCTTTGTTCAAGTATCTTGTCCACATAGAAATGGGGTTATTTGTTCTTTTCTTATTGATTAGTTTGAGTTCTCTGTGTATTGTAGTTATCAGCCCTTTGTTGAAAGCATAACCTGTAACAATCTTCTCCCATTCTGAAGCCTGTTTGCTTTACTTACTGCACTCTTGGCTATGCAAAAGGTTTTTAGTTTGATTAGATCTCAGGAATATATTTTTCATGTTGCTTCGAGTGCCAGGGGGTCCACCTCATAAAATATTCTCCTAGGCCTATTTCTTTAAGCATTTTTCTCTGCACTGTCTTCTAGTATTTTTATAATTTCATGTCTTAAGTTTAAATCTTTTATCCAGTGAGTAAAATTGAAAACATTTTCACTCAGATCTGGAACTAGAGAAGGATGCCCATTATCTCCACTGCTATTTAACATAGTAATGGAAGTCTTAGCCATCATAATCAGGCAAGAGAAGGTGATCATGGGTATCCAAATGGGTCAGAGGAGATCAATCTCTAACTCTTCATGGATGATATGATCCTATAGCTGGAATACCCCAGGGACTCAACTATAAAACTCTTAGAAGTGATCAAAGAGTGCAGCAGTGTGTCAGGATATAAAAACAATACTTACAAATAAGTAGCTTTTATCTATGCCAGCAATAGTCAAGTTGAAAATATAGTTAAGGACTCTATTCCTTTCACAGTAATACCAAAGAAGATAAAATATTTGGGAATTCACCTAACAAAGGATGCAAAAGATCTCCGTAAAGAAAATTATGAGGGCAGCACCTGTGGCTCAGTGAGTAGAACACTGGCCCCATATATACAAGGGTGGTGAGTTCAAACCTGGCCCTGGCCAAACTGCAACAAAAAAATAGCCAGTAGTTGTGGTGGGTGCCTGTAGTCCCAGCTACTCAGGAGGCTGAGGCAAAAGAATCACCTAAGCCTAGGAGTTGGAGGTTGCTGTGAGCTGTGATGCCATGGCACTCTACTGAGGGCAATAAAATGAGACTTTGTCTCTAAAAGAAAAAAGAAAAGAAAAGAAAAGAAATAGAAAAAAAAGAAAATTATGAAATGTTGAGAAAAGAAATAGCTGAAGATGTTAACAAATGAAAAAACATACCATGCTCATGGCTGGGAAGAATCAACATTGCTAAAATGTGGAAACAACCTAAATGCCAACCAATTCAGGAAGGGATTAACAAGCTTTGGTATATGTATACCATGGAATACTATTCAGGCATTAAAAAAAGATGGAGACTTCCATTTTTGGTATTAACCTGGATGGAAGTGGAACATGTTATTCTTGGTAAAGCATCAGAAGAATGGAGAAGCAAGACTCCCATGCACTCAATTGTGATATAAGGACAATTAATGACCTAGTACATAGTGAGGGTTGGGGAAAGGAGAAGGCAGAGAGAGGGAAGGAAGGAGAAGGTGGGGGAGTTACAGTGTGTGACACACCTTTTGGGGGTGGGGCACAATTATAAGAGAGACTTTACCTAACAAATGCAATCAATGTAACCTGGTTCTTTGTACCCTCAATGAATCCTCAACAACAACAACAACAAAAATGTCCATATTACCCAAAGCAATTTATAGAGTTAATGCAATTTCTATTAAAGCACCATTGTCATACCTTAATAAGCTTGAAAAAATAGTACTTTGATTTATATGGTATCAGAGAAAACCTTGACTAGCCCATCCATTACTCAAAAATAAAAAGAAATCAGGAGGTATTACATTAGCAGACTTCAGGCTGTACTATAAATCTATAGTGATCAAAACAGCTTGATACTGGCACAAAAATGGAGAGGCAGATATATGGAACAGAATAGAGAACCAAGAGATGAACCCAACCACTTATCATCATTTGATCTTTGATAAGCCTATCAAAAACATTCATTAGAGATGGAGACTTTACGTCCTTCATGTTTACATGGATGGAGCTGGAAAATGTTCTTCTTAGCAAAGTATCTTAAGAATGGAAGAAAAAGGCTCGGTGTCTGTGGCTCAAGTGGCTAAGGTGCCAGCCACATACACCTAAGGTGGCAGGTTTGAATCAGCCCGGGGCCCGCCAAACAATAATGACGGCTACAACCAAAAAATAGCCGAGCGTTGTGGCAGGCGCCTGTGGTCCCAGCTACTTGAGAGGCTGAGGCAGTAGACTCGCTTGAGCCCAGGAGTTGGAGGTTGC
>NW_003852524.1:5196183-5203179 GCF_000181295.1 Otolemur garnettii
TGAAAGTTATAACCTAATTATAGCCTAAGAATATGGGGAGAGGAGAGAAGGAGGGCAGGAAGGAGGGAAGATGGGTGGAGGGAAGGTGATTGGAGGGATCACCTCTATGGTTTATCTCACAAAGGTACAAGTGAATCTTTCTAAAAGTAGAACACAATAACTAAGAAAATGACCTAAAGGCTATGTTAACCAGTTAGATGAAAATATTTCAAATTGTATATGAAAACATCACACTGTATCTCATGATTGTATTAATGTACACAGCTATCATTTAATAAAAAATAATTAAAAAAAAACATTCATTGGGGGAAAGATTCCCTATTTAACAAATGGTGCTGGGTGAACTGGCTGGAGACCTGTAGAAGAATGAAACTGAACCCTCATCTCTCACCATTAACAAAAATTGAGGGCATTTGTATAACAAAAAGCCTTTGATCTTTCTTTCTAGAGAATTGTGGAGACATGTTTACTGTATAGTATAATAAAGGTAATTTCTATCTCCAGAGTGTAAGATAGGCATCTGTATCACCCATTACAAAATATTTGCTCTGGGTTCCTTTCCTGAAACACAACTCGCTGTACATACAGACATCCAACTGGGCCCATGTGCTTTGTCCTTTTGGTTTTTGCAGATGGACATTGGCACAAATATTCTGATGCCAACGTTGCTTGCAGTGCTGTGTAGAACACAGTCCTTTGTCTTTGAGCCAGGAATCTCATAACCTTTTTAAGCACTTATGAAACTGTGGCAGGCAACTTGATAGCATGCTGTAGGATAATGTCTCAATCATAACTTTCTTGATAATTTACAACCATACTAGTTGAAAATGCAAGTATATATGAGGTAAAGAATGCTTTATAAATGAATATACTTAGTCTTGAAGACTTACGGAACTTGTCCACAATTTCACAGTAAATAATTTAAAGTTTATTATCTGAGCCCAATATAGTTTATCTAATATAATTTAATACTAAAGTAAAAGTTCCCAGTGTCTATGAACAGAGGTATTTTAAATATTCTCTTTATATGTCTTTAACACATTCTAAAATTCTCCAGTTATATTCATGCTTGTATGCTAATTGTTAACAACCAAGATGCATGCTGTTATTTTCAGCTAAAGCCATTCAATGTTTTATCATACAAAAATAAAAAATCTTTTTAATTTCCTGTGATAAAATGGTGCTAAAATAGAATCATTTTTTAAGTTACTAGCCAAGAGCTAATTTCTATTTTAGTTGCAGCAAAATGTCTATTTAGATATGTTTTTACAAGTTCCATGAATATGAAGTCTTATTATTTGCTAGTAAGCCTGAATAAAATACTTCTTTCCAATAGTATATTTTGAAATATGTTATGGAATTGCTACTTAAACTCCAGTTGTACATTTTTAAATCAAGAAAATAATTCAGCTAAATCTATTATAGCACAGTTATCCTATTTGTTACACTAGCTTAGTAGCTATCCAAATTTCCTTGAATTATAGCCTCAAAATATAACCAAGGTCCCCCACCCTAACCATCCATGGCTGAAATCATCCTTAATAATTTTCTCTGACTTGATACATAAACAGCAATATATTGACTTTATAATCCATCTGGATATGGCTAATAAATTTGGGTTACTCAGCTTTAAAATTGTTTTGTGGACATAAAACTCATTTGACTCATCAATTATGTGGTTTCTGTTGCTATCGTTTGACTTTTTAGAATATAAATAACTTGCTACATTTAAGCTACTGAGCTGTTGCTTTATAAATTTAATCAGCAGAGGGATTACTGTCAATACATGCAATTGTAAAATAAGACAATGAGTATCATATATTTCATAATATATTCACTCTGGAGTTTAAATATCTTCATAAAAATATTGCATAAAATGTGCAAATATTTACTGTGGCTTTAATTTGTAGGTGTGATGTATTGCAATGACTATCCTCCCAAAGAATTGATGCTTTTTTAAATAAGCACCAATACTCAGTGTTAGAGGGTAAATAAATTTCATAGTAAAAGTTATTCTTAAAGAAATGTTCTAAATTAAAAAAATTATATAATAAATTATTTTGTTACATATATATATATACATATATATACATGCACACACATACACACACACACACACATATATATATATATATATAATCACATTTGCTATTGAAATCTTACAAGCTTCCAGTACACAATTCTTAAAAAGTAACATTTAGGGTGGTGCCTATGGCTCAAAAGAGTAGGGCCCTGGCCCCATATACTGGGTGTAGCCAGTTCAGGTCCAGCCCCAGCCAAAACTGCAAAAAAAAAAAAAGAAACATTTAGATAGTTAATTTTGCACAAAGAGAAATATTTGTTCAATGTCTTTAATATTTTTACATTGTAATATGTAAAACACTTGTCATAACTTACAAAAGTACTCTAAATTTAAAATGTTAATGGTATTCTTCATAGCAGTTTAACCAAAAGCTGGTGTAGTTAAAGAGAACAAAAATTTTTCTTTGCCTTTTTCTTGAAAATAAAAGCAAAAATGCTGGCAAAATTTATTTACTTTTGTTTAATACTATTTAAAAGCATGCACATCTCTTATTATAGGATGCTATAGTTCCTGAAACATGTTTTATGTTTTAAAATAACACTCCTCTGGAAAAAACAAAAAATATACAGGGCACTTATACTTATCCAATGGGTATATATCTTACTGCGTGGAGATTGTCACAGTTCCTGGGTTTATATACCCAGAAAGAACTATGTTTTCCCCAAATTTCCATGACTAGCTAATTATTGTCTCAGGTACTGGCAAATGGGAAAAGGATTCTGGATACTTATAATTTTACCTATCCTATTCTTTTTTATTTGATTTATTTATTTTTTTTGGCTGGGGCTGGGTTTGAACCCACCACCTCCAGTAAATGGGGCCATCGCGCTACTCCTTTGAGCCATAGGCGCCACCCTTTACCCACCCTATTCTTGCCAGACACACACAGAAACATAAATTCAGAAACACATTACACTCACACATGCATACACACAAACACACTTCTACTATTCGTAACAATGAATACTCGTTGATTATACACTTTGTGCTTGACACACATCGTTTATGAACTTCTTTAATTATTAACACAATAGTTGCAGGCTATAGTGAATTGAGCTCCCCCAGTCACACTGGTCAAAATATTGTCAGATTTGAACCAAGCCTAGCTTCGTAACACAGAGTTCTAACCAGAGCACTTTTGGACAAAGGTTTAGAAAGTTCTACTTGTCAACTTTTTGCTAAAATGTACTTTTTCCCCATAGTTCACCAGTTAGGGCATCAGCCACGTACTCGAGAGCTGGTGAGTAAGAACATGCCCGGGACTGCTAAACAACAATGACAACAAAAACAACATAAACAACAATAAAAACAGCTGGGCATTGTGGCAGGCACCTGTGGTCCCAACTACTTGGGAGACTGAAGCAAGAGGATCTTTTGAACCCAAGAGTGTGAGCTATGACGCCATAACACTCTATTTAGGGTGACATAATAGGACTCTGTCTCAAAAAAAAAAAAAAAAAAAAGTACTTTTCCCTCTGCCAGTTCTAATTTAAGATAGCTTTTGTATTTAATACTCAGTAAATATGAGCCATTTATTTAACTCAATGAAATATCTACATCCTTCATTAAAATAATTGGTAAGTCCAGGTATGGTGGCTAACGCCTGTAATCCTAGCACTCTGGGAGGCCCAGGTGGTTGGATTGCCTGAGCTCACAGGTTGGAGACCAAACTGAGCCAGAGCAAGACCTGTCTCTAAAAATAGCTGGGCGTTGTAGCTGATGCCTATAGTCCCAGCTACTTGGGAGGCTGAGGCTTGAGCCCAAGAATTTGAGGTTGCTGCGAGCTATGATGCCACTGCACTCTACCCAGGGCAACAGAATGAAACTCTGTCTCAAAAATAAATAAATAAAATGATTGACAAAAATTGCTTTTCACAATCAAAATCCAGTGGCATATTATTTCTTTAGTTATTGTGTGCTCCTCTTTTCTTTAGTAATAAACTTTCTGAAAATAAAAAAAGAAATAAAAAGAGAAAAAAATTCTTTATAAATTCATAGTGGAGAAAACAATTCACAATTTTCAAAGCCAATTCAATGATGGACTAGAAATGCACTCAGTTCTTACATGCAAATTTGAGTATATTCTCCTATTTCGTGTAAAACTCCTTTAAAATGAGTCTCAAACGTTTAGAAATAATTCACTTGCTTCACTTGAACATGTTTCAGTTGTGTGAAATGTGGGGCCACAATAATAGCACAGGCTAAAGGAAGAAATGATTGAAAATTTCATAAAGACATATAATTTTAGGGTAGCACCTGTGGCTCAAGGAGTAGGGTTCTGGCCCCATATGCCAGAGGTGGTGGGTTCAAAACCCAGCCCCGGGCCAAAAAAAAAAAAAAAGGTACAATTTTGGTGTATAAATTACATCTTAGTTTGATGGGAGGAATAAGTTTGAATGACCTATTTTCTCAGCACAAAAAATGTTAAGTAAATGAGGTGATGAATATGTTAATGTACTTGATCTAATCATTTGGCAATGTATAAAACATAATAAAATATGTTATGTATATATAGCTTATAAATATATATCATTATAATTTGCCCATTAAAATTTATTTCTGTGAAGAATTCTTTGGTATTTATTGGGATGGTATTGAATCTGTAGATTGCTTTGGGTAGCATGGACATTTTATTTATTTATTTATTTATTTTTATTTTTGTATGTTTTAGAGACAGAGTCTCACTTTGTCACCCTCAGTAGAGTGCCATGGCATCACAGCTCACAGCAACCTCCAGCTCTTGAGCCTAGGTGATTCTCTTGCCTCAGCCTCTTGAGCTGGGACTACAGGTGCCCACCAGAACACTGGGCTATTTTTTGTTATAGTTTGGCCCTGGCCGGGTTTGAACCCACCATCCTCGGTATATGGGGCCGGTGCCCTACTCACTGAGCCACAGGTGCCACCCGAGCATGGACATTTTAATATTGATTCACCCAATCTATGAGCTTGGAATATCTTTTCATATTCTTGTGTTTTCTTAGATTTTTTTTTCATGTTTATAGTTTTAATTACAAAGATCTTTCACTTTTTTCATTCAGTTTATTCCTAGGTAATTTATTTTATTTATGAGTATTCGAAGTGGGATTACTTTCTTACTTTTCTCTCAGATTATTTGTAGTTATGTAGAAATGCCTGTTTGATTTTTGTATCCTGCAGCTTTACTGAATTTGTTTATACGTTCTGATAGAAATTTGATGGGGTCTTTAGGTTTTTTTCCTAAATATAAGATCTTATCTGCAAACAAGAGAGATTTGACTTTTCTCTTTCCATTTTGAATGCTCTTTATTTCTTTCTCTTGTCTACTTGTTCTGGGGCATTCAGTGTTGTGAGGAATAAAAGAGGTGGATGTGAACATCTTTCCCTTCTTCTGGATCTTACAGGAATGTCTTTCAGTTATTCTTTATTTGGCATAATAATAGCTATGAGTTGGTTACAAATGAAGTTCATCATATTGATGTAAGTTCCTTCTATACCCAGTGTTTTGAGTATTTATTTTCATGAATGGATGTTGACTATCATGGAATACTTTTTTGGCATCAATGGAAATGATCACATGGAATCATAAAATACTTAGGCTATCCTGAGCAAAAAGAAAAAAACTGCAGGAATTAAAAGACCTGACTTCAATTTACACTTCAAAGCTATATATCAATCAGAACAACAGGGTGTTAATGTAAAAATAGGCACAGAAAACAATGGAACATTATAGAGAACCCAGAAATAAATCCATACATTTACAGTCAACTTATTTTTGTTAGAGGTGCCAAGAACATCCGTTGGGGAGAGGAAAGTCTCTTCAGTAAATGGCACAGAGGATACACTCAGGTGGAAGAATGATAGTGGGCCTCTCTCTCTCAGCATATATAAAAAATAAAATCAAAATATAGTGAAGATGTGAACTATGAAACTAATAGAAGTATACATGGTAGAAACACTTTAAGACTTTAGTGTGAGCAAAGATTTTTTGACTAAAACCTCAAAAATATGGACAACCAAAGCAAAAATAGACAAATGGGTCAATCAAGCTAAAAACCTTCTGTACAGCAAGAGGAAACAATCAAGAAAATGAAGAGATAACCTATAGAGTACAAGAAAAATGTTTGAGAACAACATGTCTAACAAGGGATTAATAACCAGAATATGTAAGGTGTTCGAACTACCTAATAAGAAACAAAAATTCAATTTAAAAATGAACAAAAGATCTGAACAGACCTTTCCCAAATGAAGTTGTACAAATAGCCAACAGGTATATGAAAAAGTTACAACATCACTAATCATCAAGCAAATGCAAATTACAGCCATAATGAAGTATCTCACTCTCGTTTAAAGGCTTTTATCCAAAAGGCGGGTAAAAACATAGATGTGGAGAAAGGTAAACCCTCATACAATGGTGGTGGGAATGTAAATTAGTACAAGCAGTCCCCAGGTTACAGACAAAATACCTTCTGTAGGTTTGTTCTTAAGTTGAATTTGTAGGTAAGTTGGCACAGGTCCTTTCACCTATTACCTGTATTAGTCTTCATTTATAAGTGCGAGTCAGGTGTTTGTAACTTGGGGACTTATGGTAATACTCTCTATCTGTCAGTCCAAGTAAGTCAGATGTTTGTATTTGCAGACTACCTGAACAATAGTATGGAGAACAGCATAGAGGTTTCTCCAAAAACTAACAATAGGTTTCCATATGATCCAGCAATCCCACTGCTGGGTATCTATACAAAGGAAAGGAAATATATTGAAAGATATACATTCCCATGTTTATTATTATTGGATTCACAATGCCCAAGATAAGTAATCAATCAAAGTGTTCATCAATGAATGAATTGATAAAGCATATGTGATATGTATACACAAAGAAATATTATTCACCCATAACAAAGGAAACCTTGTCATTTACAATAACATGAATGGAATGC
>NW_003852524.1:5203230-5223558 GCF_000181295.1 Otolemur garnettii
ATTAGGTAGTAGCATAATAGGGGGACTACAGTTGACAATAATTTATTCTGTATTTTCAAATAAATAAAAAAGTGGAATAGAAAGCTACTGACAGAAAGATGTGATAATGGCCTGAGGTGATGGATACGCCAATTACCCTGATTTGATTAATTCACATTGTATGCCTATGTCAAAATATTACATTGATCTTAGAAAGATAGATAATTATTAAGTACACATAATAATTAAAAATAAAAACTTAAAGAATTAAAAATTTTACAAAGATGGATCATAAAATGATTAAAATTCATAAAACCCTCCAAAATATATAAATTGAAAAATTTTCAGTGTACATAGAACTTCCACACAATAGACACACAAACAAGATTTTAAGAAATGATATCTTTAGCCAAAGATCAGGTAAGTTTTATACTAAATTACACTAACAATTTATGTACGTTTCTTTTTTTACATTGAAGTTGCGTCTTATGGCCTATTTTCTTTAAAATTGTAATGATCACTATATTTGCTGTTATTTTTAATGAAATACCATAAATAGTATTTTTGTATTTATCTAAGCTTAATATTTATCAGAAATATGACCTACATAGCACACATTCTAAACTGAATTCGCAAGATACATCTCAAACAGATAAATACATTATATTACAAGAATTAGAAATTTAAAATAAATAAGCAGTCCATACTCAAGTTTGAAAGAATTGAGAATTTAGAAAAACAGTGATGCTTTTTCTTTTGCAGGTTATTTGTGGTACTTATCACTATTACAAGTTACTGGCCGAGGAAAAAGAAGAAAGTTTTTAATTTGCATATAATAATGTTACCATTTGAATATTCACTATAGACATAATATCACCATTTTAACATAGCAAAATTAACCTTCAATAAGTAATATAAAAAGCTTCAAAAACTATAATTGACTTCTAAATGTTTTTTCTATTTTTAGTTTTTTTTGACGTGGGAGAAGCTTAGCTGAAATAAAGATAGAAACGCAGTCACAGAGTAGTGTCTGTCAGTGGTTTGCTGACTCCTTTCCCTAAGTTTATATCCCACAGCTCAGCACATCTCACTGGAAAATGTCAGATTAAATATTAACAGTGTAAACCTTGAACTAATACAGGTGGTAGCTAAATTTCAAACTAAGAGCTGCTTCAAAAATATGCTTAGGTTTCTAGGATTTGTGTGTGTGTGTGTGTGTGTGTAAATATGTTTTGAAGCTGTGAAAGTCAGAAACACTTTTAGTAGAGAGGCTACAGGAAATATTACTATGACAAGAGCTTCACAGCCAACACAGTGTTCAAAAAATAATTTTTTATTTTCTTTAGAGATACAGAGAATCTGAATAGTCACAGTACGCATACTTGGCTGTTTTTGTTGTTCTTAGCTTTCAGAACGTGCATCTGACTCTAATCGTTCAAGAAATAGCAAAGTTTCTCTATTTTTAGCTATGCTATCATACAAATATAGGCCAATATTTGAGAAACTAAAATTCTCCTTATCTTTTTAAGCTAGAGCTTCCACATTCATATGTATTATAATATAAAGGAAGAGATCTGCATTAAATAAATTATTCTTCCAGTACTAATCTAGATTTAGATGGAATTATTAAGGATAAGATATATTGTAGGTATTTTTTTTCAGAATGTTACCTAATGTATTGTTACTGATGTCTGAAATATTCTAAAATTGGGATAACAGGTTGCTCTTCCCTCCCTCCCTCCGTCTCTACCTTCCTGCCTTCCCTCCCTCCCTCCGTCTCTACTTTCCTGCCTTCCCTCCCTCCCTCCGTCTCTACCTTCCCTCCCTCCCTCCCTCCCTCCTTCCTTCCTTCCTTCTTTCCTTCCTTTCACCTAACCTTTTCCTCTCATCCTTTCTCCATTCCATTCTTTCCTCCTTTCTTTTCTACTCTTTCTTTTGACGACATAAGCAAATGGTGTATTTTATGGACATTCAGACGTCTATAATTGGGTCAAGGTAACTGGTTTTCAAGAGGAAAGAAACCCAGAATAATCTGTGGGTTAGGTTTCAACATAAGTACATGTTCTCTGCAAGCCTCGGGATGATGATATGCTCATACAACACTGTTTGGGGATGAGGAAAAGAACAGAATTTCTAGTTGATTTTACTGTTACCTCCTACATGCTCCTCATCTCTAATTGGCAACCATAATTTCAGGATATCACAATGATGTTTGTATGTTTGTATATGTGATGAAGATAACTGCACACAACCATATATAAACTTAAGGATTTTAAAACATTATAGGGGATTTTTGCTACAAAATATTGTCCACTTTTCAAATGATTTTTGAAGATTAGAGATACAGAACAACCTCTTTCTAATTGAATATAGAGTTTTGAAGATTCCTTTTGTTTATAAATTAAGGAATTCAGCTTTTTTACATTTCATGAGGTTTTTTTTTTTTTTTTTTTTTGAGACAGAGCGTCAAACTGAAGCCCTGGGTAGAGTGCCATGGCATCACAGCTCACAGAAACCTCCAACTCCTGGAATCAAGTGATTCTCCTGCCTCTGCGCCCCACGTAGCTGGGCTGTTTTTTGGTTGCAGCCATCAATGTTGTTTGGTGGGCTGGGCTGGATTTGAACCCGCTAGCTCAGGTGTATGTGGCTGGAGCCTTAGCCGCTTGAGCCACAGGTGCCGAGCCATTTCATGAGATTTTAAGTGCATGAATAAGACTGTGTTAGTATGCCATAAATCTTGCCTGTACATACCATCTTAAATCTGAGCAAGTTACAGGTTCTATATTAGCTATATTCTAATAATGTCTCAGTAAAGATGTCTCTTATTTTTTTAATTTTATAATAGCTTGGTATTTATATTCTTTAAAATAGATTAACAAATCAATACTAAGTCTTATTTATCATTATCTTAAGAGATTTAGTAGTGGGAATTAGCAATTAAAAGTCAGATTTCCTCCAAATCAACTATAAAATCATATTTTATTATTAAAAATTGAGGACATATTGTGGTTATGATCATTTCAAGATACTTCGTACATTGCCTAAAACAGTTGGCCCTCTTTATTCTAATCCCTTTATTGTGTCATAAATCCATTGTTAACTGTTAACAAGGGGGGTAATACAGGGAGCAATAACTAAGGCATTTAGAAGTTAACAATTCAGAGAAGGCTTATAACGTTTAGGAAAGTTATAGTAGTTAAGGAATAAAAATATAGGTATTTTGACAATAATAGGTCCATGTGGTATTGAGTAGAAAATAAGTACATACTTCTTTTTTCAAATAAGTCAGAAATTTAACATAGAAGAACACAATACTGTAGAAAATTGAGTCAAGATATCCATATATCCAATTGAAGAGAGTAATTATTATTGATACTAGCATTATGATGGTGATGATTATGCTTTAGCTAAGGAAGATATATTTTGATGAAAGTTACCTTTCGAGAACTGCAGAGGATGGTAATGGGTGTGGTCCTTATGCTAAGCTCACAGACATGGCTTGCATACCAGCTGAAGTATCAGCATGGTGAAGGGCACACCTGTACCTCTGTCTGGGAAATGTTTCTGATTCTCCTTTCTTTCTTTATGCCATGCCCATACAGAAACTGCATTGGTATGGGTCAATTCATCCATATCATTCTAATTTTTATCTACAAAAAACTGGTCACCCTACATGATTTTATCGTATCTGTTTCCTTTCCTAACAAATGTGTATATAGCACTTTATTACTGAACAAAGAGACTATAATGTAGAACTGGAATCCACGTGCAATCGTCACACATAGTGGAGTGTCTGTGCAAATACGAAGGGAAAAGTACAGTGCAAGGATCGGATGGCTGGAATTGAGTCTTGAAAAGCAATGATGATGAAGATGCTGGAGGATAGAAATACCTAAGACAAATATTAGTATTAGTCTAATATTGCTATAGCTTTTTCACAGCAAATTATTTTCAGAAAACACAGAAACATGGAAAGTGACAAAGAAAAAGAAGTTATTCTGTGGATAAGTTAAAGAGGAAAATCGACCATTGAAAGGAGGAACAAGGCAGCGCCTGTGGCTCAAGGAGTAGGGCGTCAGCCCCATGTGCCGGAGGTGGTGGGTTCAAACCCAGCCCCGGCCAAAAACTGCAAAAACAAACAAACAAACAAACAAACAACAACAACAACAAAAACCCAGAAAAGTAGGAACAAACTTCTCTGGGATGGTGAAATGGTAAAGCTGGAGTCATCTGGTAGGGCATGGAAAGAAAATGATGACAATAATCAAATCTTAAAAAATTAAAAAATGTAGTTTCTGTTCATTTTCATAAAATCAGCACATATTTTCTAAAAGCCGAATAATGTATTCTAGCAATGCAGATCTGCTTACTGCTAAGAGAGTTAGCACTGTGAACCTCATCAGTTTTGAAAGGAAGGCAATTGTGGCGCCTGCAGTGACTGAGTCATGGCAGAGTGGCATAATGGCAGAGAATTCTAAATGGAAAGACACTCCACTACCTCCGGGTACTGTAAGCGTACTCCCCGGCAAACATGAAAATCAAGAATTCAGTTGCAGAGTGAAAACTGAAAGATTTGACAGACTCATAATACAGCAACTGAATGAAAGTTTCTTGGTGTTAATTATAACTAATAATATAACTCTGTTCCAAAAATCCCTCTTTCCTAATTTAGATATTCCCAAGAGTGCAAGAAAAAGGAGCTGTACTGATGAAAATAATTACCTGGTAAAAATTATTTTTAAAAGTTGTACTGAAAATGGTGCTTTGTTAATATGGATCAATAATGCAATTTGACTATTGAAAAGGCGAATGCAATCTTAGGCTTCATTAATTGAACCAAAGCATCAAATCACAGGAAATATAGTTTTACTGTACTTGAGTTTATTAAAAATTAGTTTAAAATATATGTATCTCTAGGATTTATAGTTAGGTGAATAAACAAGTACATGCTAGACTGTATCAGAAAGAAGGGGGTAGAAATCACACAACAAGCAAAACAGTTTTCTCCCGGTGATTATCTGTCTTGAGATACTTTGCTTAGCTTTACCTGGAATAATTTTTCCTCAGATCTTCCCCGAAGAAAACAGTATTTTCTAATCATTCAGGTCTCAGCTATCACCTCCTGTACGTGAGGTGATAGTTTTCATTGTTCACTGTATTTCATGCGTTTCCTGCTCAGGGCAACACGTCCTCATCATCTTGTTTACTTATCTTCACAACAATGCACATGATTTAATATCTGCATATACTTCATCCAGAGAACATGCTTTATGGAAGCAGAAAATGTTTCTTTACCGCGTATTTTCAGATTTCCAGCCAAGCACTGTTTCTGACACATAGGAAACTATTGATAGACATATGATTGAACATGGTTTAATAGATTTTATATATTTGGATCAGAAAACTTTAAAGGAAAATTCAATAGCTTGATTGAAATATGCGGTATTGCTTCAGCATATAGTGAGAAATAATAGTTTAAATTTGAAAGCGGCCATATTTCACTTTAGTTCAAGAAACAGCCAGCTTCTATTCAAGTGAAATATCATTCAACAAAAACAGTTGCCTTATCCAGGAGGAAGTACACAAAGAATTTAAGTAGAAACTACCTGCTTACCGTTAAACTGTAAAGGTCTGAGGATGATATAGATGGCCTTTAAGAGCTCTCCAAAGTTTTAGACCTTAATGTTATACACAATTTGTTATACATCTTATTGCAAGAAGAAATTATTCAAATGTCAGTCGTGTAATAATCTTCCTATTAACTCCTCATAGGCATTTTTTAGAACAGGACAGTTCCAAAGTGTATTAAGGAGAAAAATTCATCAATTTCATGCAACAGAGGTACAAACACTACAATAAGAGCAAATATTCTAGTCACAAATTATTAATGAAAATTCTACAGCAGACATGGCTGTTCTCCTGGATACGATACTAAATTTTCTAAAGTTAAGAACTACATGGCCAGGTTGTTTAGAAATCTATTTTAAAACCCAATTGTTTCTTGTTGCTTATGAAGAATGTTTGTAGATGTTGCAACTACTCTATTAAATGTAAATAATTATGAGGTATATTTTCTTTTCAAATATTTTCCTTTGGCTTTAAAACATACTTCTATTAATTACAACTATTTCTATTGTAAGTAACGTAAAATTACCTGTAACTCTTGAAGCATAAAATAGAATTTATTGGTTCATGTATCTAAAAATCCCTGATGTAGACCTGCTTAATTAAGGGCCTCATTTTTTCTTTTCCCATCACCCAACTTAACATTCTGTCTTGTTGACTTTAATGTAATTCAGGCTATCTCCATAGAAATTATAAAAAATAGTTTTTCCAGCTTAAACATCCCAGCAAAGGGGAATTCACCTTTCCCAACAGTTTCAAAATTATTTCACATTGATTTTCGTTGGCCCACGCTAGGTTGAAATGAAAACCTTAGCTAATACCTGCTCATCTCCAAACTAATACTTTGGCCTGAAAATTAAGGGGTGGGGGCATTGTTCTAAAACAACAATTGACTTTGTTACTAGAAGAAGCGTGGATGGTGTCTGGCAAGTGGGACAGCAGTCATTCATTACTGGATCTCATCTTCCTGCATTTCGGGAATTGGAAAATAACTCTGAGATTACCTAACTCATGGCTCTACAACCTTACTTTGAAATTCTGTTTTTCATCCTTCTCATTTTAATTCTTCATTTTAAATTAGTTCCTGATTTTACTATTTCCTGATACAATCTTCCTTCCCTCATGGGTTGTTTCCATTTCATTGCCCATTTGTGGTTCCATCAGCCTTTTTTTTTTCTTAATGCACAGTGTTTATAACCACATAGCCATAAAAAAGTGGAGGAGAATTTTCTGATGAATTTCTAATACCTTTCTGAGAAACCACCATTCCATTGACTGTTAAAGACTAGAGCTGAATTTTAACATAATTATTTAGAGTAGTCTCTAAACTATTCATCACAGTTTTTTAAAATATATTATTATCTTGAACTCAGCACTAAGTTCATTTTACAAATCCTTTTTATTAGAGTTGTCCCCATGTAAAATATTTTGGTGTATACAAAAACAGTCTCTGTCTCTCCAAGGATCAATAGATACCTGGAATTAATGTAGATGTATGTAGACAGATAGGATAGCTAATCTTTGAGATGCCACATTAAATGTTATCAGGTTATCAGGACAAGTCTGAAAGCTCTTATAAATATTGCAGATCTTTATTATGGATATCACTAAAGTAGAATACAACATATGCTATAGGAAATTTATCTTTAGGCATCACTTTCTCTCACCAAGCTTTTTCAGACCAGCCTGAAGCAGAGACAAACAGACACAACCCCCAACCCTGCTGGTCTCTCTGGATCCTCACAACCTCTCACCACGTGGTCTGATTTCCTCCTGATTTGCACATCCTTTACTCTGCATCTCCATGTACCATGCATGACCTAGTGGAATCTATTATTTGTTTCTATTTTGTGTTCTTTGAGAATGAACTGAACTTCTCAGTTATAATGATGAAATTAAAAATCTCAAACTTATTTTATCGCTGAACTTAAAAATAATTTTGGTTACCCTAAAACCATGGTTAGGGATTCCATGGTTTGTATTCTCTTTAGAAAAAGCATTAATACACTAAGTGTGATTATTGGTAGCACCAATCATTAAGGAATTACTTTTAATAAATGTGTCAGCTTATACCTCTATTCCTAAAAAGTAAAGAATATGTAAAAGTTATTATACACTTTAGCTGCCTTTTCTGAAACTTCAGAATGATGTTAATTTATGGACTTCATAGCATTCTCAACAGTAAATAATGTAATTCATGATATGTATTAAATACTTAATAGCACCAATTCTTAGTATTTCTTATTTGAAATCCATAACCAACTAAATTATTATTCTAACTCATCAACATTCAAGGCAAAATTTAATGATTTAAAAAATTTAATGAAAAATTTAATGATTGACGAGACAATGATAAATATCTTCTCTTTTTCTTCTGAAATGATTCACATTTTTTGATATTAAAAATGTAGATTTTTCTACAACAGGTGGGTTTGCTCAACAGTAATTTACATAGGTTTTGTGCTCAAAATTGAATTAATGCTCAATACTCTGTAATTTTCTGGATTTTATATAGGTCCTTTCTCATGGATGGAATGAGATCATAGTAGGAATCATTCAGGCACATTAGCTGTCATAACAACAAGGTTGAGCAAAAGTTATCCAGTGGCAAACTTTCGTTCTGCCCAGTCTCAGCCTTAAGTTCCTACAATATGGATGCTGACACCTTCCACAAGGCTGTGATGATTTTGTTCATTTGTCTTTCTATTTTACTTCCAAGGCACATGTTATTTGTTTCTGTGTCATTCATTTTCATATTTTATATTAATTCTATATGTAGCTTCTTCTTGTTTTGACTCTGTTTGCCTTGAGGATTTTTTTCCCCACCACTCCATCCTTTCATCAATCCTCTCTAACTTCTGTTCCTTAACAAAAACACATGTGCATGTGCATGCAATACTCACAAACATACACATCGCCCAGGTTAGGGAGTTGGTGATCGTTTCGTGAATGAAGCCATTCACTAAATTTGACAAAGAACTTTGAACTTGCCAGTAACAAAACTCCCAAATACATTGCCCCCCAAAACTAAGATAAAGCATTCTATTGCCAGCTATGACCATTTTTTGGCCTTCTCAAATCTCACCTATAATCTCAAAATTATGAAGAATTTATTGCTGTCTTCCTCATTTTCATTAAAAAGTAAACAAAATAAGCATTTAGTCAATGACTGTGAGAGAAGCATAGAGTAAGATACTGAACTGAGAAAAAATGAAACTGGAAAAGGTTGAGTCAGTGGGACCCATAATCCTACTTTGAATAAAATATCAAATAAAATGAAGTAATGAATGATGGGTGGCCAGAGAGATTACAGAGTGTGCTCAGTATGAAAACTGCTCACTACAAAATTTCCATCACATGTTTTATTCATGCTTGAAATTCCATTCAAATAGGATGGTCAATGCTATAGACCTATGTATTTTGGGAATAAGAGAGCAGCTTAGAGGGACAATCAGGTGAACAAAACAATTATTTATGAAAATTTATCCCTAAAATATGCTTCTATGGTTTACACATTTTAGTTTAAATGTAGCTTATCATAATTAAGATAAGCCAGATTTCTATTATTAGCGTCTGCTACTTGTTTAGTTTTTTCATCAGTTCAGCGTGCGGCAGCAAGCTTCTAGGGTCCTGCTGACCCACATCTCAAAAACTTTTTTCCTCTTTTAATATTACTGATTAAGTTAGGTTGTATTTATATAATACCAACCTAAACTTCTACCTTATTGAATAGATATTTGTAAAGGCATTTCTGGATCTAAGGATTTTGTCATTGTCGGCCATGAAACTATAGAAGAAAACACAAATCATAATGTGGAACTCTATGAAAAACCAATCAAGGCAGAGACCTTAGTTGTCAGAACTTTCTTTTTCAGAAATTTTGCTTGAGTAAAAAATAGTAAAATGATATTTTTAATGATACACTGGTTTAGTATTGTTAAAAGGTAAAATATTATTGAATACCTTCTAATGTACCGTAATGGAGGGAGGACTATAAAAGGAACAAAACTACTAAGACCACTCTATTTCAAACTCAGGCGAGAACCTGTTCGTTTCATGCCCCCCCCCCCCCCGCAAAGTGCCAACAAACACCACATTACAGAATTACATAATGGAATACCCAGATAGGACTTATAAAGGAGGTGGCATAACCTTTAGCTTACAAAGTAAACTTAGAACAACTAATAACTATGGTAGAGATTACTTTTCTTCTTACAGTAACATAAGAAAAAGAGCTTTAAAAGACATTGACTTACAAATCCCTAATGAGATGGGGCATAGAAATTGGTGCCAGATCCACACCTGGATAACGAGTGTGGCTGTTTAGCAGTTCTAATTGCAAAATTAAAAGAACTAATCTGAATTTCAGAGTTTATCAAGAACAAAGGATATTTTCACACTAGATGAGAGCCATCTGATCCAATCAACTTTAAGGGATTTTGCCTATAGAGGACAGCAGGAAGGTTAAGGAGGGAATTCTAACAGGGAAAGGCTGAGTAAATGGAACATAACAAAACCAGGAGCTGAAGGGAGAATTATAAATGATCAGCCAGGTGAAAATGCATCCCTCCTTTCATGAGCAGCATCCTAGGACCTGCTTCAAGAAAGAGTTAGCTTTAAAGACATGCAAAGCACAGAGCGTTTCAATGCCAAGTAATATCAGTAACTGTCAAGAAACAAATCCCTGCCCTTCGCCTCTTTTCTCATTAATCCCCCTCCACTTCCTTTAACCCTGGAGCAACCTAAGGCAGCCCAGTGAGGAATGGAGAGGAATACAAATCTAGGCAGGGAATGGAAAAGCAACTGTGCATTTAGCCATTTCCTTTTACAAGCTTCGCTTCTGGGAGGATTGTTTTGTTGAAAGGGACATGATTTAATTTTTAATAAAATTCTTGAATGAGCTCTTTCTTGCTTGAGCAAAAAATGGAGAAAAACAAAAGAGTAGAAGCATGTCTCAAAAATTCCTTCTAGGTCAAGTTCCAGTTTCACAGAGTATTTCAAAACGAGGATGAGAAAGGAAGATAATAAATGTTTTTTTTGATTATAGCCTGGAGGTTTCTGGTTGTGTCCTAGAAACCTCACTTGTTCAATAAAATATTCCCATAAATAATTTTAAATTATAAAGCACTGACAAACATATCTTTGTGTTGTTATTGGAATGGAAAATCTAAAAGGTCAAACATTTAACGTGAAATTTCTTAACTATTTTTATGGAGAAAAACATTTTTATTTTATAGAATCAAATTGGTTTCAGGGGAGGTCACCTCCTAGGAAAGATTTAGAAATATTCTAAATGATTTAGAAGTGTCAACTATAAGACTGGAATGACTGCACAGTAAATGAAATTGTCAGTTATTTTTGCATCAAAATTCACCAATCCTCAAGATTGACTATTTCATTTTTGTAGTATCATTTAAAAATCAATGCTGGAGGGGAAAATTCATGAATGATTGAATGAATGAGTGAATAAATGATTGAACATACGAAAGAAAATCTACATGAAATTTGAGACAAACATCGGAATAAACTTGCTTGGTAGTGGCTAATTTATTCTTATTAAAGTAAAAAAAAAAGGTGACTCATGCTTTCTATGATCTGAGCCGATGAAAGCAGCATGGATGAAGAAAGTTAGATTTAAATAGATTCATAAACATTATATTTGAATCTATTCAGAGTATTTGATGCAGCTAATTTAACACTGTGAACTCTCTTTTTTCTTCATCCTGAGACTAATCTGAACTTGTGTGACTGTGCAGACAGAGGGGAAGAATTCTTATTTATTCAACTGCCATGTGGTCTGAGTAGAGAAACACAGGGGATACAGGAGAGGATCCTACCGAATCTGGAGTAGATGCTGTCAAGTCGGAATAGGGGGTGATTTTGCGGAGAAGTCCGCATCATTGTTTACATTCAGCGCTGGTCCCATGCTGGCCCCTGGAACTGAGCGGGAAAGATACCCAGGGAATGAATGTGTGAAACTCGGTTTCAAAAGTGACTCTAAAGGGAAATAAGCGAAAAACATGAAAGCTGAGGTGTCTTTTTCATATTTAGCTCTTCTCTTGAACTCGGTATTAATAAACAAGTGAACTGGTTCGACAACTGTAATCTCTAGGTGTAAACGTGGAGGACCATTGTTTTCTTACAGAGACATTGAATGGGCATTTTAAAAAATGAAATATTGTGTCTAGAATTAAATGAGAACGTGTGTGTCAAATACAAAGCATTGTAATAACATACCGTACTAACATTTGTTTAAGCTGCTATTAGAAATATTTTACAAGTATTGATTATATCCTATTAACACTCCAGTTTTCAAGCTTCTAGAAATTGTCTGAAGACAGGTTGACTGATTTTAAATGATTTATTTTTCAAAATCCAGTAAATATGATGTTCTGGGTACCTTTCAAAGTTAGTAAGTATTGATTTCATTTTGAATAGCCATCTACTGTCTACCTATTTTTCAACTTATGTAATTTTTAGGTACAAGAATATCAAAGACTGGAGTTTTTTTTTATAATTTTCTATTTGAAGTCAATATATAATTTTAAACAAGAATAGCAAACATTAACCAGACAATGGGTTTGACGAAAACTGTCAGATGGCAAAGCAAGTGGGCATAAGAGAAAATAAATGTATGCATCAGTTCAGGCTCTGGGAGACACATCAGTATTTCCACACAATGGAGAGTGTATTGAAAGTACAGCAGGAGTCTTAGTACTCACTCAGGCTTGCCTATTATTAGGTGAGGATGGCAGGTGTGTGACAGGTTCAGCCTGATCACAAGGACGAAATTTAAATATAAAGGCAGATTTCAATTCTTCTGAGAGATGCATTGTGGCAGTTGGAGAGCAGAGCCTGAGCAACACGGGTGAAGAAGAAAGTGACTCCTGGCAATTAATCACACCTGTCAAGGAGCAGTCAGGAGGCTCTGTTGCGTTTGACAAAATAAGGGATTCCTCAGGCCCACGAAGAACAGCCCTCCATGTCTCGCTGGACTGTTGACTATGTTTGTCCTAAGCAGAATGACTTTGGGATCAGACGCTAAATGGAGAAATGGAAATTCAATAAGTATAAATTAATTCATGACTGTCGATTCTACTGTAATTTCAAAAATCACTAAAACACAATATCCAGTCCTGGTTTTTATGTACAATTGCAGAAGTGTATCGTTTTTATGCATTGGGGCAGTTGGGGGTCTTTTTTCAGCTGCACAGTAAGTCTGTGATGGCTGGAGGGAGGAGATGCCTTCTGGTTTGTCCCCATCTCTGCTGCTTTTCCTATTTGAACTCATTCTTGTTCTTCATTTGGGTCCTGCATTGTTAAAATCTCCATCAGATCACCATTTGCTCCTCATCCTTTCCTTCCCCTAGCATTTAGTCTTTTCATCATTTTACCAGAATGGCTTGTGACATGTCTATTTCTGCTCCATTTCTGGTTCCCAGTTTCTACGCCTTGACATCCCTTCCACAAAATTACCAGGGTTATTTGCTAAGGTAGAATACTTTCCTGCTTAAAAGAAAACCCTTGAATGTCAACATGAGAGAATCACATTTTGATATTTTAAGATGTGATGAAAGTATATGCTTTGACATGACTATATTATATAAAATTAAAGATATGTAATTAAAGAGTCTAGATTATTATTCAATGGTTTGTTTTAAATAAAAAAACAATCGATTTTGTATATTCTGTGAATATAGGCAAAGAAAATGCTTCAGCATACATAGGATTTACTACTTATCCCTAAGAAATGAACATGCATTATTTTTAAAATGGAATGCCTACTCTACTCTCATGCTCAATTAAAGGCACAGTGGCCCCAGCTGGAGCGCTTTGGCTCAGCCTCACTGCTCACAGCAAATTCAAACCCCTGGGTTCAAGGGATATTCCTGTCTTAGCCTCCTGAGAAGGTGGGACTACAGGCACCCACACAAAGCCTGGCGAATTCTATATTTAGGAGAGAGGGAATCTTACTCTTGCTCATGCTAGTCTTGAACTTCTGAGCTTAAGTACACCTCCTGCGTCAGCCTCCCAGAATGCAAAGATTACAGTGTAAGCCACCATGCCTGGTCCATGACACTATTCTTAAGGAAATAGGTACAGCATCTAAGACACTCCTGAATCTTTCCTAGATGGATTTCTCAGCTCAATACATTGCAAATTCTCGTCATCTTTTCCCCTGCCTATAGTTTGCTTGGGTCAAGTTAGATGCTTCTTCTAGAGAAATTTATTCAGTTTCATGAATTTCTTTCTTTTGTACATATCATTCCTTCTGCCTGAAAATTTCTTCCCTTTCTTTCTGGTCGATGAATTCTTGTTTGTTCTTAGAACTCTTCAAATTTTATAGGTGTGAAAATGTCCCTAATTTTACCAGGGAGAATGAATTGCTCTTTCCTGGGTAATGTGTTAAACTCAAATATATCTAAGACCTATCAGTTATACTTAAGTTGGTTTTCAGTTTTCTCGGCTACTTGTTGAATTATGAGCTTTCCTAGACCATATCTTCCATAAGTTGTATGTTATTCCCTACTGTATTCACAATCTTGAGTGTAATAAATATCTTCAACAAATCTTTATTCAATGAATGTAATAAAGCATGTGAGAGAGGGGCAAGAGCTGAAAGCTTTAACTTCAAACTGTTAGGAAATTATTGCATTTAGATCTTTGTATCATCTAAGATCTCATTTGATTTTTAAATTTCACTTTCATTCCCTTTTAAAAAATATTATACTTGCCTTGTTTCTTACTCCTTCTGATAATTCCCACATAAGATCATAGTCAAATACAAACCCCTCAATTAAAAAATTCTTCTTTCCAGCAGAGACAGGCAAGGTTTCTACACCGAGGGAATCCCCTGGATGGGAAAGCTGTATTATGCAATATTGGATCACGGCCACTCAGTCTCTCCCCCAGTCACCATCTAAAACCTTACGTCCTCAGAACTTGTCTTTTATTTACGGAAGATAAGCCTGAAAAAATTGGGGATTATGCCTAACATTGTAGATGAATAAAAGTTTAAACATAAATGTTTTCAAAAGACATTTATGCTGCCTCATAGTTTTCTTAAACTTTTATCTTCTGTAATTATTTTCCTTGACAGAAAAATATTAACTAAGAGGATTAAAAAGGAGAAGAATAGGTGGATGAACAGTATCGGGGAAATGCTTTAATTTGCTCATAGCAGTTCTTATTCAGCCCAGCAGAGTTGTGACAGACAATAAGATGTAGATGGCTGTTGGTTGAAATAATGAATTCTACAAATATTAGTTGAACCTCTATTATCATCAAGCCCCTGTCTAGGGTTAGGAATTCCTAATTTAATGAAGAAATTCTGTGTGCTGGTTCATTTATTCCACAAATATTTAACAAAATATACAGACTGTGCCAGACACTGAACAACAGTCAGGAGATGGAGAGAACAAGCCAGCTGTGACTTCTGAACTCAAGGAACTTCTGGGCTGGTATGATGATAGAAGAATATGTAAGTGTTATGAGCATAAACTGTCAAAGCATTTTATTTGATCTAAAATACTGAAATAATGTTCAGACACTTTTTGAGACTCTATTGATGGCTATGCCATGTGTTGCACACGGATGTGTCAGTGATGCCACCTTATTGGTTTTTTGTAATGCTATTTATTCCTGAAATGCTTCCTATAATTTGAAAATACTGAAAAAAAAACAAATCAATTATTATATGTAATTTTATTTGGCTCTGTTCTGCACTCTCAGCCAATACCTGTTCTATCTTGCTATCTGTAAGTGGGTTTAGTTGATGTGTGATTTACATTCACTAGGACCTCTCAAGCTGCCGTTTGCTTCATGTTTTGCTAAACATTTATGACTCATATGCCTGACCAAAAAAAGAAAAAAAAAGTGATAGTGCTTAACCAGCTGAAAATACATAAAAGAAATATCACACAGAATATTAGAATTGAAGTCATATGGATTTCAAAAAATCATTAGAAGTGATTAAAGAAACAGATGGCAAAGATTAACATATAATTTAGGATGTTGGATAGGTTTTCATATTAGGAAAAGCATCAGGAAATGTAATGCCACCTGAAAAGTATGATCAAAGAATCATATGATACATATTAATAGTTGAAAGATGACAAACTTAACAATCACAAGTATATTGTGCTTGTTTATGGGGCAAGAAAGTCCCATAAAAACACAATCCAGTTAATAACGACATGTGTGGCAATGCACCCCTCCCCCATCCAATGGGTGCACATGAGGATGATCCCCTTTATGGTTCTTGTACAACCACAAGAAAACGCATAACAGTAAATGATATTGGAGTTAGATTTATAACAAGTTTTTTTTTAAGTGTTGAACATTTTATTACTATTAAGTTTTAAAAGCTTTACATTTGTGATACACTAAGATATAGGAGCGCTGCTTCCTAAAGAAATTATGCTTTAGCATTTGTTGTTGGTATAGAAGTTCTGGAGCTTGGATATTTCTTTGGTAAGCATTTTATAAATTCACAATCTTAGTCCAGGGGTAAATTATGCCCTCATCTTCTTCCTCAACGTGTTTCTCAATGATACTCAGAGCAGTCAGGCCACTCTGATGGTTCTCATGAAGTTGTAAAGCCTCAATTTTATCAAGCCCACCAAGTTCTTCTATCAGAAGACACGAATGTTCCTTCTCAGACAGTTTCTCTGCTGCCTGGAGAATATAAGCGATGATGTCAAGGACAATGAGAACAATTTTAACATCTGGGACCAATGAAGAGAAAATTGGTCAGAGGAAGCCATCCCTATATGTATGGCGTATTCTGAGTCTTTAACAATATTATAGGATCAGGCTATGACAAGGACAGGGTTTCTGGAAAATATAAGAAATTAGAAATTTATTTTAAAAGCTTAGAAAGTAGTATTGAATTTCAGTGTTATTAAAGCACATATAGTTATTTGAATTAGTTTTGATTTGAGGTTGAAAATATCAGTAATATAATCAAATGAAAACAAAGAAAGAAAACCAGGGATAAGTGGGCTTATATTTGACCTAATGTGTATCTTTCTCCTCTTATAAGCTATCTAGTGCACAGTCTCAAAGAAATAAGTAATGTAAACAATGGTATAAATACCCATAATATTATTTGACATTGTATTCATTGTGTTAACAATACAGTACCTAAAATCTGTAGCCCTGTTTAACCATCAAAATTTCTTACCTCTATCTACTCCACTCTTAGTCCCCAAGAAATCAGAAGCAATAAGTTTAAAAGGTTTTAGTGTTGATTTCTTCTGAGGATATAGAAGAGTAGCTTGCAGAAAAACCAGACCAGATTAAATGGCATAGAGACATCTGTTTGCTAGCCAGGATTGGAGGGAACCTGGTAGAGATGGGCTGACATTCTCCAAGATACTTTAAACTCAGTGCCTCAGTCTACTAGCCGATTTTGGGGAAGAGAGCAAGGCTTTGAGGTCAGACTCAAAGCTATTATCAAGAGGCCAGAAAGCCAGTAAAGCTTTCATCAATTTTGTAGGTCTGGGGACAAAAAATAGAGTTTAGAGTTGCAAAGGCAGCCAAACTTTAAAGGTCAAGGATTCCAAAAATTAGGGAATAGAGAAGTAAGATCCTATCTTGTGATTTTCCCCCTTTATAACCTTTATTGAAATCTTAAATGACATAGTTAAAGAAGTGAAGAGGTTAAACATATATTTGCTCAAATATATCTATAATTTTGGACAACATTACAGGGTTAAACAGAGCAAAATTTAAAAAGAAAAAACATGGAGGACAGACATATCAAGAAGGGCTCTGGATAAACTCTCCATGATTTATCTCAGCTATTGACTGGATTAAGGTAATGTGCCCCAAACTAGCTGCTTAACAAAAAAGTAGAATGAAGCAAGATAAACTTATTTGGAGCCTTTGCAATTTTTAAATTATATCATGATCAATTAAAAAAATATCCATCATATCAAGAAAAAGAAATGTCAATAACATCTGACCTAAGGAAGACCTGGTCCTTCACTAACATCATCAGGGGTTTGTATCTGGGTAAATTGAGCAAACGTTTGTATGCATATCACTCAAAAATACTGGTGCTTTAGGGAAGATAGGAAGATAGAATAGAAACCATGGTGCTCTTAATTATAAAAATGATCAGAAAACAGGTAAAGAAGCAGCAAATAGGCACCCTCAAGAGAGATCTGTCAGAGGGTGCAGAAAAGTCCTCCTTCTCCAAAGATGTCTCTGCCCAAAGAGAGGGGTGGAGGTGGCTTCATCAGGAAAGAGGGCAGGGGAAACCAGATTTCCAAATGATTGCAAGTGAATCCCCTTCAGCATCACTTGGCTCATATAAAATGAGAAAGTTGGCAGAGATAATTGTAATATATGCTTAGAATTTTGTGTTTGACAATGTTTTCATATATTTTGTCTCTCTATAATATGTTATGATTGAAACATGACAGATATTAAAAATGTACGCTTCAATCACAATGGAACTGATCTATCTTGAGAAATGATAAATGTGTTCTATGGGATTTTTTTTATTAAATGATAGCTGTGTACATTAATGCAATCATGGGGTACAGTGTGGTGTTTTCATATACAATTTGAAATATTTTCATCAAACTGGTTAACATAGCCTTTGTGTCATTTTCTTAGTTATTCTGTTAAGACGATTATATTCTACTCTTAGAAAGATTCACTTGTATCCTGTAAGATAAACCATAGAAGTGATCCCTCCACCCATTCCCTCTCCCCTCTCCCTCCCTCCAAAGTCATAGCCATAATAATCCCCTAGAACAAATGTACACA
Source organism: Otolemur garnettii (assembly GCF_000181295.1). Classification (NCBI taxonomy): domain Eukaryota; kingdom Metazoa; phylum Chordata; class Mammalia; order Primates; family Galagidae; genus Otolemur; species Otolemur garnettii. Next base: position 5,221,615 of record NW_003852524.1, read on the forward strand.
GTTCTATGGGATTTTATTATGGCTATGACTTTCTATAATTTGTCCTCTATGGGAAGGAAAAATATTTTTAAATTAAAAAAAGTCAAAACTTTGAAATGTTGTCACCATTAAGGAATTATATAGCCTCCTTCATAAGTCACTTCTAAAGCCACTATTCTTAGGGCAAATGGGAAATTGTAGCTAAATATACCTTTATTTACAGAAATGCCTGGATTACACATGTAGGCCACCACACCCAGCCTTACTTATTTAGTTTTAATGTAAAATTTACTTTTTTCTTACACCTATATGCACCCAGATACAATATGCCATATATTTAAATAATAAACAGTGAAATTAGATAAATACATACACAATAAAATCAACAAAAGGATTTCCTAACAAATGTGGGGATGAGAATATTTTTGAAAGTAGTTTTGTCAACTGAAAAAATCAGAGTAGTACGCAATGTAGAGCTACTTAGTGAAGGCACAATTGTGCTATGACCTTCTAGAGGTTTTGAGGCCGCAAAATATATTATGTTCTTCAAGACGAAACAGTGTTATGAAAAGGAGTTTAAATCTTATTTGGCATACTTTAAAAATAAATGTAATGTACTGTATATGTGTGTATGTACATATGTATGTATTAAAAATCTATAAAATGGTTCAAATAAAATTCTGATGATTAAAGACATAAACCTTAAATATATATTTATTGATTTAACAACTAAGGGTTAATTAGGTCGACATGAACAAAAACCATTAGAATATTTAAGATTATCTTACTTTCTGATTATGTTATACACTAGTATAAAAAAGGTATCTTTTCCATTAAACACAAGCACATTGTTCCACATATACATTCATAAACACACAGACTCAACAGTATTTTTAACTTATTAAATACTTAAGTACCAGGCATTGTACTGGCATGGCACGAAATAAATAAAATATACAAATTTCTATTATATGGAAACTTTTATAAGAGACAAGTAAAAGACTACTTATTGTTGAAAATAAATATAAATTTTCAACCTAAAACAAGTACTGTGAATGAAAGAGAAGGCAGCAGGTGGTATTGACCTACTCCTGACATGGTGGGATGGAAGCTGAAGCCTTTTGGAAATGAAAGATCTAACTTTGCTCAGTAGGAGAAACACAGTTCCAGTCACACCAAAGTTTGTCTATTCAAGGATATATTTCTCCAGGGAAACTTGGGAAGTCTATTAGAAATCACATGTGCATAGCCTTTAAGGGGATTTTGCAAATGCTATAGGTTTTATTTATTTATTTTTTAATTTAATAATATTATGGGGGTACAAGCATTTTTCTTACAAGAATTCTTTTATACAAATTTGAGTCAAAGTTACAAGTGTGCCCATCACCTGGATAGTGTGCATTTTACCTGTTAGATGTGATTTTACTCATCCTTTCCTTCTCTCTCTGTCTCCTGCTTGATTTCTGTTTTTTACTTCCCTATGTTCACGTGAGTATTGATCAATTAGTTCCAATTTCATAGCTAGTACTTGTGGTTTTGTGTTTCCATTCTTGCAATACTTAACAAAATGGTCTCTTTTACTGTTCTCGTACAAGTCCTTGGGGGGTTCTAAGGAGGGTGGAACATAATCAAAGTTAAGATTTGTAACCACGGTTGCTATATCAAAACTAGATTATAGGGCTAACAAAAGCAAGGTGTTAAAAAGATTTTGCTTTAGTTCTTGTGAGAAATTATAGAAATCCAAACAGTGTCTTTGGCAAGAAAGATGCAGAGAAATTTTATGTATGTGGACTTAACATTTGCTGATGGACTTGATTTGGAGAGATGGTGGTTCGGCAAGGTGGAATAGAACAGAATTAAAAATAATTCCCAGGTCTCTGTCTCATTCACCTGACTGACTGTGTTTTCATTGTATTTATTGGCAGAGAACATAATGACAAATGACTTTTGAGAAAGCAGAGTCCA
>NW_003852524.1:5223845-5227972 GCF_000181295.1 Otolemur garnettii
GAGAAAAGCAACAAAATAAGGACCCCCCAAAGTGCTTTCTTATGTAAAACATAAGTGATGTCCTCTAAGAAGGAGTTAGTAGACAAATCAGAAATTTTTCTCAATAGACAAATACGAACTAAAAATGTCCAGTGTGTTTGGTCAAGGTATTTAACAATAATAGCTTTAGTGGTGTCCTTGTGGGAAAAGCCAGCTGGGAATAGATATCAGTCTTCAGTGCTCCCTATCTCACTTGTGGCAGATTAGAGATCTGGAAAACCCTTTCGATTAAAGCAAATAATTTTAATGCATCACTGAGCTGCGCAAAAGTAAGAAATACACTGTGATTAAGAATGAAATTAAAGCAGGAACCTCGGGAGGTAAACAAACACCAAGCTAGTTTTCAGCCAGAGAGTGTTTCCTGCCAAACCCTGGAAACTTGAGGATTTGCTTTAATGAACCTCATTAAATAATAGGGCATGAAGAAGAGAAGATAAAACTGGCTAAGATGTAGAATGGCATTGTACAAACCAAATCCTAAGAGATTAATGAAAATTAAACCTATTGCACCAAAAGGCACGATTTGGAAAATTTACAAATCTTGACCTTGGCAATGAATGGAGAGAAAAATTCCACTGTGCATTTAGAATCAGAAGATGGCTTTTACATAGGTGAACATCCACAACGATAATACAATTCAAAATTTATCAAATAATTAATGTGCTTTAACACAGTGAAAAAGAAAAAGCAAGGATCACATCATTATCTTGATAAAAATAAAAATGAATAATAAATTCAATATCCATATATATTACAGTTTTTGGCCTGGGCTACCTTTGAACCCACCACCTCCAGTATATGAGGCTGACTCCCTCCTCCTTTGAGCCACAGGTGCCGCTCTCAATATCCATTCTTTATAAAATTTTTAGTAATGTTTTTAAATGTGCAAAATTTGTAGGAAGCAAATTACAACACTTGACTATAAGACAATAAGTAAAATCTGGACATGGCAGAAATATAACCTCTTCAAGGATTGAGATTCAACATTGTTATGATGCAAACTTAACACATTAATAAAGTCTGACATCAATTCTAGGAAAATGTTCAATATGGCTTGTTTCCCTTAATTTTACATTTTACCTTTTTTAACAATCTGATTATAAAATTTATATCAAGGAGCAAATGATCAAGAATAATTAAAGTCATTCTAAAAATAGAACAATGTGCAGAGAGGGCCTCCCAGATACTATCAGCAGCTATAAAACTGTATTAATTAACACAAGGCAGGTTAGCATGGCAGAAATTGCATAGACAGAAAGAACTGACCAGAAAGCTTATACAGATAGCATAGAAACTGGGTAATATACATATGGAAATTTGATTCAAGAAAGAACAAGAATGGCAAAGTGATGTAGAAACAAGACTCATCTCAGTGTGGCAGGTGTACCGATAATAATGAAATGTTAGTGGTTTGCGTGAGAGAAATATGAAAAATTATTTCTTTCTCTTAATATTTTTAAATAAGATTATCCTAAATATAAACAATAAGCAAAATAGCAAATATCATTAAAAAATAACGAATAAATAATTCTTGAAGTCTGGTTGTGAAGAAAAACGTATAATTTCGAAATTAGTTTGAGGAATGCAAGGACAAAGGGAAATTATTTTGATGTTGGAATATGCAGAATTTTTATAATATGATGACATGGTTTAAGTAAAAAGTGAAATCTTGCGGATGTAGGAAGCTGGGGGATCTGTTACCTAAAAGTTCGCCTGTATAGAGAACTCTTAATCCTCTGAAATGCATGTCATATAAATAAATCACAGTTAAAATATAGACATGGTAACCGTGGCCTGGACTAGCACTGGGTTATTTACCAGTGTCTATATATTTGAGAAGGAAGAGAAATTAGTCGAAAGAAAAAGAAAGCTAAAATATTTCTGGAACCTTTTTGACATACAAAAACATAAAGCAACCATCAGAGTAAAATACATAAGTATGGATATAAGGAGATCCCAGGAAATAATTTGATAACAATTTTACTGGGGTTGTTTGATTGTTTCAATGAGGAAAATATTTTTTCTTGAAATAACTAAAGAGTTAGAGTTTTAAATTTGTTATTCATAGGATTAGTAGTGGATTTAGTGAACTATTGAAGAACATAACGAATACCTGAGGGACAGGGAAATGACTAAAGTCAAAGTTATTTTAGTTCTTCCTTGGTGCAAAACACTTACACCTATCTCTGTGCTTTGTATCCAACTCTACCATGTTGATTCTAAATAGATTAGTAATTTTTTTAAAAAATCATGATTCTAATTCATATTTATTAACTTAAAAAAATATGAATAAGTAAAAAGAAAAAAAATAGAGGTGATTGATATTATCACTGTTCACCAAAATCTGGTCCTATATTTCTGGGTATATGACACGGGAGGACTCACTTCTTTACCTCCCCTAGTTAAGAATGTGATGGCCTTGGCCAGTCCCATGTTAGGGGGTGCCAGGTGTCTTAATTCTGACGGAGGGCAATGATCCATATTCCAGCCTGACTTCTCCCATGTTGTAATGATTCTGAAAGCATATGTTGATGTGGAGGTACCATAAACTCAGAGGAAAAATAATTTTTTTATGGAGTTAAGCTATTGTAAACTTAAGAGTTGTTACCATAGCATAATCTGGATCCATTTGAATGAATTAAGAAGCTTAATACAAAATCAACCAGGAAAATTGAACCTCAGGAGAAGTAAAACACCGTGAGTAGAACAAAATCTAAATCTTTAAACTATTTTTTAATCTTGGGAAGAAAGGTGTTGACTATGAAAGGTAACTACAGGAAAGGCTGCATCATGGCTCACGGTATAGCTTGAGCTATTTCTCTCTCTTTGGTGGGACTGGCTTTCCATGTTACCATCTCAGTTATTTGTTATCAATCTCTTATCAAAATTTTATCTACAGACTGTCCCAAAAGTCACCCCTAAGCCACCATGTATAGGGAAAATGGGAAATTGCCGCTAAAAGCGCCTTTATTTACAACATATTCATTACAAAACTTTGTAAAATATTTACATGACGGTTTCTACATATTGGCCACCTCTTTGTAAAATTTTGTAGTGAGTATGTTGTAAACAAATGTACAGTCAGCTACGATTTCCCATTTTCCCTATGGATGGCAAATTTAGAAGCTATCTTTGGGACACCTATAGTTTTTGTTTATTTTTTTGGTTTTTGTTTTTGTTTTCTATTTTAAAGATCTTGGCTGCTATGGGTCCAGATAAACTGGTGTCTAGGATTTTGAGTTATAAAATGAATTATGACTGGAAAAGTTTCAATGTATTATTTTGGAAAAGTAACATTTTATTAATGCTTTGAGATGAAGATATCTTTTAAAATTTATAGTGACTGAAGGAAGGTAATTAAAAATTAAATAGCTGGTACCTATTCTAAATATTTTAAGAAACTATAATATGCCACTGTCTTTTGTGTTGTCTTTGCCATTTTATTTTAAGCAACAGAGTTTATTTTACCCATTTTTTAAAAGGCTTAAACCTTGCAACTGAAAATAATTCCTATGGAGTGCCAAGAGATTTCAAAAACCAAATCTTTATGATGGGGAAGACACTACTGCTTACAGTAATGGGAGAAGATAATTTGTCAGTGAATTCCAGGCATTTCTTTTAAAAAAGTCTTCTACACTGCCTTTCTTGTGCCACTCCTTATTAACTTTTAATATTAAAACATATTATGATACTGTTTTTATTCCAAGAATCAGGTTACAGAAAACAATACATCAGATTAAAGTATAATAACACTGTTACATCAAATCAAACAAGAAAATAAAGCTCTAAAATTCAGGTTATCATTTTGTCCTTACTTTGGCTTGCTTGTGGGAATTTATTGAAGAGGCCTTTTAAATTTCATAAAAAAAAGCCTCATACCAGTTAATGATGGTATGGGGAGAGAAGGTTTTGCTATGTTTAAATTCCATTAGAGCATTGTGGGTTTTCACTTCCTAAGTGGACCTTTTAACTTCTGAAGTAAATCCTTTGAGGTCTAAGCTTCTTTGCTCTCAGCAAAAATATGGTTTCCATGACTAAGAAAAAAATATTTTCAGACTATAGAAATCTTTAAATCATACATCTACAAA
>NW_003852524.1:5229837-5232677 GCF_000181295.1 Otolemur garnettii
AACAACATGTTCTCCATTAAGTTATGTTCAGTTGGGTTATGTTGAAAGGGTTATGTCAAAAGGTGTATGTTGAGTGGATTATTGGAAGCTAATCACCAGGTAGTTACATGATGTTTAAATGGATCAGTGAGGTCATTGCTGTATTGTGGGCATGTACAAAATTCCCTATATAAACCAACCACAAATAAAGAAGCTTGCCATTTTGCCTGAGCAAGCAGATGCTAATTCTGTGAGACATGGCTTTTCCATGAGACCCTTACAGCAACAAATTGCTTTGCTCCAAGAAGCCTCAAAGAAAGTGAAAGAGGACTTGGATATCATAAAAACATCTAACTAGTGAGTTGGAGGGTAAAGTTGATAACCATTTCCATTGGGACTAGGTTAGAAAATGCATCCTACACAGGCTGCACACTGAAGGTACAGAGAAGCAAGAGAGAGTTTTGGTTCAATTCAGTCATTTTGGTGTTAAGAGAACCGGCATCAAAAATTTTTCAGTGTACATTAAAATTTAACTGAAAGAAATGATACTTAAAAGCAATCCTTGAAAATTTGAATAACAAAAATCAGATTTCCTAGTATTTAACTTACTTATTAGACACATATCTATATACATTTGTAAAATAAGATTGTAATTTTATTTTTAAAATTTGTCAGATTTGATATCAGAGTTTTTAAAGTGTTTATTAAAAATTTTTTCTATATTCTAGAAGATTTTGCACAGCACTGGAATGACAAAGTTTAAAATACCTGCTGTAAAACCACCTGCACTCAGAATTATAAAAAGTTAAGTAATTAATTGTTTGGTTCTCTCCATGAATATTTATTTGTTGAAATATTGATTTTGTTGGAAGACTTTGGTAAGTGTAAAATTTTAAACACTGAATTTAGAAGTTTTATCTGTGGTTTTATTACCTGTGTTTTCCCAAAGATGTGGTGATTTAATTAAACTTGTAAAACCTTCGTATATTTTAAATTTCTATTATTCCCACTAACCATTCTCTGAATTAATTTACTAATTCTGTTGTTTTCCCTTTTTCTAATTTACAATATTTTTAATGTGTCTATCTCTCTACTGTAATTTAATTCTGCAAATCTTCCTTTTCTTCAACTTTTTAATGGTTGAATAATTTATTCATTTTTTGAATGGAAAACTTCAGTTTTTTTGCCCCAGAGAAAATGTGAACACTTCCTAAAGCATTTAAAATCATTCTCATTTTCAGAAATAACCGCTAATTGCAGTAGGATTTCCTAATTAAAAAAATATTTTAGAGAAATGCTATTTAATAGTCAAATGCATATTTTACTGACATTTTAATGAAATAATTTGTAATTTTATTACCTTTTGAAATAAGATATGGCTGATGCAGTTTTTAACTCCTTGGAGTTTATTGAGATTTTCTCCATGACTCATTGATTAGGAAATGATTTTTTAAAATAAGATCTATCTACATATTTAGTCTAATTACGCTTGCTCATTATACTCCTGTTTCCTCATTTTGTTTGTGTCTGTGAGACTAGGAGAAATAAAAGGTATTTAATCCTCATTATATATGCCAGCTATAGTTTTACATAAGGACTATGGAAATATATATATATATATATGGGTATATCTATATTACATTTATTTTGAAAGATTGTGAATGAGTTATTAATGCCATTAACTTATTTTTGTATTTTCTAGATTTTCTGACATATATATGCAATTATGTAAGTCAAGAAAGCCATTTTTATATCAGTATTACATGCATGTTTAATGATTTTTGCCTTGATATAGACTTAAGTGTCTATTATTATTGTAACACATCTTTTTTTTATTTCTCTGAGGAAATTTTGCTCAGTAATTACCTATAATTTGTCAATGTCTTACATTTTATAAAAGAAGAATATATTCATGAATTCCAATGAAGTTTCAGTTTTTGAAATTTTTAACACTTTTGGTTTTTATAACTGTATCATTTTGTTTTGTTGTTTTATTATTTTGAAATACTATAGGCTAATTAAATATTTTTATTAGTTTTAAAAATGAAAAGGATCTAATGATGCCTTGGAGAATTGAAACTGCATTTTACTATTGAAAATCTATTTACAATATACTTATAGAAATAGTTTTTTTTTTTCTTAAAAAGGAACAGAACTGGAAATAGTTCTTCAGTGGCACTTGTTAAGCACCAGGGACCACTGTCCCCAATATTATCTTGGCCTTCCATTATTGAATTTTATTTTTGATGAAACTGGTTGACATGATTTTGGTGCCCACAAAGTAAAATTTTTTGGTTCATTTCTATGTGGTTGTTTTTTTCTGTTTGGATGTTTCTATATTGTCATTTTATTTTTGAAAAATTGAAAAAAAAAACCCTCATTAAACAATTTTAAAGGTATTGACTTTTATAGTTACTCTCTTTTATCTTTTTTAAAATTAAATCATAACTGTGTGTGATTATAGGTTACAATGTGCTGATTTGGTATATAATGTGGAATGCTTAAATCAGACTGATTAACATAGCTATTATCTCACTTATTTGTTTTAGTCAGACATTATACTATACTCTTAGTAGTTTTGAAATATACCATTGTATTATGCATTGTAGGTGATGTCCCACCAAATACCATCCCTCTTCCCTCCCTCTCTCTTCCTCCCTCCTGTCCCTCATCTCCCTTCCCCTCTCCGTCCTCTCCCTCCATCTTTCTGGACTATAGTTATGTTTTATCATTCATATGAATTTGTAGGTGATGATACATTGGTTTCAAAATAGTACTGAGTACATTGGATACTTTTTTTCCATTCTTGAAATATTTTACTAAAAAGAGTATGTTTCAGTTCCATCCAGGTAAACATAAAA
>NW_003852524.1:5239541-5242148 GCF_000181295.1 Otolemur garnettii
CTTAAAATTAATATTAAATTAATATTATAATCATACATGGTCTTCTCCCAGCCTTGAAATTATACTGTATTATTTTTAATGTACACATATGTGTATCAGTATACTTTATCCTCTACATTGTAAAGTATAAATTCACTTCTTCACTATTGCTATAAATACCATATTTCCCCGAAAATAAGACCTACCCAAAAAATAAGCCCTAGCAGGATTTCTATACATTTGTTAAATATAAGCCCTATCCCGATAATAAGACCTAATGTTGAGCATGGCTATCTGCATAGCCACGCCATGCATTTTGGCACTGAGAGGAAGACATCCTCTGAGAATAAGCCCTAGTGTGTCTTCTTGAGCAAAACTAAATATAAGACAGTGTCACTTTTTCAGGGAAACATGGTATTTTCATGAGATATTTATTTTAAAGTATTACTATCTACTTACCTAATTATGTTATTTAATTTAGGTAAAGTATTTTAATATGCAATTTGACCTTGAATACATAAATGACAAATAATATGCAAGAGATTCAATAAAAGAAATACATTGCATGTTATGAGACAGAAGTTGAACTAATGGTATGAATAAAATAAGATCTTGAACCTATGCAATATGACTCTATAACATCAAAGGCTTTTAAAATCAGGCTTGGTTAAATATCACTTGACCTAGTAATTGTTCTGTTCCAAAGACACAATTTCACATAAAACTATATAGCATATTCTATTCCACATGCTGAAATAACTCAGAGGCCAACACATCTAAGTTTCTTCTGTTTTTGACACCTCTACATTGAAACTGTACATAAGATTATTAATAGAGAATTGAAAAATTATAAAGCTTTTTTCAACCCCTAGCTAATTCACTCCATCTATTTGCTAGATATTTCTGTTATCTGGAAGTTCTAAATTGTTTATACTGTTGTCTAAGACTGTTTTCCATTCTCCATTGTCTGGTACTTAATAAGTATTATAACTTAATAGAATATGGCACTTAATTTTTGTATCATTCCTTATTATATCCCTTGGTTTATGCAGGTGACCTGGGATGAATTCCTATCAAAATCGATCACTTAATTTTTTATATAAGTTGTTCTAACACTGAATCGAGTACACTTTGTTTATTAATTATGTATAAATTGTATCCAATGGTAATTAAAGGTTGCTTTAATTATTATTATTTACACTCAAACGAATTTCTTCTCTCACATGAAGACAACTGACTTTTGTTCTATAAAGAGTCAGTAGCTAGCAACTACAGTAGAATCTCTGTAAGTTCACCACAAAAGGCACTGTAACAAATTGGTCAACCTGCAGAGGTGGTCAAGATAAGGACCTAGGCCTACTGCACTGATACATACATGTGGTGCATGCCTACACTGTGAAAATTAGAGCAACTTGAGATGGTCGATGTAGGGAGGTGGTCAGCTATGGAGATTCTACTATATTTGTAACACTGTAACCTATAACACAGGTCAGTGTAAATTTAATTAAAAACTATTAAATATGTTTTTAAAATGCTACATTATTCTTTATTTTGTAATTTTGATTTGCTTAAAGATAACTGAAGAATATTACCTCTTTTGGCCATCTTTCCATGAAACTCAGTTTTTAAAAGATAAATTCTAACAGATAAGGAATTTGTTAAATAGCCTAATGTAAAAGTGGAAATTGACAATTACATATATCATGTTGATATATTATTTTAGAGGACTGATATTTGCATTGCTAGTTAACTAATGCAAATATTTCATTGCATTTAGGTAATAAAGCAAATTATCTGACAGAGCTGTCAGTGCCACACTCTCTAAATATTCTCATGTCTCTTCTGAAGGAATCTTATTAAAGTCTATGTGAATTCATTGATTTATTTGTTTTTATTTCTATAGTTTGTACTGACTGCATGCATATTAAAGGCAGAAGCCCCTTCTTAATTCACTTCTTCTATTCCTTATTGAACACAGGAACACTTAATTCACTTCTTCTATTCCTTACTGAACACAGGTCAGTGTAAATTCAAACAGTAAAGAGATATCACTGAATTCTTACTGAGGTAAGAATTTTTGTTTAAATTTCATTTACCGTAGCCTTTCCTGATCTATTGATGCTTTATCTGTAATTTAAAAATATCCTAAGGAAATCTCATCTTTAAAATTGTAATCTTATTTTTGACCCACATTCCCTTGTACAAATCACTGTGACTCATTCCTTAAAGAAGCAATTGCAGGGTTAGCACCTGTGGCTCAAAGGAGTAGAGCGCCGGTCCCATATGGAAGGTTCAAACCCAACCCCGGCCAAAAACTGCAAAAAAAAAAGCAACTGCATTTACCATGTCTCCCAGATCCTCTCATCATTACTGCTGTGTGGGTGAACCTAAGGGCACATTTCACACTCAAGTTACTTGACCTCTGTCTTGGGTGATGATGCCAACTGTGCTCACTGCAACAGCACCATTCTCTTCTCTGCTGTGCCCACCTCCCTAGGAAATTCCTTCCGGTCTCCCTCAGGGGCCAGTCTTCCTCGACTTCTTTTCCAGTATTCTGGAAGCTTTTCTGGTTCTAGTAACATCAGGAAATCCTCTCAGGGTTTTAATGATTCTACCTGTCCTCTGTCA
>NW_003852524.1:5243045-5273464 GCF_000181295.1 Otolemur garnettii
TTCCTCACTGATCTAAACAGAATTAGACAGGAATGCTGTTCACGATCTCTAATTTCTTTTGCAATTACTTCATTGTGTCAAAAATTGTAACTTTTACTAAAAATGGCAATGCTTGCTAAAATTTTTACAAAGCTTAAATTTTTCCTGTGCAATTGGAAAAAATTATTTCCTTTATTTCCTTTTCTACAGATCTATATCTGCAATAAAGTATGAATCGAACTTCTTAAAACACTATCTCCTAGTTGAAGAGTGTTTAGAGTCATTTGAATGTTTCTTCTGGAATATAATAGACATTTGGAAGAACATTATATGATACTTTTCAATATGATTTCAAGTCTAATATTACAGATGTCATGATATTTAAAGATATTCAACCCTTTCCTGACAATAGTAAAGTTATGAAAATGCAGCGTGGTTTTTGAGATGCAAAATAAATTACACATGCACAAAAGTGTTAAGCATTTTCTTTTGTAGGAGTGTTTGACAATTTGTATTCCTCTCATTGACCATGAAATTTTGCAACATCAAGTAGTTCTAAAAACCAGTGGTGAATTCTAGATTTACCTTCTCAGTATGGTTTTGTTGACAAAAGATTATTATATGAGATTACATAAGATTTTATATTTTCATATGATTTTTTCATTTTTATATGATTATCTTACATTTAGTCTGAATAAACAGTTTTAATGTTTAGCAGTGCTGAATTATAACAATGATAGAGATACTAAAATACATTTAGCTTATTTTTCTCTTCCTTTTTATTCATACATATTTATAACAAAGAGAAAAATTTTTCTATAAATCTAGGGGAAGTCATTAACTAGTTTTACTCCACCTTTAAGCTATATTTTTATTTCCCTTGTAATTCAAAGCTACCTACTTTTTGGAAAGTGATGTGCCTCTTACTTCCTGATTATTCCTGGCAAACACAAATGCCCTCACATCTTTGAAAAACCCATATTTTCATGTCATTCATAATTATAATGAAATATTAAAAATTCAATTTTACTAGGATTTAAAAACTCACACATATAAATCTAGATAGGTACATTTAAATTTTTATATTGGCATTCTTAAATCCAAGAACTTCTAGATTCAAAATGAAAATGAAAATAGTACTGCGTAATTTCCAACTAAACCTCTTCTTGTGTATGAAGAGAGGCATGTAAATACCGTCTAGAAATAAGAAATGCACACGATGACCTCAGAGCAAGTTTACATGGAATAACTGATTCCAAACGGAAAACTTCTTCTAATGAGCAGGTTAAAACTTGCACATCCATTAGCCAAGTTTATAAAAGAATACTGTCACCTTTATCGCTGTTAAACCTCAGGCATAAGGGAATAGTCTAACTTTATTTTAAATGAACCTGCGGTCTCTCAGATATTATTAGTCCTTTATAGCTAACGTATATCTTTAAAATGAAAATTCTAACAAGTCAAATATCAAAGGCCTACATAATATTAAGTCTTGTGTAAAAGAAAATGACTTCAACAATTTACATAATGTCTAATACATGTGCATTTCTATGTTAAATTCTGAATGGAATTTTTGATATGAATACTGAGCAGTCAGTTTGAATAGTCATTGTTCCTTTGGGAAGGTGACATTAATTAAGAATAATCTGCCTGAAGCAAAATATAAAAAAAAAATCTTTCCTTATTACCTGAAGTAAAGAGTGATCAGTGAGCACTTATGGTACCAGGCTTTTGATTGTGTGGGGAAGACACACAGAGACACTCTTAGGAAAAACACTATCTTAGCTAACAGGTTAAAAGTGTGGGTTTTTGAAACTGACTGGGCTTTCATTTATACTCACATTGAATGATGTATAAACTTGGAAAAATGACTTCAACTCTGTGCAATTCATTTTTTCTTCTATAAGAAGGAAAACACATGTTTACATGTTTACGTTCATGTAAGGGGATAATAATAGTACATGGTTCATATGGTCAATGCCCAGCAGGTAGCGGATGCTTCATAAATGTTGTTATTCCTATTATAATAAATGAGATGTGTGCAGCTATTGTGCAAACACTGATATTTGTAGTCTTTGTTTCTCATTTTCAGTCACTTCCTTTATTACTTTGAAATTTGTATCATAAAACCTTCCTAAATTACGAATGCTATTTAAGAATTATAGCACTGAAGTTAATTTTTCCTGAGCATGTTATAATATTCCTTAAAATAAATGCCTTGCCACATTATTGGACTAATGTTCAATTTTGCATGTTGTATCACTTGAATCTGCATAGAAGGTTACACTTGGCAGAAAACTTAGAGGTCATCATCTAAGGGATGAAGGATTTAGACCCAGATGAGTGTTATAATCTTACAAAAATAACCCAGCGGAGAAGTAGAGGATCTGAGGCTGGAGTGCAGGTCTTATGAGATTAAATCTGTGCCTTTCTTGTTGTGCTACTCTGATTTTCTTCCAGCCTTGAAATTATACTGTATTATTTTTAACGTACACATGTTCTCTCTTCTTTATATATGGATTCCTTAGAAATGAGAAATGCTATTATGATTTGAAAATAAATTTGCCAGGCTAATTTAAATGCAGATGGCATTTCCCTAGCTTTCTAATTCTTAATAATCCTTATATTATTGAACAAATGATTAGGTATTTTTCACATCATAGGAGTAAGACCAATACTGCTAAATCTTTAATCATGCCCAGAAGCAATACATCAAAGCAATCAACTATTGTAGTGATGATGACTTCAATTAACTACTTTGTAATCCAATAATGCATTTCATTAGGGTGTTCTAAGAACTTTCTAGGCATTATTGCCATAATCTTCAGTGTTCCTATTTGGTATTTATTTCAGGGCCTAAACATAATAAATGAAAATTTATTCTGGGAGAGAAGAGATAATTTTTATTTTTTAGTAGAATGCATTACAGAATAATGTGTATTAAAAGAAACATTTGCACCAAAATTTTACCACAGTGGTTTAGTGACCAGTCTGTGTTGGTTAGCTACCACAGAGGAAAGAAAGGAGAAAAACAAATAATGAATTGTTCTTTTTGGCTGTTAGCAGGTCAGACCACAGCTCTTGACAACTATGAAAGTGGCTACAGCCTCTAAACTGAGGTGAACTATTTACTTATTTCATAAAATACATATGAAGAGATATCAAATAGTAATCATGTCTTTACAAACTGTAGAGTTGAAACATTTACTCATGAGAGGATCTGAAACTTTGGGCTATTCTTACCACCCAAATTAATCCCTTAAAACTTAAACCCTGTCTTATTCAATTTAGCATCTTCCTATAAAATAATTTGCTCTTTAACAGATCTATGTCTTTGTGAGTCTAAATTTGTGTTAATCTTTAAAAAACGTTTTTAATTAAATGACTGTCAGTTTATTTAAATGGTATCAGGTCCTGGTAGACTGAGGGAGAAAACTGGACATGGGGCTCGGCGCTTGTAGCTCAGCTGCTAGGGCGCCAGCCACATACACCAGAGCTGGAAGGTTTGAACCCAGCCCGGGCCTGCCGAACAACAAGGACAACTCCAACCAAAAAATAGCCAGGCATTGTGGTGGGCGCCTGTAGTCCCAGCTACTTGGGAGGCTGAGGCAAGAGAATTGCTTAAGCCCAGGAGTTGCTGAGAGCTGTGACGCCACAGTACTCTACTAAGGATGACATAGTAAGACTCTGTCTCATTAAAAAAAGGACATGGGCTCAGTGTTCTGTTATTTTGTAACCTGATGGTCTCCCTGACTAATAGGTTATTTGACACGTGAAGAATAGACAAAAAGGCAACTGCATCCGACCCTTATCTTAGGCAATGGATCCTGCTTGTCTTCCTGCATCAGAAAAAGAAGCTGATGTTCCTGCTCAGTTCTCGTTTTCTACCATAGAATTAACTCAAAATAGGAGATAGTAGAGCTTGTCCACCGACTTTTGAAGGCAGGGCTGTGGCTACATGACGACTAGGATTTCTGTATCATCTGCACACAAATGATGATTTTCTGTGCGTTTATAATGTGTGGTTCCTTTTTATCTTCACAGCTCTGTCTGGAGTTTTATTTTGTCGAGGGACTAGCTTAAACTCCTTTCTCTCAGCCCCTTAAAAGTTGATCAGAATGACAATGCTGTATCTTATAATTTGAACTAGTTATCACCTGATCGCTGCGGTTTTGCTCCATTTAATATGTAGAGACAAAAAAATCTCTAGAACATAGTAACATGCTGTTTCTAAAACCTCACTTCAAGATTCAAATATTTCTTACTCTCTTTTCCTCACCTCGACTTATTACGATGTGAAGAGCATCTGTTAAAATTTTCACACTAAGTTAGTCAACGTGTCCATTTCTCCCTGTCTGTGTGTGCGTGTGTATAATAGTATGTACATTTAGACAATCTTATTGGATGATGCAAGTTCAGAGTTGTTATTCGTTTAGTGGGTTGAATCTTTAATCAGAAAGTGTGCTGTGTGCACTGTCCTCAGCGTGTCTATCTGGATGCTGTTCTGTGTAACATGCATAGTGTCCTTTCCATTTGGGGGGTTAGGGTTTTCCTGGTATTCTTCCAATTTATTTCTCTCAATCTTGCTTTGCCTTATTTTAGGAAAGTTTCTCACAGGCATCATACTTTAATTTTTAAAAGTCCAATTTGACCAATGCCTTGTGTTGAAGATTTTAGCGGAAATTTGTCATCGGTTTAAATCTTCTTCTTCCACATTTGCTTTCCAGTTTCCCTCATTTTCTTTGCTTCCCTCAATTGCGCAGCCTTTATGAAAATATACTAGGTATTAGGTACATGTGTTCGGACATGTGTAACTATTATTCCGTTTCTCTCCATTTCTTCGGAAGCTATAACTTATATTTCTTCCCATACAGACCTCATAATTGGGAAGTTACACAGACTTAATTGTAACATGTATTTAACATTTCTTCATAGTTAACATTAGGACCTTAAAATGCTTTAACTCATGTCAATAACATATAAAGTTAAATGCTATTTTATCTAGAGTTTTTTACCTTTACTATCACCCTAAATTATAATTTTTTTTAATAAAATAGGTTTTGGCTAGATTTGCTAATATTTATTATTTTTTTCTAACTATTGATTTCGTTTTTCTTCTACCAAAAGTAAATTTTCATACTCCTTTTAATTTAGGTAGACTTTTTATATTTTTAGTTTTCTTTGTTTACTAATGTTTTATTTTATTCATATTCTTTGGCAAATTTTTCTATTCAAAATTTTAGAATTCTGATATTTTAATCTCTTGGTATTTTATTTTATTTTATTTTATTGAGACAGAGCCTCAATCTATCCCCCTGGTAGAGTGCTGTGGCATCACAGCTCACAGCAACCTCCAACTCCTGGGCTCAAGTGAGTCTCCTGTCTCAGCCTCCCAAGTTGCTGGGACCATAGGTGCCCACAACAATGCCTGGCTATTTTTTGGTTGCAGCCATCCTTGTTGTTTTGGAGGGCCTGGGCTGGATTTGAACCCACGCCACCTTAGGTATATGTGGCTGGTACCTTAGCCACTTGAGCCACAGGCACCAAGCCAATCTCTCGGTATTTTAAATATCTCATAAACCCAAGTTAATTTTTAAGTTAATTTTTTAAAGTTGAAAGTCTGCTAAGTACAATGGACTCAATAAGTACCTGTCAAATGATGGTGAGTGGATGAAGAAAATGTGGTACCCACACATAAACACCTACACACATAACGGAATATTGCTCAGTAATGAGAAGGAAATATTGCAATTTGCAGCCACTTGGATGGAATTAAAGCCAATGATCCTAAGTGAATTAACTTAGGAACAGAAAAATAAATGCCTTTGTTTCTCGCTTACAAGTGTAAATTAAACTATGGCTACACAAAAACACACAAAGCAGTATGATAGATATTGGATAATCCCAAGAGTGGTGTGTGAAGGGGAGTGAGGTATAAAAAAATGACTTATGAAAGTGTAATGTGCATTATTGGGGTGATGGGTACACCAAAAGCCTGGCATTCACCACTATGCAATACATATATGTAATGGAATCCAACTCGTACTCCCTAAATCTATGTAAAAAATAAAAGAAATCTACAGAAAGTTTAATTATTTTTCTTTTTGAGCAGTTATTTATTTAAAGATATTCTTTTATAAATGCCTATCAACAGATGAATTGATAAAAAATGTGAAATATTTATGCGTAGGTGTGTGTGCATGGGTGCATGCATGTGTATGTATATCTACAGGGTGGAATATCATTCAACCTTTAAAAAAAGAAAGGAAAACTTGACATTTGGGGAAAGTGGAGAATGTTATCCTAAATAAAGCAAGCCAGACATACAAGGATAAGTAATGCATAATATCATTTATTTGTAGAATCTAAAATAGTCAAATTCATAAAAGGATGAGTAAAACGGTGAAGCCAGGGCATGAGGTCAGAAAGAGATGAAAATTTATTGACTGGAGAATATAACTTTCAATGATGAAAGATGAGTAAGATCTGAAGACCTTCCACACAGCAACAGAGACTACTGTTAACACTACATTGAACACTTGAAATTACCTAGGAGGTAGATCTCAAATCTTCTCATGATACACAAAACAGAAAGAAAATGGCCTTACTCTATAATATTGTATATGCTTATTCCTTATCCAAAGGATTAAAGCTAATATAATATTTTAAAATGTAAGGAGTAGAATGGGTTTAAAATCAAATAGAATCACATATTTTATTATACAATGTTGGGAGCCTCCCTCATATCTAAGTCCGAACACAAGTTACTTTTTGTTACTAAATAAATGAGTAAATAATTCCGGTGAGTTTCTCATCTATGGATTCAACCAACCACAGATCAAATATTAAACAACAATATAAAAATAACACCATAAGAAATAATACAAGTTAAAAATATAGCTTAACAACAGTCTTGATGTTAGCAGGACTACCTATACAAGTGTTCTTTACTAAATTAAAGAAGTTCTCATCTATTTGTTGTTTTCTTATAAATTTTATAATGAATGAAGGTAAATTTAGTTTAATCTTGTGATTGACTGACAGGATCTTGTGGTTTATTTTCTTATTTATTCTAGTTGTATGGTAAAATATGGTGATTAATTTTTAAACAATTTTAAATTTGTTTTTAAAAAATATAAAATTTAAAAAACTGGTTAACAGTCTTGTATAACTTTACTTGGTCATAGTATGTATACTTCTCATAAGTTGTTGAATTCCATTTGCTAATAAATACTTTGTCAAGCATTTTTTGTGTTTGTTATCCATCTGTATTATTCTTTTTCTGATTTTTGTACCTAGGAAATACTGGTTTGTGGGTTGAATTCTATTTCCTCAAAAGACATATTGATATCCTAGTTCCTAGTACCTCTGAGAGTGAACTTGTTTCAGAACAGTTCATAGAAATAACCAAGTAAAAATATTGGCTTTAACCCAATATTACTAATGTCCTTGAAAAAAGACAAAGTTTGGGAACAGAGACAACCACTCACAGAAAATAAAAGGCGATGTGAAGACGCCCAGGGCAAATGCACGTGGGGATGGAGGACTGAAGTGACACATCCACCACTCGAAGAATTCCAGAAGTTGCCAGCAACAAAGAACCCAGGAAGAGGCACGGAAGAATTCCTGTTGGGTTTCAAAGATTGCAGACGTCTAGCCTCCAGAACAATGACAAAATAAATTTTATTTTGTGTCACCCAGTTTGTGGTACTTCGTTACAGCAGTCTAAGGAAATGAATACCATAAGTTGGGCAGTGTTCCCATTTGTCCTGTTTTCTGGGGGAGACTGTGTAGAATAGGTGTTGATTCTTTTTAAATATTTGTTATAACACTCAGTAAAGCCCACTAGGCCTGGAAGTTTCATTGGGGGGGGGGTCTTTTAATTTATGAATTTAATTTTCTTTATAATTACGTGACTACTCAAATGTTCTATTTCACTCTGGGTCATTTTCAGTAGTTTGTGCTTTTTGAGGAATACTTTTATTTCACACAAGGTGTCAAATTTATGTGTGTGGAGTTTGTAGTACAACTTCTCCTGTTTGATCATGAGTCAAGATTTCCTCTGTTTCATTACTGTGTTTTATCATAAATTTGTTTGGGTTTATTTTGTCTGGGATTTACTCAACTTTTTGAATCTATAAGTTTACGTCTTTAGCTAAGTTTGGCAAATTTCTAGTCATTATAACTTCCAGTCTGTTTTGAAATGCACATTCTTTAGCTTCCCCTCTAAAACCTTTATGATATAAGTGCTAGATCTTTTGTTAATGTCCCAAAGGTCCCAGAATCTGTTCATTTTTTCAGCTTGTTTCTCCTCTGTTTTTAAGATTATTATTTTTTTTAATTGTTCCGTGACTCTTTTCCATTGTCATCCCTGTTCTCTTGTTCAGCCTATTCTATAAATTATTTTAGTTATTACTTCTTTTACCTTTGAAATTTCTATTTGATTCTTCCTTATGTACTTTATTTTTCCAAAAATATTCTATTTCATTGCCACAAGCTTTTCTAAAGTTTTTAACGTGTATTTAAAATTGCTAGTTGGAAATATCTTTATGATGGCTTCTTTAATGTCCTGCTGAGATAGTTCCAATATTTCTATCATCTCAATGTTGTTTGTGGATTATATTTAATCTTTCGAGTTGAGGGTTTTCCTGATTCTTATTAAAACTGATGCTTTTTAAATCACATCCTGGATGTTTAGGTTATTATGTTGTGACACTCTGGATTTTATTTAAATCTTCTGTTTTAACCAGCCTGTACTGGCACCACCCTGGAAATTCAAGGAGAATGCTGCTTCATTACTGTTTTGTTGGCATAGAAATCAAGGTCTCCTGCTTGACCTCTGCTGACATTTCATAGGGCTGAAAGTTGCCTCAAAGCTGTTGGGTGGGAGTAGAAGTGAAGTTTAGACTTCTACGGACACCTTCCTGGCTGTGAAAGTAGGACACCTTGCTACTCTTTCCCCTGTGAACTCCCATGCGTCCCATGTCTTTATAGGTCCTTTTATAGAAAGAGGAGACTTCAGGGGTCACTTTTTGACTGAGGTTTCCAGGACGCTGACCACTTCAGCACCAAATCCAGCATTATGAGGTGAAAAGAAATCGTGTCAAGTCTTTCCTTAATCCTACCTAGACAATCTGCTTTCTTGTTTTTACCTTTTAAAAGCTTCTTACCCTGCTTTATATATGATGTGTAGTGTTTTTATCTATACTTAGCTAAGAACAAAGGAAAAATACATCTCTTCCATCTTCTCCTGGAGCCAGAAACCTCCCTGTACCCTGTAGAGTGGTATGCTTCATTTGCTTTCCTTGCCCTTCCCCATTTATAAAAGGGAAGTTTAAATTCTTTAAGTGAATTAATAAGGAAGTACAGCAGAATGAAAATACAGATTAAATACTCTAGCAAAACTATGCATAACATGTAGAATTTATAAACACTTGTATAAATACATTGTAGGTTAGTCTGACACACCTTTGCCTCTTTAGGTATTGTTCCAATGTCTTGTCATTATTTTCTTATGTTTCATTATCCTATTTTTTTTATCTTTTTATGATCTTGAGAAAGGTATTTATAATTTCTGTGCTTATAATTTCAAAGTCTCTCTTTTGTAATATAGGATTTTATAACAATTACATTTAGACTTTGATATCTAATTAGTTTTAAGCTATTTGAGAATTAGTTTTATTTTTCTCTCCCTTCAAAGATTCTTACCTAACATATTTCTTATGTATTTCCAAATCAATGACACAGGACTATGTTGTTGATGGTTTTCTAGTGACTTGAACAGGCGAATATCACTTCTTGCTTTTTTAACTTAGGATCTAGAAATAATCCAGGAGAAGGAAAATAAAACTCCTCTTAAATATCATATATCTGTTTTCTATTTCCCAATCAGAAATTTGACAAAACTAGGCTTATACAAAATCACTGGGTTATGGAAATAATAAAGCACCTATGAAATTATTGTTTCTAAATTAAAGAAGGAGCTTAAAAATAGAAACACTTAGTTTCACTTTTTTATTATAAAATACAAGTGTTTTGGTCCAATATTTTTGTAATTGGTCGTTGAAGGGAGTATGAAAATTCAGTAAGAACATTTTGTTAAAAAAGGGAATTCAAGCTATTAATATCAAAGCTTGTAACTGTAGACCTCTAGATTATAGCAATAGTTTATCTGCCGACTGAAATATAATTTTCATATGCTATATAATTTAACTGTTGCAAAATTTTAGAGACAGATATTAACTCTGTTTACTTACAAGGCAAATGAAGCTCAGAGAATTTAAGTCTTTTTATGCTATGAGAGTCAGTAAATACTAGAATGAGCTTCCATCTCATCTATCTCAGCTTTTCTGGTCCCAGACTCATCATACAATGCAGACCCACCTTTCAATATTAACTGCAACCTTCAACAGGTTTCATTAGTTATTTTCAGATTATTCAGTTGGTGAAGAAATTTAATTAGAAAGATATGTAAGAAGATACTTTCTCAGCTTTGCCATATCTTTTTTTCTTTTTAGAGGTAATGACATACACAAGTTATTTTTTTAAATAAAGAATAAGTAATATTCCTTTCATGAAGGATGTTTCACAGAGATAGAAGATTGACTCTGCAGTCTTTTCTGACTCCAGTTACTTTCTTGAAGACAGATTTATGATGGTGTGCTGAAGTTTGTCATTTTTAATGCCTCAAAAATTTATATGAAAGGTAGCTGAGAACCTTCTTGGCACAGAAATGCCAACATCTGAAATAGAGTAGAGCGAGCAGCGTCCTTGGCTGTTGGTGCCATAACCAAGGACATCAGGACTTAAAAATTGAGAGGCTCTTTTTTTTTTTTTTCAGGTGTTACTTTCAAAAGATATAAAAGGCATAATTCCATCCCCTGAACAACATAGAAATGTACTGCACTTTCCCCCACTGGCCCAGAGACACGAAGAGCTACCTTCCTCCTGGGGCTCGCGCTCTTCTGACTTCCCTCCTGGACTGGTCTATAGGGAGAATTGTTTTCTCTCTGCTTAAGTCCTAGGGATTATTATTATGCTTCCTTTTTAAAAGGGATAAGATAACCTATCTTGATGAAAATTAATAACCATCTGTGTCCTCTATAAAAAAACCCTTAAAATAGTGAATTTATGATGTCTGGGAGAAGATTCAAGCTGGACAAATTTATGTTCTTTGGCGCTAGTCGTTTCCTTTGAGGGTTTAGGATAACCTACTGTTTCCAAATTCTAGAGAAAGTGAAAAATTATGTTCAATTCAAATGTCATACTTTAAAATTTTGATTGCGTGGACAAGTCTTTCTGTTTTATTTCTTACAAACATGCAAATGCATCTTAAATCAGGTGACCCTTCAAATGACAGGATGGATATGCTAATTACTGTAATCTTATCACTATACATTAAATGTGTAGAAACTTCATTACTTATGCACCCGATAAATAAGTATAATTATTATTTGTCAACTTTCAAAATGTGACTGTTATTTCTTTTTTTTGGCCGGGGCCAGGTTTGAACCTACCACTTCTAGTATATGGGGCCAGCGCCCTACTCCTTTGAGCCACAGGCGCCACCCCTGTTAACTGTTATTTCTTTTTTTTTTTTTTTTTGAGACAGAGCCTCAAGCTGTCCCCTGGGTAGAGTGCCGTGGCATTACAGCTCACAGCAACCTCCAACTCCTGGGCTCCAGCGAGTCTCCTGCCTCCGCCTCCCAAGTAGCTGGGACCACAGGCGCCCGCCACAACGCCCGGCTATTAACTGTTATTTCTTAAGGAAAGAATGAGGTGCAATGATTTGAGAAATGTAACAGAGAGGAAAAGAAGCTATTTGATATAAAATTATTATAAAATAATAGGAAAAACTGTTAAACCATAACTAAAGTTCAGTATTTCACATTTGATTTTGGTTGTAATTTTATTACCACTAATAGTAATATTTATAGCTAAAATTTATTGCATGTTTATTATGTGCCTTTCTAAATGTTTCCCACCCATTATCCAATTTATTTTCCTCTATTCCACCTATTTCTGATATGGTATAAATTGAAAATATTTTCATTATATAGATGATCCATTGAGGAACGGCAAATCCAAATATGTCGCCACTGTGTAGACAGACTCAATAGTCAAACACAGCTGCACTGTCTCCAAAACATATAAGCACAGGAGGATACTCTCTGTAAATGGTGTTGAGGCCGATATAGATATACACATATTATGGAAATGAATATCTGAACTAAGAATAAAGAAATACCTCTGCTTTCAGTTGGCAACTAAGTCTTTTGGCTATTAGTGTAATTTTCCAAGTTGTGTATGGGAGTTTTAACACGTACTCTGAAGAGGAAAAGAGAAAGTACTACCACTGGTTATATAAAACCTCAGTGATATTTATTATTGATATGTTCAGGGCCCCACTGGATAAACTTATCTGTAGAAACACCAAAGCAATGCAAAGACCTGTGTTTAAAGTATATAAAATACACTATTATTTTTTTCTTTAGAAAATATTTCAAGAGTCTTTTATCCTCTACCTCATACAATAACATAGCCCTATATGATTTTTGTAATTAGAATGTTTCTGCCTTTGTCCTGCAGAATATTTTCTTTCAAGAGTGAATCAACACACTCTCATAGTATAGCCAAATGCTATCTCTGGCATAAATTAACTAAAAGAAAACCATTCATAATTTTTGAGACATTGTATTTTGTTGACTTTCATGTTTTTTCGCAAGAAGATGAAAGAGGTTGTAGCAAGGGCTACTTGCATTTCAAATGGGAATCATTATTATCATATCTTGACCTAAAACTAAACCAATAACAAACTAGTGAGAATAAGCACAAGAAAATAACTAGCATGAGCTATTGCATCACTAGATGCCTCTTTATTCAACATTGTAAATTCCGGGGACATTTTGTTTACAGCATATTATAGATGATAGGAACTCAGAACATTTTCTTTTCACTTTATATATGCAGAGACATGTTCCTTCATGGAGGATTGTGTCAATATTTCATTTGCAGATACAAGAATAAAAACCACAGATTCTGCAAAATAAAGTTCACCTCAAGATCCTGTTCAAAATCTGTTACCATAAAGCACAGGTACTGTCAGTGGAGATGGAATAACCCAGCAGCTGGTGGACATGATACACTGGTAACTATGGTACTGAACCTGAATAGCTGAACTGTACTTTCAATAGTAAGGAAGGATGTCTCAAAACATTGTCTTAGATGTGTTACCTAATTTTAAAATGCACATAACTAAAATAATAAGTACAATGTTTTCTCACAAAGACTTTTCTGAAAGTTTTGAGACCAATATATTTTTACAAGGAAAATGTATCATTCATGTTCCTGGATGTGTAGTTTTGTAGGAATTTGTACCTTTACAATAATCTGACTTCAGGAAACTATCAATGAACTACTTATTCTATTACATAAGTAAAATAAAGTGTTTAAGGGATATTCAGCTTTTTATAACGTGTGTCCATCTTTTTTTCTCTGCACTGTTAAACTAGGAAAGTGCACTTTTTGTTCTACAGAGGTAAATGAAAATTTTGACTGTAATTCAAACAAATAAACTTTGACTCTCTTTCTGCCCTCTTTCTCTCTGACTTCTGTGTGTGTGCCTGTGAGAGAGAGAGAGAGAGAGAGAGAGAGAGAGACAGAAAGACAGAGAGAGTGGAGGGGGGAGCTAGTGAGAACCAATGCATAGAAAATGACCTGATGAATGGCCCTGCATTTCTCAGGGAGCTCAATAAAACAAGGAAGTTACTAAGGCTGTGCAGACCACTAATGTTCTGTAAACTGAAATGAATCCTCAGTAATGACTGGAGTCTTAATAATCTTTTTAAATAGAGTCTTTCTAAACTTTAACCCTTTCTAAGCTTATCATTTTTTTAGTAATTGATGAGGCAACCTCTGGTAGGTTGAACAATTATCTTTCACCTTTCACCTATTAAAATGTTTGCATTTAGAAATATTAAAGATTTTGTAATTTTATATCTTAATGTAAAAGGGTCCCTGAAAATGTCTCAAATTTATCATTTGACTCATTTATTCTTTTAGTAGGCTTTTAGCAGATACATAACTACTATAAACCAAATAGATATGAGAGTCAAGTTAACAAGTTATTGAGTAGGGGCAAATCTCTCAAGGAATTTGCAGTCTAGTGTAAGTAGAGCACAGCATTGAGGGTAAGACAAAAGCTATTGCAATACGTGCCCCATCTTACTTAAACATATGACGTAAAGATGTTGTTAAAAATTCAGATAATACTAGGGAAATGCTTATTAAGGCTCAATATAATAAGTCAATTATTGGGAACTTTAAGTTCAATATTCAAAAATAGCAGTCAAATATAGAAATGTTGCTGGTGGAGCAAGCCCAAATAAATTCTTAGATATTTTTCTGATGAATTGTAAGATAAATATTCTAATTATTATCCATCTGTTCTTTTGTTCAATTTAAAAAGAAACGGCAGAAGACAAATAGATAATTTTTCTCATATCACTAAAAGTTGTCCAAGTTGAATAATTTTGTGTTTTTAAATCTATTTATTTAACACAAATTTGGTTTTGCAAAAAGATGTCTGTTTACAAGTTAACAAATTATACTAAAAAAGGAAAAGTATTATATGCTTAGGGTAAACTTTCTTAAGAAAACATGAGCCCAAAAAAGTAAAAAAAAAAAACATTAAAGTGTACACAACATCAAAATTTACCTCCACAAATTTTCACAAAGTAAATCCACTCATGGCATCAGTACTAGGATCAAAGAGAACTATATTAGTGCTCTATGTATATGTCCCTTCAAGTGACTCCCTGACAATGCTAATAACTATCCTGTTTCTTTCCTAGTAGAATAATTCTGCTCTGTTTGGATTATAAATAAATAGAATCATATAGTAGAGTACTTTTATGTCTGACTTTCTTCTCCTGATGTTATGTTTTTAGATTCAGTGATGTTAATTCCAGCAGTCATTTGCTTATTCTCATCATTGCATAGTATTTTGTTCCACGGATGTATTCAAAATACTATTTGTTTATGCCTTCTACTGTTGGTGGAAATTTGGTTTTCAGATTTTGATGATGATAAATTGTGCTTCTATGAACACTCTTGTGCATGTGTTTCCTGAGCGTGTGGCTGAGTGTCTGTTCAGAACAAGATGTACTATTTTGACTTTGCCTTTTTTTGTCTCTGCATGTGAGATCTGCCCACACTGCTGTCTGTACTGGTAGTTCCCTCATTCCTCTTACTCTATAATGTTAGAGGACTTGTGTTTTCATATAATTGTTTTCTTCATGGTTTTTCTATGGTTGCACATTTTTCTGGTTTATGCTAAATTTGCCTCGAATGATGCTAGCCCCAGAGAATGACTGCCAGTCGCATCTTCATTCTCTGCTTTTGTTTTTGCTGCCATCCTGAAACTGCTTCTTACTCCATTTAGCACTTGACAATCAATGCTTAGTGGGTCAGTACAATCAACTATTACTGCTTTTACGTTGTCAAAACAAGAGAAAATATTCACCCTATACAAAGAGTTAAAACTCTTCTAGCACTTTATAATTAAGTAGCCATTGACTTTATGGTTATTTCCTTGTCTTATTGGAATACTTTATAATTAAGCAAAGCCAAGGCCCAATTTACTAGAACCTTTATGTTTCCTTATTTCTTTATCTCACTGCATAGATTACCTTCTCATTATTTCCAGAAACTTAAACAGTTATGGGGGAAAATAAACTCGCTTGGTTTTCTCAAAGTGAAAGTTCCTATAAAACTGTGATAATTACTCAGCTACATTTGTTTTATTTTCTCTGGGCTCCTCACTAGCACGTTACACACTGGATAGTTTTTCAGGCCTTGCTAGCTTTATCTCTATTTTAAACAATCAGCCGTGTCACTTACAATTTACCTTCTCTAAATGTTTGGTTACTGATACTATATAAAATCCCATCTCTTCTTCATTTAAAGAAAATTCTATTACTTATATAAAATTCTACTACACAAGTACTATATCAATTTTGAAATATTAGCTTTCTGCTTTTGATACATAATTTTAAGATTCCTTAGAGATTTTTGCCCATACAAGTGTTGAAAGTAAGACTTTACCAAAAAATATTTGTGGCCCAAGATTCTCAAAAACACAGACAAAGGCAATTTATCTTTCCCAATGATATTTTAGAATAAGTTGAGAATGTAAACCACAATAGCTGCCTTAAGGTGCTATTGATTTCATTTTTTCTTTTTTTAAGAATAATTTTCATTATTATTCTTATGTTCAGAGAACTCAACAGTGTACATTTAGCCCAGTTTAATGGCAAGTTCTTTAGCCTCTGCCTTTTCCAGCTTGACAAGACAAGTCACAGATTTCAGACCCAGGACGTTGCCTCCCCAGTGACGGTGGATCTCACCACATCTGTCCTTGAAATTGGTGCTGATAGCTTCTACTAGCTTAGGCAGTGCTCCGTTGTCTTACGAGTTAACCAGTGTGAAGGTGACAGTGGTCTGGCCCAGCCTGCCTTCCCCTTGGCAATGCAGTAGGGGACCCCCGTCTTATGACATAGGGCAGGCAGGAAGACAACCAGCTTAATGGGATCCACATCATGTGCTGTCATCACTAGCTGAGGCTTCTTGTTCTCCACCAAGGTGGTGACAGTGTTAACCCTTGCTGGAAGACAGGTGGTCTTGTTACCAGAATTTCTTTCTTTAGTAGGTCCTTGGTCGCAGGGATTTGAAGAATGAACCCATTGACCACAGATTAGTGCTAAGATAAGATTTATTAGACAGAAAAGAATACAGAAAAAGAGGTGGCACCTGTGGCTCAGTGAGTAGGGCACTGGTCCTAAATACCAAGGGTGGCAGGTTCCAACAAAGCCCTGGTCAAACTGCAACAAAAAATAGCCAGGTATTGAGGTGGGCGTCTCCAGCTACTCTGGAGGCTGAGGCAAGAGAATCGCATAAGCCCAAGAGCTGGAGGTTGTTGTGAGCTATGATCCCACAGTACTCTATGAGGGCAACAAAGTAAAACTCTGTCTCAAAAAAAAAAAAAAAAAAAGAAAAGAAAAGAAAAGAAAAAGAAAAAGAAAAAAAGAATACAGAAAAGGCACGAGAACTCCTACCAGAGGGAAAGACCTAAGTTGGAAAATCTCCTCCTGGGTCCTTTATCTAGGGGTATATACATTGCCCAACAAATGAATGGATGCAGTCCCTTCTACGAGGCAAGATTAATGGAATGTGTTGACAACTGACTGGATGCAGTCTGTTCCCAGGAGAAATGTCAGTGCATTACCTTCACAAAATTTCTCAGGCCTAGGAAATGGGAGTTCCCTGGTCAGCCCTAAATAGAGGAACCCTAGATCAGTATCGTACAATCTTTGCCCTGTCCACTCCTGTCAGTTGGTGTGGGACAAGGAAAGACAGAAAGGAGAAGGAATTTTGTGGAGCTAATGAAACTCTATAAAATTATTTCAAAAAATAAACAGCATGAGGCGAGGGAGACACATTGGGGCCCAAAGCTGGCACCCGGAGGTGTCTCCCAGGCAGTTGTCTGGCCTCTGACTATTGGAGCCTCCTGCTGCCCCCTCTGCCTATCCAACCACTCACTCCTCAGTGGGCTGGGCCACCAACACCCCCGGGTGGAGACACAGAAAGCATAGCAGGTCCTCCAGCCAGCTCTGGCCGCGCCTCTGGGGGCCACCCACCCTGTATCAGTCTCTTACTGGGGACATCCCCTTTGCTGGAAGCTTACTTCTCAGCCGGGGCCAACAGTCGCTGCTGCTTCTCTTGCTTTGTTTCTGGTCTGTACTTATGGACCAGCTTAAACAGCTGAGTGGTGGTTTGGCGGTCCAAGACTTGGGTGAACTGGGTAATGGCAGGAGGCACATTTTTCCCCTTGTAAAGGATGGCTCTTTGCTGCTGCAATTGGATGTAGCGGGGCCACTTGACAAAGAGTGTGAGATTACTCTTGGGCTGGATGTCCTGTCCAATGCAAAACTTCTTAGGCCTTTTCTAGAATAAGGGGTTCACCATATTTGCGACCTCCTTTTTCACCACCTA
Organism: Otolemur garnettii; assembly: GCF_000181295.1. Classification (NCBI taxonomy): domain Eukaryota; kingdom Metazoa; phylum Chordata; class Mammalia; order Primates; family Galagidae; genus Otolemur; species Otolemur garnettii. The sequence goes on from NW_003852524.1 coordinate 5,261,076, forward strand.
CTTCCCCTTTGGCCGTCTTTCCTTTCTGCATCTTGATGCAGAGAGCTATTTCATTTTTTCTTGAATTATTATTTTCATTCTTTCTTTCTTTCTTTTTTTTTTTTTTTAAATAAAACTACTATTGAAATGGTGGATTGGAACATTTTAATTCTGGGAGAGGAAATTACAAAAGGACATTTGAGGATAATGAATTTATACTGAGCTCTTCTTGAGAACATTATATGAACTATCCAAGAAAAATTGCCCCATCTAGAGTTAAACAGGCAAGGAAGACTTTACTCAAGATGGTTGCAATATGAATCAAGACTGTTGGAATAGAGATTGAATGCAACTCTGCTGAAACAAAAGATGGGAAGATTTTAAAAGGATGGAGTGACTTGATGGAAAAGTACTAGAGGATGTTGGGGATGGCAGATGGTCAATGTGATTAGGCCATCTGTGTTTGGGAATCTGTGCTTATCAAAGTTAGACTCCTACCCTCTCACAGAAACTGGGAGTTAGGTTAGGGGCCCTATCTTTCTTAGTAATTAAATTAAAAGAGATGGCTTCCAGGACCTTCAGAAGGACATTTTTGAGTTTTGAGAATTTATTTTTCAAAAACACTGAGGATGAATTTACAATTGTTTTGAGTTTTCTGAAGTAAATACCTCAAGAACAGGGAGGTCAAGGGACTGTAATCAGAAAAAGAAACTTTTCTAAAGTTTAATCAAGCTGAGAAAAGCATTGATACTCTTGATAATTACAAAATATTTGTTTATATACAGAGACATTTGTAGAAGTATCTTTTTATATTAATCCAGCAATTTATTTCCTGATAACAACAAATAAATACATATTTTACTTTGTTTGGTCTGAGGATCTGTGTACTCTTTTTAGACACAATTATAAAACAAAGAAATAGTTGTTAATATTGTGCATACTTACTTAAAACACATTCCCCTAATTTCAATATGAAAATACATTAACTCAGAAGTGTAGCTTCTTTCAATTCAAAATGCATCTTAATATCAACTTCTTTCTATAAGTTGAGTTTTTGAAATGAGTGCAATTACTGGATTTGATTATCAGGTTTACTGTTGTTGGAATATATGAAGGCTACAGATCTGTGGACATTGATTTTGTATTCTTGATCCCTTCCAAGATCCCTGGAATTTTTTTTTTTTTTTTTTAAAGACAGAGTCTTACTTTGTCACCCTCGATAGAGTCTGGTGGCATCACAGCTCACAGCAACCTCCAGTTCTTGGGCTTAGGTGATTTTCTTGCCTTAGATTCCAGAATAGCTGGGACACTAGGTGCCTGCCACAGTGCCTGGCTATTTTTGTTCTTGTTGTTGTTGTTGCAGTTTGGCCAGGGCCAGATTCAAATCTGCCACCCTCATTATATGGGGCTGGCGCCCTACTCACTGGGCCATAGGCACTGCCTGAGTCCCTGGGATTTTTTAAGTATAAGATTATATCATTAGCAACAAGCAGAGTTTGACCTCCTCTGTTTCCATTTGAATATTCTTGATAGCCTTCTTTTGATCGCATTAGCTAAAACTTCCAGCACTACATCGAGTAGCAGTGGCAACAGAGGATATCCTTGTCTAGTTCAAGTTCTAAGTGGAAATGCTTTCAGTTTTACTCCCTTCAGTATGGTATTGGCTGTGAGTTCATTGTAGTTGGCCTCTGTCAGTTTAAGAAATGTCCATCTCTGCCCATTTTCTTAACTGTTCTTTTCAGAAAAAGAGAATGAATTTTGTTGAATGATTTTTCTGGATCTACTGAAGAGATCATATGGTCTTTGTTTTTGATTCTATATACGTGGCGGATTACGTTTATGTATTCATGAATGTTGAACCAATCTTGCTTCCCTGGGATAAAGCCCACCTGATAACAATGTATAATTTTTTTAAACATGTAAATATATTCTGTTTGGTAGGAATTTATTGTATATTTTTTGCATTGATATTCACCAAAGATATTGGTCTGTAGTTTTACTTTTTTTGTTGGATCCTTACCCAGTTTTGGTATCAGGGTGATGTTTGCTTTGTAAAATGTGTTGGGGAGGGTTACTTCCTTCTCTATGTTTTGGAATAGGTTCTCCCATATAGGTATGAGCTCTACTTTGGAGGTTTGGTAGAATACTGTTGGGAAACCATCAGGGCACTTTTTTGTTGGAAGAACCTTTGGAATAGGTTCTACCATATAGGTATGAGCTCCTCTTTGAAGGTTTCGTAGAATACTGTTGTGAAACAATCTAGGGCAGTTTTTTGTTGGAAGAGTTTGTATTGTTGGTGCAATTTTGATGCTTGATATTGGTATGTTCAAAATTTCTAATTCTTCATGGTTGAGTTTAGAAAAGTGGTATGATTCTAGTCTTTGGTCTATTTCCCCCATGTTTTCAAATTTATGGACATAGAGGTTTTTGTAGTAATCAGTGATGATCTTTCTTATCTCAGTGGTATCTGTTACTATTTACTTTTTTTCATTTTTGATTAAGGTTGAGGTCTTACTTTTCTGTTTCTACTTAATAAGGCTAATTTCACTGAACTTCTGAATGGTTCTTATGTTCTCAATTCTATTTAATTTTGGTTACTTTTTTCTGGTATATTTGGGATTAAATTGCTCTTCCTTTTCCAGCTCTTTGAGATAGTTCATTAGGTTGCTGATGTACATTATTTCTGTTTTTTGGATGTGGACACTTAATGAGATAAATGTCCCCCCTCAGGACTGCTTTTGCAATATCCCACAAATCTTGACAGCTTGCAGTTTTATTATCATTTTGTTTGATAAATCAAATGATTTCCTACTTTATCTCCTCCTTGACTCAGTTGTCATTCAGCATAGTGTTGTTTAGTTCCCATGAATTTGTGTAGGGATGAATATTTTTGTTAAAGTTGAGTTCTACTTTTATTTGTGGTTGTCTGAAAAGGTTCAAGGAATAATTTCTATTTCTTAAATTTGTTGAGATTTTATTTTTGCCTTATGAAATGAAAAATTTTGAAGGATGATCCACAGGCTGACAAGTAGAATATATACTAAAGTTTTGGGGAATGTCTAGAATGTCTGCATATGTCTGTTAAGCTCATTTATTCTAAAGTCCATTGCTTCCTTATTTAGTTTCTGTTTGGAAGATCTGTCCACGATAACATTTGTATGTAAGCAAGAGGTATGAACAAAACTTTCTCTGAAGAAGACAGATGAATGGCCAATAAACACATGAAAAATACTCATTGTCCTCAATTATAAGAGAAAAGCAAATGAAAACTGCCCTGAGATATCGCCTAACCTCAGTGAGAACAGCCCACATAATAAAAGACCCACAGCTGCAGATGCTGCTGTGGATGTGGAGAGTAGGGAATACATTTGTACTGCTATTAGGAATCCAAGCTAGTTCATCCTCTATGGTAGCAGTTCTCAATCTGTGGGTTGCAACCCACAGGAGCTATATTAAAGGGCCGTGACATTAGGAAGGTTGAGGACCACTACTCTATGGAAAGAAGTTTGGAGAATACTTAAAGAGGTAAAAGTAAACCTTCCATTTGATACTGCAATCCTGTTATTAGGATTTTCCTAGTAAAATCCTAGAAGAAAAAATGTTATTTTACCATAAGGGCATTTGCTCTAGAATGTTCATCATAACTGAATTCATAGTGGCCAACATTTGGAATGAACTCAAAAGCTCATCACCACATGAATAGATGAATAAACTGTGGCATATGTATACCATGGAATACCATTCAGCCATAAAAGATGGAGACTTTACTTCTCTTGCTTTTACCTGGATGGACTTTACTTCTCCTGCATTTACCTTTACTTCTTAGTAAAGTATCACAAAAATGGAAAAGCAACTATCACATGTATGCAATACTAATATGAAACCAAAAGATAAAAAACTACACATCCATACCCAGGGAAAAACACAATTAAATTCAATGGCAGAGAGAGGGGAGGAGGGAAAGGGGAGATGGGAGGAGGGAGGGCAATTGATAAGCTCTCACCTAATGGCCCTAATATAAGGGTATGCAGCACACCCCTGGGTGAAGGATTCAACTACAATTTGTACTTACCTAACAATTACAAACAATGTAAGCTAATCATTATACAGTCATATTAATCTGAAATTTTAAAAAAGCCAAAGATATTTGGGGTTTATTTGGGCCTTGAAAAGATTTACTTATGTTTCAGAATATTAGGCTGAGAACTTAAGTTTCTTCCCATTCATTTCAAAAAGGGATATTTTCCCTTGTATTTTCTTTGGGAGGATGAGGAAGTTCTTTATCTTTCTCCTTTATATAAACAGAAAATAATCATTGCCCTTCACCTATTATCTACTTGCTTGGAGTACACATGTAAGACATTAACTAGGCTTTCCTCACCTTTTACCAGGGATGAAGCCAGAGCAAAGCAGGGCCAACTTCCTGAGTGTTTACTTATTATTTACTGTAAGATTTAATAAAATATTTGCCTTTGATCCTGGTCACCTTATGTGCACATTCAGGATAAAATTAATAAGTCTGAACTTTAAAAGCCCAGTGTCAGATGCTAAGAAAACCTGGAGGACTTAAAACCCATGTGTCAAAGTCCTTGACTTAGAAAAAGAGAATAACTTGCTGTGTACTAGGACAGTAACAATCTGGTGACCAATGACCATGGAAGAAAAGGCAAATGCCAAAACTCTGAGGAGAAATGCACATGTCAGTGATGTCAATATCAACTGAAGGTGCTAAAGATCAGCTGACTCATCAGAATCTTATTCCAAGATTATAGGTAATACCCACTAAATCACTCTCAGTTTAACACATATATTAGATCCCCCTTAAGGATCAGGGAAGTAGAAAGAAGAAAATCTTGAGAAGACATCTAAATTAAATAATTCTTAAAAGAATTTAAACCATGAGTGACAGATTTATTTTTCATTATCAGCATCTATAAAGTTTCAAAAGTTTAGTAAAGTTTATTACAGATAAAGAAGTCACAGTACATGATTATGCAATTCATGTCTTCTATATAAGCATTGGAAATGATTGCCCCCCCCCAATTTTAATTCCTTTAGGCCTCTTCCATTTGAAAGGACAAGCTGGCTATGATTTAATATTACATAATTTAGTACTTACGTAATGCCTAGAGCTTTATGTCTGTAAATACATAAATTTACTTCCTAAGTATGTACTTTTCTGAAGATCTCATGGATATAGCTAAGTTCTAAACTTTTTCTTATTGCTTTTTTAATTGGAACATCATTTCCATTACTAATTACATAACTTTCTACTTTGCTATACCATATAAAAGGAAGAAAACAATATTAGTTTTGTTTTGAAAAAAATATTGGCATTGTTTGAAAACAATATTTCAAAAGCAGTATGTTCTATGAAAGTATTAAAGTCTTTCATTTCTTATGCTTTGTATTTAGTATGGTATTTTATTTTTACTAATCTTCAAATATCCTTGCGAATTTAATATATACCTGTAAATCTAAATTTTTTCCTGAAGCATTTTGCTTACGTTATAAACCTTGGTTATGCTAATTTTTTAACATTCCAGCTATATTTTTATTCACAAATATCCACTGAGTGCCTGCTAGGAGAATTTTCTAGAGTTATGAGGATACAGAATTATAAATGGCAAGGTGTACATTATAATTGGGAGGGAGACTGATAAAAACAATGCAACGGAATTATATAATGTTTAAAGAAGTATTATAATAAAGGAAAAATAAAATAAAGGTGAAAATGAATATGAAATGTATGGTGAGGCAATTTTAAATAGAAAAGAATGTGGCACCTAAGCCACAATGTGACACCTGAGCAAGTACTTAGAAGAGGGGAGGAAGTACAGTATGATGGCTAATTTTACACGTCAACTCAGCTGGGCTAAGAGATGCACCATTAACTGGTGAAAAATTATTTCTGAATGTATCCGTGAAAATGTTTCTGGAGGATTAGCATTTGAAATGGTAGAGTAATGAAAACCATCCTCACCATTGTAAGTGGGCATTATCTGATCGGGTGAAGGTCAGAATAGACAAAACTGTGGAGAAAGGGTAAATCTGTCCTCTCTTTTTGACCTGAATCATTAATCTTATCCTGCACTTGGATATCAGCATATCTGTTTCTCATGTCTCTGGGCTTAGAGCAGGACTCCCATCATCTGCTCTCTGGTTGTATCTCAGGCTTTCCTTATTCTCTAGCATACAGATGATAGTTTGTGGGACTTCTTGGCTTCCATAATGGTGTAAGCCAATGCCCATAGTAAATCTTTCACAGGTACACCCTATTGGTTTTTTTCTCTGTGTAATTATGATTAATACACATACCTTTTACATATCTGAGACAAATACTTCCCTAAAGAGGCAAATCATGATTAGTGGATCCCTGGAACAACTAATATGGTTGGGACAGTTCAGCTAGGTCCTGGGACTAGGGGGTGAAGATAATGTCAGAGAGTTGAAGAATGGGAGGTACAGAGCTTACAAGACATAGCATGGTGTATTATGGGTTTTAGCTTTTAATTTTAGTATGTTGGTTATTATTGGTTATTTTTATTATTGGGTTTTGAGCAAAAAATGTATCATGAGCTTATTTTTCAAAAGCTATTTGCTGTTTTGAGATTTCTATAAAAGCATAAACAGAGAAAACCTTTTTGATAGTATTGTAATAATTTAGGCAAGAAATTATAATAGTTAGAACACAGTGGTTATTTGGTAGTAATAGGAAAAGTTCATTTTTTAAAAAGTACAGCCAATAGGATGTTATGATAAACTAGACGTGTTCCATGCAAAAAAAAGAATTAAAGACTATGGAAACCAGAAGAGTAGAGTTAACTGGTTATTCTTTACGTTTTAAAATTCAAAACCAATTTGAAAACTCAGAAACTATTTAAGGAATTACAAATGCTTTTGAATTGTTTTAGGATAAAACTTTATTTTATTCTTAGAAACATCAAAATATTCTTTTTATGTGATGAAAGCAATAGGAAATTCAACAGAAGTAATATTTGCTTATTAAGAATGATTAAGATTCTATTGGAAACATGTAGATCAGTTTGTTTCTAAACTAATTTGGAAAAAGTTTAGTTTATAAAATGTCACGATACAGGATTCCTTTAACATTTTTTAGTATCAAGTCATCTTACATTAAAGTTAATGGATATGAGAAAATCTTTTCATAAAGCATAGATTTTGGATTAAGATTATCAAGCTCTCATAACTGACTGGTATTTACCTCTTTAGTTGATACTCTATTATGATTCAAAATGCCTCTATTATTCTTGCATGTAAGTAGCAAGAATAAATTAAATTTAAGACATTCTAGTCTTACTCGATCAATATTTTTATCATAAACTATTCATTAGAATCAGTTATAATTAATAAAACTGGATAAATAATATTCTTTCCATTTTCTATAGATTTTGAAATTTTGAATACTATAGAAATAAAATATTGAAATAAATGAAAAGATGCAGAAAAGTTTTACGGTAGTTAATTACCTCCTAAATTGTTAATACTTGGTTGGAAATCTGAAAGGAAATTCCGTACAAAAAAATCCATAAAGAAGTTTTAACAAGCATTCACTGATCTTAAAAGTAGAAATGGAGTTAGGGTATGCCACTAGTATAAATAAGCTTATAGCCTGGTAGCCTCATTTATAATGCCACAAATTTAAAAGGATCACACATGAAATGATGTTTCTCTGAGATCATCTTCCAATTGTTCAATCTTAGCTATTATTTAATTTTCAAGGCCAACAAATTCATGATACATTTTTGAACAAGGCACCTTACCAAATAATGAAGATAAATTTGAGTTTTTTTAAGTGTGTTGAGTGTAAAGGACTTCAAAATTACGTAGTGATCACTGTACATTTGTATGTAAATGTTATCAGGTAATCGTCTTGCAAGATGGGAAACTATTGAAGTGTTAGAGCATAAACCAGAAAAAATGTTCACCGCTTGATAGAGACAGGGACATTTAGGACAATGTAAAAACATCTGTCCAGGAAATTGTTTTCCAAACACTGAAAATTATAAGCAATTATCAAGAATTTTACCTGACTATACTCATAACTCTGACTTAGTGACAGCTTAACTGGTATTAAGCTTCATTTTTCAGCACTAAGATTTGGGGATAATCACCATGTGCTTGTAATTTATACTGCTTCATCTTCCTTCTCTGTACGTGCTGAAAATATTTCAGCAATGTATTTTTTAAGAGGGTAATCAGTTTGGCTTATAAAGCTGATTTTATTTTTTAAACCTAGGGAAAATAAGTTTGACGTTACTGTGCTTACCTAAAAGTTTAAGAACATGTTCTCATTTTTAATTTTTTTCTTTTATAAAATAATAGCAAGACAATGACTTTTCAGTGTGTGCTTTCAGTTGCACAACTGTGAAGTACTTAATATGAAACATAAGACTACTAATAAAGAAAGAATTACAGAGAGAAAGATCTCAGAACACAGTATAGGTTTTGAATCAGATGATCTAGTCTTCAATATTTAGCTTCATGGATACTTCTGTAACAGTGGTCTTCTCTGAGTCCAGTTCACGTATAAATGAGAAATAATTCTATCAGAAGGAAAAATGAGGTATATAAAATGTTTATCTAAGGGATTTTTATGTTATAGACATTCAAGGAATATTATTACTTTGCGCCAACTATTAAAAAATAAGTCATATTGATTCACTATTAATATTAGCAATGCTCAATTAATATGCTATTTTATTCCAATTAACTACACAAACTGTCCATATTAACACTAAATAAAAAAGATGATTGGTTGATGAGAAGGTCATCAAAGTTATATGTGAAAGTCAAAGTGAATAACCCACAGCACTCAAAGAATTCCATGAGCTTTAAAACCTCGGTGGGGGACACAAGTCAGCATTCTTATATATTTACTTCTTTAGCCTGCCATAGCTACCTTTGAAAAAGTAAAACACAATATATTTTTTGTTTTAGAAAACTAAATTCCTTCTCATCTGCACAGAGGTAAATTACATCTAAGTAGCAAACAATGTAAGTTTGTTAATCTAAATACTAGAATATTGTTGAGAGTTCTGAAGGTTATAGGAAAAAAAGTTGTTGGCTGGTAAATTTTAAAATTTAAGTGTCAGGATAATAATTCCTAACAAAAATAGATAATATAGGTTCTTTGTATTCTACATCTGGCAAAGTTTAATATCTTCAAATTTGAGTCCTATTTATTTATTTATTTATTGGCAGTTTTTGGCCAGGGCCGGGTGTGAACCCGCCACCTCCAGTATATGGAGCCAGTGCCCTACTCCTTTGAGCCACAGGCGCCACCCCTGAGTCCTAATAATTTTATATTACAGAAAATGTGATCAATATGTAAGAAAAATTATAAAATAGCACAATATCAAATACTTACTGAATCTATATTGCTATCATTTTTCTTGGAGTCTCAGAGAATCCATTCTTCTACACTCCTCATATATCGATGCATTCTGAAATAATTATTTTCCTACTGCATTTTATGTTTTGATAAGGTAGCAAATCGTATTTAAAATTTTAATAATATATTTAATTACATCATTTATCAAAGAATTGTATTGATTACAAATGCAGTCTACAGTCAAAAACAATGTTAAATGAAATACTTTCTTTGAACACTGGTATAATCTTGCAGATGTGGTTAATATGTAACAAATTTAAGGTACAAACAATTGTAAAAATATAAACAACTGAATAAAACATTATAATCATCATAATTATCATAATCATCATTGATATTTTTTCTAATAACTTATAGTGAAAGATACACTATCCGGACAGAAAGCTGTAAGCTTTATTGATAGATAAACAAATATATTTGTAGCTTCATATGTTTTGGCAAAATTCCAAAACATATTTTGAATTTGTGTTAGATAGGAGATGAATGATATGGCTAAATATTTCAATAATTTCTTCCAAAAGTTAGATGATAACCACACGGTTATGAGAAGAATTAAGACTGGATAAGTATCAACACAATGCTTTGTTTTGTTTTGATTTTTAATGCCTACCTCTGTTACTTTTTCTCAACTTTGAGAAATTCAGTTCGTTGAAAAGTATACTTGAGGAACAGTAAGAAATTTGTCACTCCTCCACTTCAGAGTGTATTGATTGTTCTCATCTAGGACAAAATTAAATAACAAAAAATTCTATACATTTCATTGCTATTAACTTTGGAGATCAAAAAATAGTTATAACATCATTTTCACTGAATTGTATTTTATTACAAGAAACTTAGCATACTATTTTCTTTCTTTTTAGAGACAGAGTCTGACTTTGTCACCCTTGGTACCCAAGTGCTGTAACGTCACAGCTCACAGCAACTTCCAGCTCTTGGACTTAGGCCATTTTCTTGCAGTCATACTTCGAAACCATTTCGATGCACATGCAAGCTTACCTTCTTAATTAATTTTTAGTGCCAGCTAGTGGACATATTTCCCAATTTCATGTCACTTATTAGAGCATTATTGTTCAGAGCCACTCAAATATAGGAATCAGACTGATCTTGGCATGTCCAATTAGCTCTCTGGAGAAACAACTTTGAACTGTATGTTAAAAAACTGGAACCCAGGAACTAGATATAATTATTAAATAATGAGTTGGAATGAAACAATACCTTCATAAGAATCAGATACCAGAGTTCTTATTTTAATGCCTTATTAGTCATTGTATACTTGAACAAGTCACTAAACTTCTTACATTCTGCTTTCACCTTTGTAAAAAGGAAATGCATATATTTGTTTGGTCTCAATGGAGATAATGTAAAAAATGCTTTGTTATAAAATTTTCTTAATGTATATGAGAATTTAGAAGGGGAAAATGACCTACCATTTAAGCATAGTGTAAGTGTTAAATCAAGTATTGTGTTATCTCCAATAAGCTGATTTTGATAGAGAAATTTAAATAAAGATATTTATGAAATAGACGTTACAGGAAATCTACCAAAGATTTGCTTTATATATGTGGGAAATGAGTTCAAAGGGGCTTAAATATTTGCACAAGGCCACAGATGAGTGGAGAGGGACATTATTCAATTCAAAAGACCTTGACCAGAGCTTGAACCATGATTTTCCAGTTTAGCATGATGGAATAACTTACTGGCCAAAACTCTGACAGGGGTAGAATTTTATGATCATTATATTTACATTTTTGCTTGGATTTTTATGCATTAGTTTATTTGACATAAATTTTGCTTCTGTGCTGATGCTTTCCATAATCTTTTCATGCGTTTACTCATTTGAAGCCTGCATTTTGTCATTTTGTATGTTTCTACATTCCTCTTATAGTGTAAAATCAATGCTTTAGTAACAATTATGTTTAAACTCCCTTCTCTTTTTGCAAGACATGTTTATTTATTATTTATTCATTATTCATTATCAGATGAATGTAAGAGTACAGATGGTTGGGTTACATTGATTGAGTTTGTTAGGTAAAGTCCAGGTTGTAGTTGTGTCCCTCACCCAAATGGTGTGCCATTTACCCCTACATTGTGCCTATTAGTTGTGAGCACATCAATTTGCATTCCTCCTCTCCTTTCTCTCCTCCTCCTTCTGCCCTCCTCCCTTCCCCATCTCCACCTGAGTTTAATTTGTTTTTTTACTTCTGTGGGTGTGTATTTTTTGTCTACTACTTTCATATTAGAATTGAATACATTAGATACTTGCTTTTCAATTCTAGTCATACTTTATTAAGTACAATATTCTTCAACTCCATCCAGTTTAATACAAAAGATATAAAGACTCCAACTTTTTATGGCTCAATTGTATTTTATGGTAGACATATACTACGGTTTATTAATCCATTCATGTGTTGATGTATATCTGGGTTGACTATACATCTTGGCGATTGTGAACTGAGTTGCGATAAACATTCAAGTACTTATGTTTTTATGATAAAATGACTTTTTTTCTTCTGGGTAGATACCTAGTAATGGGATTGCAGGAGCAAATGGAAGATCTACTTTTAGTTCTTTGAGGATTGTCCCCATTTCTTTCCAAAGAACCTGTATTAGTTTGCAATCCCACCAACAGTGTAAAAGTGTACCTTTCTCTCTGCACCCTCACTAGTATCTACAGCTTTGGGACTTTGTGATGTGGGCTATTGTCACTGGAGTTAAGCAATATCTCAAGGCATTTTTGATTTGCATTTCTCTGATAATTAGGGACAATGAGCATTTTTTCATGTGTTCCTGATCATTCATCTGTCAAAACATGCTTTAAAAGAATGCAATTTGATTTTTTTGATTTACTGGTGGAGTGAGAGCAAATGTACTCAGACATTGCTTAGTTAAGTGACATTGTGCAGGAACAAAAATAGAACACAATCATAATCTGATAAGACATCATTCTTCAGGTTCTCCCTCTGCTTCGCTTCGCTTCGCTTCTCTTCTCTTCTCT
>NW_003852524.1:5273484-5279612 GCF_000181295.1 Otolemur garnettii
CTCTCCTCTCCTCTCCTCTCCTCTCCTCTCCTCTCCTCTTCTCTTCTCTTCTTTCTCAAACTATGTCCTAGCATTCTACTTATGCAGCGAAATACATTTCAGAAAGAAATAATAAGCCATCTTTACATGCATGGAATATATTTTCCAGTGTATTTGATGAGCTAACCTTAACTTTTCAACCAAAAATTAAAAAAATGAAGTTTTAGTATAAGACTGGGGCTTTAAATTGTTTCATTTGTTTATTAAATATCTGTTACTAACTAAGGACCATACAAGTTACTAAAGACAAGATGTTGATGAGATAGAGGTGGCTCTAGCTTTCACAGAGCTAGCTATGTTCTAGATATGACTGGATAATTGGTCCTCATGATGACTCAGGTTCTTTCCCCTGTTAGCAGAACCATAAGGCTCTGAAATGTACATTTGAAAGATGCTGATGAAACATGGGAAGTTTGGGGGTTGGGAGGTCCCCTTTATGTTACTACAATCTTAGCTAATAATTAAGGATTGAGGAAGATTATTTCTGGTTGGGTCTTTCCTGGTTTGGTATCAGGGTGGGATTTGCTTCGTAGAAAGTGTTGGGTAAGAATGCTTCCTCCTCAATTTTTTGGAAGAGTTTCTGCAGTATGGGAATAAGCTCTTCTTTGAAAGTTTGATATCTCTTTCTACTCTATTAAAGTAATTTGGCATCTTTAATTTCCTACCAGACACTATGTTTCTAGTGTATTCATAAGAGTTTTTGTCCTTTACATGCTATGATTATTATTTTTTTTTTAATTTTGAGGCATAGTCTCATTCTGTCACCCTCGGTAGAATGCCCTGGTGTCATAGCTCACAGCCACCTCAAACTCAGGGTTCAACTATCCTTTTACCCCAGCCAACTGACAATCTGAGACTACAGGCACCAGCCATATAGGCTGGCTAGCTTTTCTGTTCTTCATATGAGACAGGGTCTCACTCTTTCTCAGGCTTGTGTAGAACTCCGGAGCTCAGGCAATCCACCTGCCTCATCTTCCCAGAGTCCCAGAGTGCTAGGATTATAGTGCTTGCTATGTTCTAAATAATGTTTTCTTCAATAACAAACTGCATATATGATGGAGGTTCCATTATAATGGAGCTACACTATAAAGATGTAGCATATACTTATCTTTTATAGTATGTTTTTAGTGTACCCTTTTAAGATATGTTAGATACACAAATACTCCCCACTGTATATCATTGCCTTCAACATTCTGTCAGTAACATGCTTTATAGGTTTGTAACCTGGGAGTAATAGGCCATACCATCTAGTTTAGGTGTGTAGTAGATTATACAATCTAGGTTTGTGTATTTGCAATCTATAATGTTTGTACAGCAATGAAATTATCTCACAAAGCATTTATCTGAACAATCCCTATCATTAAGTGACACATGACTGTAATTGTTTTATTTTAGTTAAGAGACTACAGAAAGTGAATAAAGGTGCACTATTAACTGTTGTACTCTTCGTTTTCCTATGCACTTTCATCTGAAAAGACATCCATGCTATTAATTTAAATACATACTTTATATATTTTTAAGCATAGCTAAGTACATGATCAAACTTAATTTTCTTAAATCTGTCATAAACAACTTTGTATCATGTTGATGAAATCTATTAGATGCTACTTTTTAATTTAAAAGAAATTGGAGTACTTCTAAAGTGTATAGTGGCCAATTTGCAATTATGATCTCCATGATGAGATTCTTCCAGGAAATGAGAGGTGAATTATAATTTAAATGAAGTTGTAGATCTGATTGGTTTTAATTTGTGACCTAGAGGTCAATAGTTATTGGGTATAATAACCCTCTGGTAATGGGGAAATTCAAGGCACATTTGTATAATGAGAAATCATAACTAGTTATGGTTCAAGATGATGATTTTTCTCTTTGCCATTCTGATCTGCTGCATTTCTGCCTTCATTTTATAGACTTTATATCTCTAGCACTTGAGGTATATTTTTACTAGATAAAGTTATAAAGTTAGTCATTGATTTATGATAAAGTTTATGACCTCCACTATGTTGGATGTAGTGCTACTTTTATATGCTTCCTATTTTAAAATGTATGTTTTTATTGTCTTTCAGATTACTTTTGTATTATTGTTTGCTTAATACATTCTCCCCCCCCACTCAGGACTCTCTTTCAGATAATCAGCAATTTCCAACTTTATTTATTTATTTAGTTTACTAAATTAAAATTACAATTTTGAGATAGAAGAAATTCAGAGCACTGCTATCTTGGTATAAAACTTTTACTACAATTCAAAAATAAAATTCATTGCAAGATTAGGTAGTAGCATTTCCAAGTTAAATGAGTAATATGCAGAATAAAATAATGTAAAATCTGATATTTATTCATCATTATCTCAATCAGAATTTAACCTTGAACTTAAAATAAAGCAAATCAAAATATAGTCCAAACCTTACAGAGTAAATGAAAAGGATTTTAATGTATAGAAGATTCATGTGCTTTATTCATGAATACAAATAAGAGTAGAGATAATACATTTTTAAGCAATTATGCGGTTATGTGACAAAAACTTGTTAGGTGATCATGATGCATTCTTTTAGTTAATCGTCATAACTACCAGATGAGATAAGCACTGCCATTATACCCATTTAAAAATGTTAAATCTAAGATTTAAATTAGGTAACTAGGTCAAAGTCACCTTGTTATTAAGTGGATTTGGGATTTTGTGGTTTCAAATCTCATGCTTTCTGAACTACTATTGTTCTTCACAGTGTTTTCTTTAACCATCTACTTCAGACCTACTCGATCATAATTCCTGGATATAGCTGATAAAAATCTGTGTCTTAAGATCTGCATGAAATTCACACATCTAACATGACAGCCTGCAGAAAGTAAGAAATACTAGTAAATAATTAATGATGACTCTAATTCACTCCAAACGATGTACTAATGCGCAGGATGGTAGACAGCCCGATAGTAGAGTGGGATAAACTGCTTATTTTAGCAGAGAACTGCCTGCTTTTAATGATACATAAAGAGCCAGATAGAGGTGTAGCTTTTTTGACACTATTTTCCTTGAACTTGTGTTTCTTCTTATGAACAAGTTCTCCATATCTTTCAAATGTACATTGGAGCATAGATACTTTACTCATCTCTATATCAACAATCTGAGTCTAAAGAGATGTTATAAAAAGCAATAGCAGATAACGTGAAAATCTATTTCCTTCTTGGTTGTGGACATTGCCCTGGTTAATTTTAAGGAGCATTATAGGTACCACTTTTGCTTTTCAATAAATTCTTCATAGAGTGTTTGTAGTCATAATTAGAATATTCTTTAATATCAGTTTCCTTTTCTGGGACTTTAACAATTATAATGGTTGAAACAAATATTTTTATTTAGGGTCTTTGATACTTAAATGAAGGAATTATTGTGGACTATTTGACATCAAAAACAAATGCAGAAAGCTGTCTTTTGGTGGGTAATTAGAAGAAATTAAAATCTGAGAATATCAAAGCAGAAATTTAGATGTTGACTATTTGAAATATGAACGAAAAAACTAATGTGTTCAAGTTTTTAAATAGCTTCAGTGAAATAGTTGAATTTTGGCTTACTGAAATCCTGAGAAAATAACATATTATAAAGTAATATTGAGTAATTTACAATAGATATAAGTAGCTTTTCTACAGGTGTAAACTATGCTTTAAAAACAAAGCAGGATGAAAATCAAACATGAGGTAAAAATAAAAAAAAATAAGTTTGTCTATGTGAAGGATACTTAAAATAATAGGTGTATTCCTTGTCTGACAGTCTATAATCACAATCAAGTGAGTATTTCCCACTGACTAAAAAGTCTTAGTGAATGTAAATAAAACTTTCAGATAAGACTAATTTGCTCAGATCCTCAAAGCTTTCAAATTGGACTTGAATTAAAATAAAAACCAAATATATTTGTATAAGAATAAAGATCTTCATTAGAGGATATAAATAAAAATATAAGCAAAAAATGAAGAATAGTAAAAGTTACCTATAGTCCACTAGACATGGACCTCATAAACATTATTATTTAGGGGTCCCTCTTATTCTCTGTTTATCTTATCATCTCTCTCTCTCTCCCCCCTTTCTCTCTCTCTCTGTCTTTCTGTCCTCTCACACACCCTTCTTCTTCCCCTTCTACTTCCCCTCACACGCCCTTCCAGGAATGGAATCATAGTGGTATGATATTTGATAAACTTGTTCTTTTTTTTCCCCTGTGTATCTGACTTTTATTAATGAAGGACACACATTTAACATTGACCATTCATGGCGTCATTATTGGATTAAATGAGAAAATCCATTTAAAGCATTAGGATAGTCCCTGATATATAATAAATATTCAAAAAGTGTTCAATTTTTTAAAAGATTTTTTTTAAAAAAACAATTTTAGGTTCACAGCAAAATTGAGAGGAAGGTGCAGAGATTTCTCATGTACTCCCTGCCCACACACATGCTTACCCTCTGTGATTATCAAAATTTCCAACAAAGTGACTCCATCATGCGGATACACGCACCCCTGACCTAGGTGGTAAGAGGTGGTAGAGGTCATGCACACTGGAATCTTAGAGCTGAAAGACACCTGTGAGATCATCTTGTTCAAGTGCTTTATTTTTTCTGTAAATTAAATTAGTTGAGGATCAAGCACATTAAATATTTTGCCTAACACACCATTTAGGTAACTCAATAATTTAAATTAGAATCATTTCATCTTTGGCTGATATTTTCAATCTAGAATTAAAGCATCTGAATTCATTTCAATCACTTATTTATCTAATGTGACACTCTCTAGTTTTCTACTTTATATCTACATACTTTGAATTTTAAGAAGTTAATGTTTTATCAATATTTTCCCAGATTTATCCATTATGGTCTCCTTTAAGGAAAGGTAGAAATGAGATATCTGATATCTAAGATGACTATTAGCTTTCCTAAACATAGGAAATTAAAGAGAAATTTTGTTTGCTATATATAGTTAGACCTACATTCTAGACATATGATATATTTGCATGCATATTCTTCCTCTGGTAAATTAGATTTTACTAGTAACATTAGTACAGAGATTTTTTTCCATAGATACTCCAAGATTGCCTAGTACATACACCCATACCTGCAAGTTTCTTTTCTCTTCTTTTCAAAATCCGTACCACAGGGGTCTACATAGCCTAGTGGAGACATTTATTTTTATTTTTTATTTATTTAATTTTTGTCTGGAGATAGCATCTCACCCTGGGTAGACTGACATGGCATCAGTCATAGCAACCTCAAATTCCTGGGCTCAAGGGATCTATCCTCTTGCCTCAGCCTCCTGAGTAGTCCCAGGTGACACCAACACGCCAAGCTATTTCCCTGCCACCATGCCTGACTAGTTTTTCTATTTTTTTTTTTTGCAGGTTTATTTATTTATTTATTTATTTTGACCAGGGCTGTGTTTGAACCCACCACCTCAGTATATGGGGCCAGCACCTTACTCCTTTGAGCAACAGGCACTGCCCCTAGTTTTTCTATTTTTATTTATTTTATTTTATTCATTTTATTTATTCATTTATTTGAGACAGTATCTCATTTTGTCACTCTCTGTGGCATCATAGCTCACAGCAACCTCAAACACTTGGGCTTAAGCAATTCCCTTGCCTCTGCCTCCCAAGTAGCTGAGACTACAGTCACCCACCACAACGCCTGGCTCTTTTTAAATGCAGAGTCTCGATGTGGTTCAGGCTGGTCTCAAAACTGTGAGTTCAGGTAATCCACTTGCCTTGGCCTCCCAGAGTGCACTTTTCTATTTTTAGTAGACACAGGGTCTTGCTCTTGCTCGGGCTAGTGTCCAACTCCTGAGCTCAAGGGCTCCACCTGCCTTGGCCTTCCAGAGTGCTGGGATACAGGAATGAGCCACCATGCCTGACCCTCTGATGGGACATTTAGAACATTAATTACTTTTCAGTGCTAAAGGTGGAATGAACATTTTGGGAAAGTCTTCACTTGAACTATTGTCACAAATATGTTTTATACTTAGTATTCACATTAAGGGGATATATTTAAAGCCAAACCAAAAGTGCATGTTCTACTACAGAGCAGAGAAAGAAAATAATTAAATGAAAGAAGGCAT
>NW_003852524.1:5280549-5283288 GCF_000181295.1 Otolemur garnettii
TTCACTATTTGCCTAATTGTATCTGTGACCCAGTGACTAGAGGTATATCTGACAAGAGCAGGTATTCAAAAAATAGTACATTGTATTGACTGTACCAATGGTAGTGATTCAGAATGTCACAAGAACACAGAATAAATGGAAAAATACTGGATCAGTCAAGAGGCCTGTTTGAGATTTTTATTTAAAATGAAAGTAGAAGCACAGGTAAACTAAGGTAGGTTAAAGAATGTTTAATGCAGAGCTCAGAGTTTATTATAACACAGATGGGAGTTGATTCAAGAGAACCTACGTGCCCTAGCCATTGCATTATTAATAAAAATATGCATTTACATATTATAACCATTACAGTGTAAATTATTTTTTCACATTAATTCATTATATAAGAAGAAACATTCAAACCTGTAATAAACTAGATTAAAGTGGTACGCTGTGCTCATAGAGGGCAAAAGAGTTACACACAGTTTTGAAATGTACATTCTTATTCATATGTTTATGTCAATTTTCATTGCACACATTTTCACTATAAGCCAAAAGTAGGTAAGGAAAAGTATCTAGATAGTCACAGAAGTTTCTTTTCCTATTCCTTGTTTTTAAGTGAATGTGTTAGGAAGAAGAACTGAGAGACAATTTGAGAAGTTAAAACTCCAATCTGATTCAAAGGCATTACATGGAGATAGTACTTTGTGTAAACAACTGAAAGAGAACCGATATACACAAACAGTGAGGACAGCTGAAGGCAAAGGAAGGTAGAAATTTTATTATAACCATGACATTGTTATTGGAGAAGCAGCAGCCATAGCCGATTATTCCTTTGTGCAAAAGGTAGATGTGGAAGCTTAATTTGGAGTAAAAGCACAAAGTCAGCCTGAGGTTAACAGAGTGGGTTTTAGGCTCCCTCCCAAGCTCTAATACTAAGAATAAATGGGGTGTGCTGACTAAGCGGGTGAGATGGCAATGAGAATGTGTTTACATAGACAGGAGAAAATGTGTTTTGAGATTGCCTTCCCATGGATCAAACAATCATTACAGGGAGTGTCAATCTAAATTACAAGTCAGGATTGCGATGCAAAACTATGAAAAAGAGAAAATTTGTTTTCAAGGTCTCCAACCTCTTCTGTACTATTCTATATGCCTCTTTATACTATGTATTTGAATAGAAAATAACATTTTATCACAGCCAATTTGATACAACCAATGTCGCATACCTGTTTGACACAAAGGACAACTCAAGATGGAACAAAACAAGCACAAACTCAAGAGATATCACATAGCTCAACTTCTTCCTATTCCCTCTCTGTGAGGAAAGACCATGGGGGAAGAATGGTGTTTATTGGTGGCAATTATTCCAATCCTGCACCTATAAACATTTAAAAAAGTATTAGAGTATAAGTAATTTTTATTTTTTTAGTCAAAGAAGAACTTTCAAATTAGTACTTTTCCAAAAGCCTGACACCCGAGAAGAAATGAATATCTACATTTAACTCCCACACACTTTTTAAAAAATGATGAACTGCACAAAAGTGTATATTGTATATACCAGGGGACTTATTTAATTTACATAACAAAAGTGCTTATGATAACAGCAAAGGGGGACATGAAGCAATTCAATAGAAAATAGAAAACAAATATGTACATTTCATTTTTTAAAAAAAGGTAAGTAAATAAGACTTATAGGCAGTAAAAATAAAGTATTCAGAGTCACAAAAAAATTTAAATATACAATTTTTAACATTAGAATGTCAGTTATAGAAAAATCTCCAATATTCAAGATGTAGTCTTAATTCGAAAAATTAGGTTCCTAGGAAAATACAAGTAATTCCCCATTGAATAGATCCCAGGAAACTCACAGGATTGTGAATATGTGTGTTGTAAATGTAAATCTGTGGAGAACTGGCTGTGAGGTGGCACACAGACTGGGGAACATTCAGGGAATGAACCCCCAACTGCTACTTCTCCATTCTTGAAACTACCATATTCCTTTCTTCATGCTCCCTCTGCCAGCAGTCATGTAGGGCTTTCTTTGTTCAGTTAACTATGCAGAGATCCTCTGATAGGATCCTCTGGAGGATCCATATGATCCACCTTGTCGTATGTTAACAAAATTGAGTAGAAACCATTAACAAGATGATCGGTCTTTATTCAAGTTATTTACATTTGTTTATCATACTGTAAGCCCCCAAATATACCTTTTGTTTATGCCACTTCCCCATATTGTCTATGCTACTTCCACCAAGACCAGTGGTTCTCAACCTTCCTAATGCCTCCTAATGCTACAACCCTTTAATACAGTTCCTCATGTTGTGGTGACCCCCAATCATAAAATTATTTTCATTGCTACTTCATAACTATAGTTTTGCTACTGTTATGAATCTTAATGTAAATATCTGATATGCAGGGTGTATTTTCATTGTTACAAAGGGGTCATTACCCACAGGTTGAAAACTGCTGCCCTAGATAATCCTGTACAGAGATTATAAAACAAAGCTGATTTTGTGCTTTGGGGCTTGCTGCAGCCATCACCTCGCTCAGACCTCCCAATCCCGTCTTTTGTCTCTATGTCTTCTCTTGTGCTGTATTTTCTCAGTCTCCACCAATTCCATTCTGGTTTGTTCCCCTTCTCCATGCTGGTTTGCAACACAAGTCCATCTATCTTCGGCCTATCTTTGTAATGGTCTGGCTGTATACATATTAAACAGTTCATTTATTATATTTCTGGGAAGGTAAATGGGACTGTAGGGT
>NW_003852524.1:5283308-5284805 GCF_000181295.1 Otolemur garnettii
ATCTATCTTCGGCCTATCTTTGTAATGGTCTGGCTGTATACATATTAAACAGTTCATTTATTATATTTCTGGGAAGGTAAATGGGACTGTAGGGTTGTTCAGGGAAATCTTCTTTCACATTTCATTAGCTGGGGTTGGGAAACAAGTCTAAATAAAAACCAAGTTCCTGTGAGAAACAGGTCCTGTCATGAAAGATAGGCCAGCTGATTTGGGCTTGAACCAGTTCATGAAAACTGATTGTGGACATCAGTTTCTAAATCCTTATTCAGTGGCATCATCTTAAACCTTAGAATATTCCATGTAGGAGAATTTACAGCAAACACATAAGAGACCTAACAATCAAAGTGTTTATTCCTCTCTCTGTTTCTGTATCTATCTCTTACTCTCTACAGATGATTGTTAGACATTAATCAACATTACACTGGATGCAGCCACTATAATTGACTTAGACATATCAGAGTTTACTACTCAGCAGTGAGTTATATGTGGGAGATACTATTAATAAACTTAGGGTTCTGAAATTTTTAAATGACAAGTGAATGTTAAATAGTGGCAATGTCTGATATTGAGGTTAAGAATCGTTTTTTTCCCATGTATTTTGGACTAGACTAGCATGTCTGAATTCCATTTTTCAATTCCAGATAATCCATTGTAAATCTTACACTGATTACTTAAGGTATTCAGATGAAGTAAAACAAAGGTGCAAGAAAGCATGGCCTGCAAATGATTGCAAGGATATGGGGATGATCAGACGGAAACATGCAAGTTATCATGGTGAATATTCTATCAGTTGAAAGTCCACCAATTCTGAGCATGCTTTGACTTTTTTTAAAGAACAGGGCTAGCATGTGCACATACACATATATGGAAATCAAACTCCACTGCTTTCAGGGAGAATGAGGACAGAAGACCCCATTCTTGGTAAGGGGAAAACACTCCCAGAAAAGAGGAAAAACAGAGAAGTAAGCTGGGCAAGGTAGAATAAAAACAGTTTAGCTAGCTTACTTTTAAAATAACAGTTGAATTACTTGTCTGAGCAGTTTCTGCTTTTTCTAAAAGCCTGGCCTATAAGAGATACAGCTTACAAACACCCCTGTGGGTCTGTAAGCACTTTAAAGAACAATGGCCATAGCTGAAGCTGCAAGCAAGGCCTGAGAAGGAACATTAACTGTGCCCACTCCTGCCTAGTCAACTGTCAAAGCAAATATCCCTGTGGGGATTTGTATAATGGTCAGGGCCAGAGATCAAGGAAATAGCTCAAGCCCTGAGATAGGAGCAGCAGGGCTTGTACCCTAACCACAGAGGGAAATGCCTCTGGGTGGAGATAAGGAGAAAATTCCTCTTTCCCACCAATTCTTCAGAGAATGGATGTCATTTCATGTGTGCCATAGAGAAACTAGAGGGGTCTAACCTCCCCCAGGGGTTCTGTGTTGTGACCACAGACAGAAGCCTGCCCCCACACAAGACTCAGGTTCTGGATTTCTCAAGGCTGCCCAG
>NW_003852524.1:5284825-5286657 GCF_000181295.1 Otolemur garnettii
GGGTCTAACCTCCCCCAGGGGTTCTGTGTTGTGACCACAGACAGAAGCCTGCCCCCACACAAGACTCAGGTTCTGGATTTCTCAAGGCTGCCCAGACCCTTGAACTTAATGATTACAGATAGACTAAGAACATGCTTACTCAGAGAAACTATGATGTTTTGTTCCCTTCTTCAGCTTACTCCATCACCTAAATAAGAAAATAGCCTTCAATAAAAGCTGGTGGAATGAGCACTCAGGGCCACTCACTGAGCCCCACGAGCTGGTGGTGGACCCCTGTGTTCACTCCTGAAAACTCTGTCCTTTGTGCCCTGTCCCTTCATCTCTCACAGCTTTTACTCTCATTTTCCCAGTCAATTGCTTCCATTTCCTCAGGTCTTGAAGGACCCTGCCCCCAGGGCAGAACCCTGACAACTTAGGTGTGATTAACACCTTAATTATCATGAACTTGACCAGTTCTAGCTCATGAAATTTTTTTTTTTTTGAGATTTTTAAACTATATATATAATGTAATAACTATTAGGTCTTATTACATTTTTTTAAGATATATAACATCTTTAAGTTACATCAGATAAAATAAGGCATAATTTAACCTCATTAATCTCTTCCTTTATAATCCTATTCCCCTCAACCTCTATAATTATTTACATTAATAATTCAATGTATGAAAAAATAATCCTTACACTATTATAAAAACACTTTAGTCTTCCCTCTTTCTCATGTAACTTATTTCCATGTTAACTATGAATATTTTTGAATATTAGTTCTAAGAAACATTGCAGATTAGAAGCAGCAAGTTACATTTTTATGCAATGCTCCTGTCAGCATAGTGAGAGGGAAAAAAAGTAGTTTATTATAATCATTACCACACATAGGAAACTAATAACACATTCAGGACCAGAAGGCATTTCTTTACCCCAGTTTCTCATTAGCTTTTCCTTTGCATTCTTATCATGGCAGTAATAATGAATGCTGTCTCCTTTTTCCTTACTTTGTTTTAAGGGTTGTCACATCACTTTTGTGACAAAGTAAGGTAAATGAAAAGTTCAACCCACAAACATATTCTCGTGCTTCTTAACAACATAACAATATCGTATCTTTTGCATATTACCCACATCTTGCCACACAAACTGCTTACATTTTGATTAGGCAAATGTATAGTTCCAATAATTTGTTTTAGTCATAAGAAAAAGGCTGAAACTATGTAAGGGGGGTAGTCAAAGCAACTCTAGGAGAATTTAGAATTCAGATAAGATTTTACTTGCTAATGCATTTTTTTTTGTTAGTATACAGAAAGAAGAAAACAACAAAATACATGTTTTTTTCTCCTTTTACTTTTAAACCAACTAACAATATTCAAGTATTTATTGATCACCAACTAAGAACCAATTGTTGGGCAGGAAATTGCACAATAAATGTACTATAAGGCATGCTATTAGTTCACCATGAATGGTAAAAAACTTTTCTGCATTCTATGTTTTTTTTTTTTTTCATTTTTTTAAGAATGGGAAAATGTACAAAACTAAATAACAAAACTCATTTCTTCTTTAACACAACAAGCTAGCAAAAATATTTGGAGTGAAAAAACAAAAGATCTGGAGCCAAGTTAAACTCTACAAATGTGTATAAGAATATCACTTCATCACACAAATTCACAGTAACAGAGATGCAAGCTATCTTTCCTTTCCTACGATACTTGAACATTAAATAAGATGTTTGCAATGCTACTTTTACAATATATATGTGATATAGAAATAAAGTTTACTTATTTATGTATTTTCCATTTCCATATAGACTATATGTTCTACTTTCTTTCCTTCCTTCCTTCCTTCCTT
>NW_003852524.1:5286677-5293268 GCF_000181295.1 Otolemur garnettii
TTTTTTTTTTTTTGGCAAGGTCTCCCCCTGTATCACCTGAGCTAAAGTAAAGAGTGCCATGACACAATCACAGCTCACAGCAACCACAAATTTCTCAAAGATCAAATTCAACTTGCAGACATGTTAAGTACGTTTTCTTTTTTTTTTTTTTTTTTTTTTTTATGCAGAGTCTCACTCTATTGTCCCAGGTAGAATACCATACAGTTATAGTTCACAACAACCTCAAACTACTGGGCTTATGCGATTCTCTTGCCTCAGCCTCCTGAGTAGCTGGGACTACAGCCACCCATCACTGCATACTGCTAGTTTTTCTATTTTTAATGGAGACTAGGTCTCCTTCTTGCTCAAGCTGGTCTCGAACTTCTGAGCTCAAGCTATCCACCTGCCTAGACCTCCTTGAGTGCTAGGATTACAGGCCTGAGTTACCCTCTGTGGCCTATCTGATGGATATTTTGCTTCAAGCACTAATTTTTGAAGCTTTCCCAAGTAGTAAGGTGCTGTCTTAACTCATTATCCTGGTCCTTAACCCTCTGCACAACCACTGGGGCACATATTTTCTAGGTTATAAAACTGGAGATCAGAGATGTAAAATTATTTGTTAAAAGTGATAACCACTAAATAAAATTAAAATAATCTCAGCAAATTATCAATCCAGTGCTCTTTGGTGCATATATATATATGGATATGGATATGGAGAGAGAGAGAGAGAGAGAGAGAGAGAGAAAGGTGTTTAAAAATTTAAAATAAGGAACCAAGACATTTTGTTGTATTTTTCTGAAATAGAAATAAGAGATAGAGAAGTTCAAAAAAATAAGAGATTACTGTGGACTGAAGAGGTCAGAGAAAACTATAGAAGCTGTGATTCAAAAGTTTAATAAATCTTTCTCCTGGCAACGTGGGGGCTAAGAAAGGACTCTTCTAAGCAGAGGTAACGGGAAAAGCAAGAATTAGTAAGGATGAGAGGAGAAAATTAATATATAGGTTAGTATAAAATCTGATTATTCACTCATGTGCTTTGTCGAGTACAATGCAAGGAGATTGCTAAAGTGCACTCTAAAGCTACTTTTGAAGTAGAAAAACTAGCTTATAATGAATTTCCCATATTTATGCTTTTTGTAATTGGAATGAAAGATAAAAACGTAAATATGCTCTTCCCAGTCATTCACTTTCCCTCTTTGTTTGTATATGTGATACACACATACACACTTTTAAATATTTTGAAAGACATGTTCTTAATATCTCAGAATTTTAATTAGAAGAAACTTTCATTGTTGCCACTGCAATATATTCTATTTTCCAAGAAGGTACTTTGCACAACTGTTCCCTTCAAGAATCCTACAAATGCAGCACTGCCCTTCAACAATTATATGCTCTTCAAAAATTATACTGGCATGATATATGTAACAGCTAAATACTTATTTTGTACTTGATACGTTGTTGCAAGGCAATTACAGAAAACAACAGAGGACACTGTCACTGGGGAAGGAGATAAATATTAGGTCAATTTTAGAATATTTACTTGTCAAGTTTACTTAGGACTTGTGATCTTCATTTATCTCCCTTTTTCCTTTAGAATTTAGAGTTTTGGAAATCAAAAAAGATATAACTTCCAATAAACTAATATTTACATAGATCATTCACACGTATACTTAAGCCTATCTTACTCTTCTGAACAATTGTTCATCATGTTTATCTTGTACCTCACAAGGTATAATGACACTTATAATATGTTTCAAGATCATAGCTAAAAGGTGTTACATAGATATATTTTAAAATATTAATATGAAAATTTCAGTTTCCGGCTCCGGGCCTGTGGCTCAAGTGGCTAAGGCGCCAGCCACATACACCTAAGGTGGCGGGTTCGAATCCCCAGCCCGGGCCCGCCAAACAACAATGACGGCTGCAACCAAAAAATAGCTGGGCCTTGTGGCGGGCGCCTGTGGTCCCAGCTACTTGGGAGGCGGAGACAGGAGACTCGCTTGAGCCCAGGAGTTGGAGGTTGCTGTGAGCTGTAATGCCATGGCACTCTACCCAGGGGGATAGCTTGAGGCTCCATCTCAAAAAAAAAAAAAAAAAAAAAAATTCAGTTTCCTATATTCTTATCTAAACTAAACAAGCCAAGAACAACAACAAAACACAGGTATGTGAACCAGAAAAGTTCTGTCAACCCAAATGGCCTAGGTTTCAGGCCTATAAATCAAAGTACTTTGATTAAATTAAAAAATATATAGATATATATGTACACACAGAGATTTAAAATAATACATATGATAAAACGTATAATATAAATTGTTTAAGCTTTCAGTAGTAGATAGAGAATGTACATGAGAATATCTATTCTTTTTCACTCTTTTTTTTTAGTTTTCACTTTCATATTTCTTTAAGAATTAGAAGTATCATTTATAGGTAACAGCTAAAAAGATGGTTATCCCAAGTTCCCACAGATGCAATTCTGCATAGAATTCATTGTGAATATAAAAATAAGTTTGAAACTACTTTAAAAACCAATAAAGATGTGAAAAGTTTTAAAGAAATCTAGCTGTTAAAATGATTTTATGTTACATATAATGTTGTTATTTATAACTGTTAATTTTTTTTAAAACATGACTCTTTAAATAAAAATAAATTATATTTTGATTTGTTGATGTTACTCTTAAAACTGGGGAATATAAGGATATATATATATGTATGGTCATATTTGAGGCACAAAAAAAATGAGGTCCATACATATATTCTGAAATTTAATTTCAAAATAGAGTTGCACTATTAATTTCAGAAAAAGAAATGGTAAAGGGATTTAAGACATCCTTACATAAATTAATATTTATGATGTACTCTGTTAACTCTCAAACATCACTGTATGAAGACACAAGAGGATTTTGAATACTGGCATAGAAATAGGATTTTAGAACTTTTATCATAATAAGTTTTGCTTCATCCTGGTATTATTTTCATTATTATTTAGAAATAATATGTATGTCATATATTTATGTAATAAAAGATGCAATTTATAAATAAATAATTAAACATACAATAAATATAAATATAATTAAATAATAATTAAACTATTATTAAAATATTTATAATTAAATATAAATTAATAATTAAACATACAATAAATATAATGGTATATTGGGATACAAGTGAAGTTCGTAGTAGTAAAGTAATAAAGTTATGGATAAAGAATATCCATACTGTAGGAAATCTGCCTTCAACATTACACAGAGCATAGCAAATTAAAAGGAACTCTAAAAATATTTGTATTGTACAGAAATAAAACTGAATTTAATTAATATCGACATATTATTTACTTCAATAGAAAAAAAAAATCCAAATTTCATTCATTTTAATTTTTAAATTAAATCATAAATATCTTAAGACAGATACAAAAGCATATAAAGATGGCTGGGAATGGTTTCTTGATTAAAAATATAACAAGTTTTTCTCATGATTTTTTTTCTTCCTTTTTTTTTAAATTATAGATTAAGCCAGTTTGTCTTTTGGAAATGATTTATTTATAACAATGCCAGCCTTATGATTGAAGAAAAGGTAGGATAAGTCTTAAGTTTACTCTCTTTTTAAGAAACCTTTTGTTGTGTTCAAAATTGTGGATAAAAAATACTACTAATCAGTTTTCATCTGTTCTTTTAGTCCTCTTGATTCAACATTTTTTAAATCCATTTTCCTATGTCTGTGTGTAGTTCTTTTGGAGGTAAAGCAGTATGTTTTTTTCAAATATGAGAGCCTTGGCAGAATTAATTTACATATATTACCTTCACTGCCTGAAAAGAGTTGTGGATGGGTTTGCTTAGATTACATTAGAGTTCTCTGACTTGTCAACTAATCAGATTCATTCTATTTAGCTTGGTTTATCTTCTATGAAGGTTTTTTATTTGCTAGTTTCCTAATACATTTTTTTCAATTTGTATTCACTGCAAAGATATTTCAAACAAATTATTATACTGAACATTAGGAGTAGGTACCTTGTTTAATCACTGGGAAAATGGCTTCTGTAATCACAGAGTGTGTTGGATAGTAGTTAGTTGGGTAGTGATAGTTATCATTTTTCTTACCCTAAAATATTCAAAAGATAGCCTGTTTAGAAATAAATATACATTTTTAGATATATTTTATTTCAAATGTATCGTTTACTCTTCAAATTAAATTTAGTATGTCTGAAATAGAAAAAGAATGAGAAAAGCATTATAGAGATAAAGCATGATTTTATACTTTAGGGTACCTTTCATGATGGAAGATGTGCATATATATTCATGGTCCTGACCATAACTTTAGGGTAGGAGCCAGTCTGCGATGGGACATGGAAAAGTGGAGTCCCAGAAATGTCACTAATGTTGCATTTTTTCTTCTTTTGCAGGAGTGACTTACCTGAAGGCCTTGTGTAGATTATTTAAGGACTGTTTGCTTATCTGTGGTGTCAGATTTCATGAAAAGTATGTCCAAACCTTTTTCTCCTTATTGTCTCGTCAGCTTTTGTCAGTGTTTGTGTATTTAATGTGTGGCCCAAGAGAGCTCTGACTCTTCCAGTATGTGGCAGAAAAGAAAAAGGTTGGACACCTGTGATGCGGCAATACCTAACAAACACCATTTCTAGATTATTTATAATATCCAAAAATAATGACAATCCTTCAGCGTAAAAACATACTCTAATCAGAATTGTAAGTACATTTTATACATTATTCTATTTTTTTCCTTTTAAGCTATACGCTATAAGTCTACCTTTTAAAGAGGTATAAAACTGTGCAACATTCATTACAGAATTCATTTATTTTATTTTATTTATATTTTTTTTAGGGAAGTTTTTTTTTTAATTGTTCTATAAGAATAGGAAAGGTGGGGGGCCACCTGCACCAGCCCCATATACCGGAGGTGGTGGGTTCAAACCCAGCCCTGGCCAAAAACTGCAATAAATAAATAAATTAAATTAAAAAAAAAAGAATAGGAAAGGTGAAGTAGAAAATTGTCTTTCCAGAAATATTGATTTATTATATACATTTCACATATGTTAATCATATAATTTGTCTATCAATTTAACTCAGGCAGGAGTGGAAAGACAAAGCCACATACCCTGGTGTTTTTAAAAGAGCACTAAATTGGTCTGAGCGAATAATGGTTTTAATTTTCTTTCTCTAAGTAGTGAGGAAAATAATTTGAAATCCTGCTAAGAAATAGAGTTAGGTATTCTTTACAGTTTAATTCCAACTCTGATATTCTATACTTTGGATGTTCAAACATGCTCAGAGGAGCATTTTAGACATCAAAATACAGTCATGTTTTATAGGCTTCATTTAAATCAGCGTATCACTTCTTAACTGAATCTGCTACCATCACCAGAAAGTAATGCCTTTCATTTGGTTGATCTTTCCCCCACTCCACTGGAAAACCTTTTATAGTTTTTGAACTTGGTATGGTGTGAATGTACTACCTATTTATTTATTTATTTATTTTTATTAAATCATAGCTCTGTACATTAATGCAATCATGGAGTGCAGTGTGGTGTTTTCATATACATTTTGAAATACTCTCATCAAACTGGTAAACATAGCCTTCATGTCATTTTCTTAGTTATTGAATTAAGACATTCATACTCTGCTTTAAATCATAACTATGCACATTATGGAATTTATGGGATACAATGTACTGATTTTATATACAATTTGGAATGTTTACATCAAACTGATTAACATAGACTTCACCTCACTTACTTAATTGTTGTGTTAAGACATTTATACTCTACTCTTAATACATTTGACATGTACTCTTGCAATATGCACAATAGGTGAGGTCCTACCAATTACCCTTCTTTAGAGAGTTTAACGTCAAGGTTAGATTACTGCTCAAAGTTCACAGTGTAGATTGATTCCATAGAGAAAACTAGTGTTGCCCTACATACTGTGTGGTCATAGGGTGACAGCAATATCTCCCCAATAGTTAGATCTTGGCTTCTGGGGTTGGTATTCTCTGTTATCACTATTTATAGGAAAATGCCTGCGTTTTACTTAACAGGTTCTAACCCGTCCAGCTTCTGTGCACGATCAGCAACACCACTTTTAAATAACAATAATCTTAGCTGTAGGTCTCACACTCTTTTAATATATATTCTTTGAGACATCCAAATCTTACTCTCCTTCTCTGAGTTCAGCAATGTTCAGATTTTTTTTTTTTTTGAAGTTTTTGGCTAGGCTGGGTTTGAGCCCCTCACTTCTGGTATATGGGGCTGGCCCCCTACTCCTTTGAGCCACCCCTAGTTATTTCTTTTTAATGAATTGTCTTGTACCAGAGCTTTTTCACACTTACAACTAAAAACTAGAAATATATCACTCTCTTCAATAATTCGTTTCATTAAGAATTCAAGTATCAGCTCAGCGCCTATAGTTCAGTGAGTAGGGCACTGGCCACATACACTGAGGCTGGCAGGTTCGAGCCCAGCCTGGACCTGCTAAAATCAACAATGATAACTGCAACCAAAAAATAGCTGGGCCTTGTGGTGGGTGCCTATAGTTCAAGCTACTTGGGAGGCGGAGGTGAGAGAATCACTTAAGCCCAAGAGTTTGAGGTTGCTGTGAGCTGTGA
>NW_003852524.1:5293311-5304983 GCF_000181295.1 Otolemur garnettii
AAATAAATAAATAAATGAATAAGAATTCTAGTTTCTGCTTAGTACATTATATTGCACAAGTCCAAGAGAAACGTGGAGGATCCTGGCATTAGATAACCTCACTGAGAGCCATTTCTATAAGATATGCATCAATAAACAATTTTGTCATCTAAGTCTGTATGTCACACATCTGATCATAAAAACAGTCAATGTGGGTGACACCTGTGGCTCAAGGAGTAGGGTGCCAGCCCCATATACTGGAGGTGGCAGGTTCAAACCCGGTCCTGGCCAAAAATGCCAAAAAAAAACCAAAAAAAAAGTCAATGTATGCAAAATATTCAAGTATTTAGATAGAGAGCCAAAACAGCTGTGAAGAACATTTTATAAAAATTTTCAATATAAAAGTTTTCAGCAACATGGAGCTCATTTTTTTTTTATAATTTTAAATATTCAATAAATGTTTTTAAATCAGGATTGAGTCCTTGCTTCCACTGCTTTAATTGTCCAAGGATCGGAGAGTGCCCTGTTTTCTTCCATTAAGTTTCAGGAACACAGGGCAAATTACACATGCCTGGCAATTGAATATGCTGAAAACAGCTCTGCTAATCAGATATGGCCACAGTCCAGACCCATTCACTTGACATTTACCCTGCAGGTCTATAACTTTCAGCTTCCCCAGGTGAGTGACATTCAGGATGTAATTGGTCATTGAATTTTCTGAGCTCAAGTTACTATTAAATGTGGCTATATGAAAAGAATAACACAGAAATAAATGTACTTCTTCAAGTTCCATTTTAAGTGGTATTAGATGACTACATAAATAAAAATGTCTTTTCAAGCAACTTAGCCTGTGCATTTCTATACTTAAATCTGCAAATTAAGACTGAAACCCTATAGTATCCTTCTTCCCATTAGAAATGCGCCTGAAGGCTGCCAAGTGATTGGAACATCCAATATACCTAATAAATAATAGATGTTACTATTGACTATGGTTAATGTGGACCTAGTCCTCCTTTAGGTTATGGAAAAACATTCAATTATTAATATTTAGATGGCATTCAAAATAAATAATCTTTTCATTTTAGTCGGTTAATCTTAAAGGATTTAGTGTTAAAAATTCATATTATTTTCAAGAATGTTTTTCTACAGTTGTCTGAAATAACTTGGGATATCTGTCTACTTACAAATTTGAGATCTGTCAAAGGCTATTATCCAATTCAAAGACCAGATCATCTATATCCACTGAAATAATACCATCTTGTCCATTTAGGATGTTACACAGAGCATTTAGGTATTATATGTATGCTTTATATTGGGCATTTTTACATTTCTTATTGTCTGAAATTTGAATTACTTATTTCTTTAGAGATTTTAATATCAATAAAAAGTTTATAATTAACTTCTATTTGTTACTCTACAGTTTAATTTGTAATATACCATATATGCAGGATGTCTTTCTAAGTAATAATTTCTATTATGTTTAAATTCATTATAAATGTGACTAGAAAATAATTATTTTATAATTACTATACATTTTGTAGATACTGGTAAAACTCTTATGACAATCACAATTTACACCATCCAGTTCTAGGCTTAAGACCCTTTGCTAGCTTTCCATTTCACATGCAATGAATTCCTTGGAATTGTCAATATCTTTTCTGTGTTTCATGTATGACGATGCTTAGTAATAATTAGCTCTTTGCACCTCACTGCAGCAAAACAGTAATGATTTCTTTTCTTCAAACTGACCTAATTTTCTAGCCTGTGGTAGGGTGCATAGGATTCCTTCCTTCACCATCCACATGACAAAACATAGTTTACCTTTTATGGATGAGAAAGCTGAGGACCAATGAAATTATGTAATAGCTGATGTTTGCCCCACTCAGTGGTGGCAGAGCTAATATTTGCCCTCAAACAATAGGTTTCTGAATATATTCTCTTAACTGTACACTATCTCTAACTATCAGCTCCAGCTTAATAATAGCCTTCTTACAAAGTATTCTAAGCCTTATAGCCAAAAAAAAAAAATAGTTTTCCTTTCACTACATTATTTATCACCTTTGGGTTTCTATAATAGCTTTTATAATAACTGAAGTTACATTGAAATAATTTGTTTATGCGAAATGAACCACTGCAATGTTATTCATCTTTCCATAATCAAATATTAAAGCAATATTGAGAAATTGAAAGTCCTACTTAGGACCTTTCCCCATCTGTTGTTTACCACAAATACTCACTCATTATTTTTCCAATATAAAAAGCTTTATTAAAACTGCTTAAGTAAAAAAGAAAAGCATTATTATATAAAAAATAAAGAATGATTATATAAAAATATTCAAAACTGTATTTTAGCATGAGAAAGGAATAGAAAGAAATCACCAAGTCAAAACTGAATATTTTGACTTTGCTTAAAATTATAATTTTAATGATATTACATGTAGTAGATACAGATATATTATTTGTATTTCTTTATTTCTCTAGTATTTGTGCTTATACTTTGTATGCTTATATTTTGCTTATATTTTGTATATTTTATATGTCTTATTTATTTAGCATCCATTTGCCAAATTCTCTCCAAACATCTGAAAATTGGGCTACTTGTTCAGATTTGCAAAAATCTTACTATGAACCTACAATAATCAAGACAGTGTAGTTCAGGGGAAAGAATAAACCAATAGATCAATGATAATAATAGAGAGTCTGGAAATAGCCCCTCATAAATATTATTGACAGACAATTGATGTTTGACCGAAGAGCAAAGGCAATGAAATGGAGAAAGTCTTTTTATTCACTCAGAATGTATCAGAAAGTAAAATTTTACTTTCCTAAAAGATAACATGTAAGCCAGATGATGTTGAGTATGGCAATGACTTTTTAGACACAGCAAAGGTAAATCCATCAAAGGAATGATTGATAAGCTGAACTTCATTAAAATGTAAAACCTCTGCACCACAGAAGTCATTGCCCAGAGAATGAGAAGACCAAGAGACAGACTGGGAGACCAAATATCAGAAAAAGTATCATTGTATGAATATAAGGAAAAACTAATGGAGTTGAGAGAACAACTCCATTACAAATGGAGAAATATCTGAACCAATGAAGATATACATGTGACAAATAAGTCTAAAGCAAGATGCTCAATATCATATATCATTAGGATATTACAAATTAAAACAGCAATGAAATGCCACTGCCTACACACCTAGAGAATGACCAAAACCCAACTACTGACAACCCCAAATTCTCATATGCACGTGGAGCAGCAGGAACTTTCACTCATTGCTAATGAAAATATAAATTGGTCTTACCCTTCTAAGAGACAGTTTCTCAGTATCTTACAAAACTTAACATATTCTTATCATATTAATCATGTTCCACGGCATTTACTTAAATGAGTTGTAAACTTACCTCCACACAAAAACCTGTATACCATGTTTACAGTAGCTTTATTCATAATTGCTAAGGCATGGAAGCCACCACGAAGTCTTTCAGAAGGTGAACAGAGAAATAAACTCTGGTACAATGGCATGTTATTTAGCACTAAAAATAGTTATATCAAGCCATGAAAAAATATGCAAGAAAGTTAAATGCATATTCTAAACCTAACTAAAGGAAGTCAATCTGAAATGGCTACATGCCATGTGATTCCAACTATATGACATTTTGGAGAAGGAAAACTTATGCAGACTATGAAAAGATCAGTGGTTGCCAGTGATGGGACACAGGAAAGGAGGAATATATGGAACATGAAGGATTTTTATAATAGTCAAAATCTTTTGTATGATACTATCCTGATGAATATATGTCATAAAATTGTCCATAACCATTTGGTGTACATTTGGACAACACCAAGAGTAACCCCCAAAGTAAACTATGGACTTTGTATAAAGATGATATATCAATAGACGTTTATTTACCATAACAAATTTATCACTCGAGTGCAGGCTGCCAATATACATATGTGGAGAATCAAGGGTCTGTGAGGACACTCTGCAATTTCCTCAATTTTACAGTAAATCTAAAACTACTCTAAAATTAACTCTAGTTTAAAAGTACAAATTTTTAGAAAGTACTTCCACACTGTTTGAAAGTAGGTTAGTGGATGTTCCCTGTCGCTGGGATTACTTGTGAGACATGTAACAAATAAAATTGATTCCTGGGATCCTAAGGGTGCAGAGGCCAAAATGGATGCTTAAGAAGTAGGACAAAGGTTGACACGGTTACATTGTTAAATTGATTTAGTTGTTCTGACATGAAAGTCAGCCAATACCAAGACTTGATATAGAAAATATACCTAGGAAACCTTTAGTAAAGATACATCTTAGTAGGACTGAGAAACAACACCGCTGTCACACTGTGGGCATGTGCTGTGCTGTGACTGTTTCTGACAGTCTTGAGTTCTGGAGATAATAACTAGGGCACCTTATGCATTAAGAAAACAGAAATAATGCAGATGTTCTCAGAGCTGTGTGAGACTAACAATAATTTGTGCAAATTCAGAAATGTCCTTTGCTCATTGGTGTGAAGACTTCTGTGGGACAGATTAAAAACCTGGAATAACAACAAAAGTTTTGATGCAACTATGACTCAAAAAATCTCTAAAGGACCTGCAAATAATACCTGACTTCCTCTGAAAGTTTCCAGATTGGTTAATATGGTCAGAAAGGGTATCTTGAAGCGCAATTACTCCCTATGTGTTTTTGTGTTTTGATTTGTTTTAAAGAGAGAGGTGAGGTCTCATGATATTGCTCAAGCTGAAATGAGACGCTAGGCTTCCAGCAATCCTGCTGCCTCAGCCTCCTGAACATCTGGATGCCTGTCACCAGGCCCAGCATGTTTTCTTATTCTAAATGTAAGAAATAGTATTGTAGGAAAGGATAAGAGCTATTATATATTTAAAAAATGTTTGTAAAATCTACCATATAAAGAGTGCTGGAGTGTGATTTCAATGATACTCACAAATACCTCTTCCCAGTAAGCTGAAATCTACTGAAAAGATCCAGAAAGACAGTGAAGAATAGGAAATCTTTCCTGTAGGTGGAACTTCCAAAGAATGGCTCTTGTTTTTCCTTTGCTTCTTTGCCTAGAAGAGCTGACCTGAGAAAAGGATACAACTAGAAGGTATTATTTTTTCTTTGGGGCTAGAATATTGTGAACTTTGAAGAAGCAATATTTATGAACTGATTTCAGAAGTATCATTTGGGAATGAGGTATTTGAATCGTCTGTATCACAAAAATGTAGGTGTTCAGTAAAGGGCCTAATTGTTGAAAAGATCCTTAGAAATCAGCTAGAACAATTGAAAGATTATGAATTCAGCCCATTCTGTCATATTTCATATTTGTTCAATGGGCTCACTCATTCATTTACTCAATATTAGGATTAAGGATTAGGATTAAGGATTAGGATTAATATGCCAGACACCATATACCCCACGGTGGATACAGAATAAACACATCAGGCAAAATTCTTGACTTACAATATAAGCTAATAAAATAGATAATAAAAAAAGTATGCACTATGTCAGATTATGCTGTATGCTACCTTAGAGTAAGAGGATGGAGACTAGAGGAGGATGTGTGGGCAGTGGGGGAACTCTGAGCGGAACTGATGTACTTTGTAAATGAATGACAGGATAGGAGCTACGGAGGACCTCAACAGCATGTTCTTGTCCTCATGTGATGTGAGCAATTTTTCTTCAGTAGAAATTGGCCAAGACCAGGCCATGCACAGTGCCTCATGCCTGTAATACTAGCACTTTGGGAGGCCGAGGTGGGTGGATTGCTTGAGCTCATGAATTAGAGACCAGGCTAAGCAAAACTAAGACCCCATCTCTACTAAAAATAGAAAAATTGAG
Organism: Otolemur garnettii; assembly: GCF_000181295.1. Classification (NCBI taxonomy): domain Eukaryota; kingdom Metazoa; phylum Chordata; class Mammalia; order Primates; family Galagidae; genus Otolemur; species Otolemur garnettii. The sequence continues at coordinate 5,299,146 of NW_003852524.1, forward strand.
GCAAGAGGATAGCTTGAGCCCAAGAGTTGGAGGTTGCTGTGAGCTGTGATGCCATAGAACTCTACGCAGGGTGATAACTTGAGACTCTGTCTCAAAAAAATAAAAAAAATTAGCCAAGGCCAATATGGCATGATAAATTGTGTGACTAACATATATTCTGTACAACAGGTGATTACCCTGGAACTTTTTCTGTTATGGAGTGGAAATGATATTTCTCATAAAAACATATAATTTTTCTGAATTTATTTTTGCTTGGCATGGCTATTTTTTCCCTATAGAATTATTGAAGGCCTTTTTGGATTTATTGAATGTTTTTAATCACCAAATAGTATTCCATCTACACTGTTCCACATTCAGGAACTTCTCTCAGAGCAAACGAAGGAACTGCTCAAGGGTTCCTGATGTCTCCCATATATCCTCTCACTCGGTTGTAGCTGTCTTGTAACAACAGAGGATGTCAACATGAAGCATTGACAATACCTTCAGATTACAGAGCCATTTACGAGGCTATTTTATACAATGCCAAGATGCACATATCTTGTCTCTAAAATGTCAAAGTGTGATAGAGCCTTTCATTATTATGATTAATTAACTATTCTCAAAATGAACTTGAAGTTATAGTTTTTGCTGGAGGACAAGAGGGAAAAAGGATTGGTACTATACAAAGATGAAAGGAAGGAGTAGGGATGAGAATTTAGAGTGATTTCTTTATTACCAAAATACTGTAATAATTTTAAGAAAATTTTAACTACAGGTGTTCAGTCTTTGGGTACTGACTACATAAGTTAATACCACTGATACAACTCTATGGGCAAGTCATCAACAGCTTAGGGCCTATCTGAACAAAAATGGCTCTACGGGTGGTGCCTGTGACTCAGTGGGCTGGGCACCAGCCCCATATACTGAGGGTCATGGGTTCAAAGCCAGCCCTGGCCAATCTGAAAAAAAAAAAAAAAAATGGGCTCTAAGCTGTTTTAAAGGATAAGAGAAGAGAGAAAATAAAAATACCATATCAGCCATGAATGAATATCAGTGACAGAAGTGAGATGAAATACCTGTATCCTATATTAGCAGCTCTTTCCTGATGTGTTACATATATACAGGTATGTAGATTGTATGTAAATCTATATGTATATATATGTAGAAATGATAAAGATAGATGTCATGCATGTATAGATGGTGCGATATATATTTATGTGTATATATTATACCTATTTTATATTATATATTGCATAAATGTTTTATATGTATTATATATACTGTATGTTGTTTTTCTGTATTTTTGAGTAAAGGAAAGTAGAGAAAGAATGACCATCAGAAGAGATACTAGGCTCAGAGAAGCATGTGGAATTAATAAGCCTTGAAGTGTACATTTTTGATTGACAATAAATTGAATTGTTGATGGAAGCACAGTCAGGAGTAGTGAACCTATATGAAGAAAAGTCTATATTGACCTTATAAAGCCAAAGTTTAAATTACATAGGATAATAATAGGATAATATTCTCTTTCGCTTTTTGACTTTCCAACTTATGAACCATTTTGGGAGGGAATTCTTACCCTATGAGTAGAAAATTTACTTCTAGTTTAAGAAACCAAAAAGACTAGATATTCATTCCCTTGTTTTCCCCTTTTATGTAGTATACACACAAATTACTTAGCCTCAGAGGCCCCTACCTCTGACTGTTATGCAAGATTTGGTGATGCTAAGGGGCAGAAGTCATGTAAAATGTATTTGGAGTTAAATGCTGTCATCAGTGGAAGGGGCAGCATGCAGTTTTCATGGTAGACAGCAGTGTCACTGCCAATGGCAACATTCGGTGTTCATTTCAAGCCATGTCTGCTACTGAGGGTTGGCAGCTGGTGTCATCACTTAGCTTGTGTGGTGGGCTAAATTGGCCACATCTCTCATTGGCTGGCTTCCTTTTCCTCCTGCTGACTTTCTAAGACTGATTCTCCCTCCTCCTAGAGATTCAGTAAATTATCCAACTTAATATCAATAAGTTAATTTTCAGTTAATTAAATCATAATCAGATTAAATTTCTTATAAATAAGCAACAAAAATGGCATGCATATAAATACGCTTTTATGTTTTGGGCATTGCATGTTCTGTTTGGGTCATGAGCACATATTACTCATATCATGATACTGCTATTTATCCTTTTAATTTTAATCAATATATTTTCTTATTATTTATATAATTTTGTCCTATATCTATATGATTTTTGATCCTCTCCAGCCTTTTTTTTTTTTTTTTGAGACAGAGCCTCAAGCTGTACCCCTGGGCAGAGTGCCGTGGCATTACAGCTCACAGCAACCTCCAACTCCTGGGCTCAAGCGAGTCTCCTGCCTCTGCCTCCCAAGTAGCTGGGACCACAGGTGCCCGCCACAACGCCCGGCTATTTTTTGGTTGCAGCCGTCATTGTTGTTTGGTGGGTCCGGGCTGGGGATTCGAACCCACCACCTTAGGTGTACATGGCTGGCGCCTTAGCCGGTTGAGCTATAGGTGCCGAGCCTCCAGCCTTTTATATTACTTAATATTACAGTTACTTTTCCAATGGTACCTTTTTTTTCTATTGCTCACACCTTGTATTATAATGTTGCTATTGAGATTTTCGATATTGAGGAAATGGATTTAACCATTTCTCTGTTAGTTAATTCACTAAAATTTACTAGTGATTCTCCAGTATTATTCTTAGAAGCCAGGAAAAATGAAATGAATTATCCGAGTGCCATTAGAACTGTAACTTTTATAGTTAAACATTATGTTTACAACATTTATACTATAATATTAATTATATTCTTCTGTTAATGTTTTCCTCCACTTTTCTACTTCTCTGGTTTCTGATATTCTGAATGCAGTGTATGAAATCGTATCACCACCAGCACACAAAGCCCAGTATTCAGGGCTTCCTCCTGACATAGAATCGTGGACTAATTCTTTGGATATTACAATTTCCTATTGGGATATTATGACACCCAGAATTAAAAAAAAAAAATCCCATTTTACCATTCTGTATTTTTAAATTACCTGGTTATAGCAGATGATACAATATAAAAAGGTAGAGATGTTAGAAATTGAAAAGAATAATTAGTTAACCTCACAAAACTATCTTCCTGCCAACGTCTTTCATTTTGGAAACATGAAAAGAATAGTTGGGGAAATTCCATATTCATCAATGGAATCTTGTTTTGCGCAATATAGGAATCTGTTACACTTTCGTCATCCTATCTCTATTGGTGTCATAATTAGGAATAATTTCTCTCACATTCTAAATCTTTTAAAACTTTCTCAAAAAGTAGAACATTATCAGTGACTTATGACTATCAGTGATACCTGGTTCCCATAATCCGAGAGCATTTAATAGAACAACTTTGACAATAGTAATGGTTTATATATCACAAGTCAAATATCTTCTGGACAAATGAAAAAATGTTGATTATTTAAGACAAACAATGTTAAAATTGCACTTGTAAAATTCTTTGGATATTACATCAAAGAGATTTATTAGCTCACATAGCCTTTCAGATAAGAATTCATTAGGCAAGATGGATCTTTCATGAAAACCTGTTAGCTTTGTTGCCTATACATAAATTATAAATTCAAGGAAAGATTCTTTAAGGATCTGTTGTAAAAATCCACCAATGGATTTTCCACACACACACACAAAAATATATACTGTTTTTATCTATGTTTATTTTGAAAAGTAAAAACTCCCCTAATTGGAGTAGAGCCAGATCGTAGAGTGAAGACAATGTTGATTAGGTATTTTGGTTATTATTTCCCTAACAGTGCTCATTTACACATATTTTTCTGACTGGTTTAGTTCGGGAAAACACCGAGCTACTGGTTAGTAGGAGACCAGTAATGCAGTTGCCTGAAAAATTAAATTTCTCTCTCCTGCATCACTCCTGGCGGAGGTGCAGCTCTGCTTCTGTGCTCATTCAGGGACCCAGGCCATTCCAGCTTCTTGTTCCTCCACTGTCTAGGGCAGGGGTCTGAAAACTTTTTTCTATAAAAGGACAGGAAATCAACACTTTAGGCTTTCCTAGGTGTGCAGTCACTGTTGCAGCTATTTAAAATAGCCATTGTGGTGAGAAAGTAACCTTAGACCCCACGTCATGCGTGAGCGCGGCTGCTTTCCAATACAATTTTTAATAGGCAGTGGGAGGGATTTAGCCTGTGGCCTACAGTTTGCCAACTACTGTTGTTAAATGCATAGCTGAGCTGGGTCACTGCCATGTCCGCTTCCACTAGCAGGAGGAAGAAAGCATGAAACCGACACATGAAATTTATAACGTCCATATATGGAGTTGACAGATAGCAGTTTGGCCGACATTCAAACACCAAAGAATTTTTTGCAGTATCTGAGTACATAAAATAGAAGGAGAGTTTGGCTGTGCAATAGTGCACCTAGATATAATTTTCCATTCCTTTTCTGTGGAAGGAGACCGGAAAGGAATTTGGTAATAATCAATTTCTGCCACATTACCATAGAATTTGGTGAGAAAAAAGTTTAGATAGTTGATATAGTAGCAATATTCTCCTATCAAGATCTAGCCAGACAACAAAAAGAATAGAAAATTTGAAGTTATCAACCTCCTACACATATAAACAAATACAAAGTAAAATCATATTTATTAAGATTTTATATATCATAAATGCTATCCTTCACCATTGTAATTTTTGACATAATAAATTAGCTCTAAATTGGAATGCTTAACAGATATTTTAGATATCATAAAATCAGTAAATTTCAACTGTCAGCTCATTTTTTTCTTACACGTGGCATGCCCAACCCATTCTTAAATGAATTCTATAATTTACAGCCTGGAGAGATTGATAAATGTATCTATGCAGTTTGTGCAGAATATATGCCATTCAAAACAGCTGAGTGAAAATTAGGATGATAATCTTCAACAACCGTCAGTAGTTCACCAGAGAAAGTCACACTGCCGACAGATATGCCAATATTGTATTAAATACTCTTCCAAAACGTATGTATTCTAAATTTATTTACAGATTTTTCATTTAGAAGGTAACTTAAAAATGCACTAAAGCTACAATAATATACAGTTAACTGAGTGCATCTATTTAATCCCATGAAAAAGATTAAAATGAGTAAGATTAAAATACTAATGTAGAAATAATACATGCTATTAGTGTTTTTATCTTTTTTGCTTGGACCTAAGGTGTAAACAATTTTGAGTAATAATCAATTGTATAAATCTATTTGACTCCATCGCTTTACATGATTTAATTAATATGAAATTGACTTAATCAAACCCTATTAGCAGCAGTTAAAGCCCTCAGATAACATTCTTTAAGTACACAGTGTTTTGGCTATACTGCTGAGCATTCATTCACCTTGACATTCATTATTTTCAGCCTCATGCCAAATTCCCCATCCTTCAGTCATCCATGCATTGATTCACACCTTTCACCTTTTTCCCTCATTTTTATCTTTTTGTTAATAGACAAAACTCACTTTCCCTTCAATATGTTTGTCTGATTATTGCTAAGTTTTGATATTATGCCTGATAAGTTTGATATTATATCCAAAGTTATAGTTCTCTTTGTATCCCTAGAATTGTTATATATTGTTATGGTTTGTTGGTAAATAATAGATTTTAAATTAGTTTTTGCTTCTCTGTCTTGACTCTACTATAATGTTGACAATCTCTAGAGCAGTGAAGGTCAACAGTGTGTCCTGGTGGATTGCTGTGATTTGAGAAGATTGTAGGTGTGTTGTGAAAATTTTTAAAGATCATTAGTTAAATTATTTGTAAGAGAGGTTCAAATCAAAGAAAATATATTCTTATGTTTTGCTTTTTTTTTT
>NW_003852524.1:5306249-5306923 GCF_000181295.1 Otolemur garnettii
AAGTTCTTAGCAAATACCCTCAGTGTCCAAGTCTATAGATATATATTTTTCAGTGAAGTAGAGAATAAGATGAAATGGTTTGTTACAATGGGTCACAAGCTATACATGTACTTTATCTCTTTTTATTACCATAATTTTTTTTTTTTTTCTTTTGGAGACAGAGTCTTACTCTGTTGCCTAGGCTGGCGTGCTATAGTATCATCCTAGCTCACAGCAACATCAAACTTTAGGGTGCAAGTGATCCCTCTGTTTCTGCCTTCTGAGTAGCTGGGACTATACATGCCCACCACAATGTCTGGCCAGCTTTCCATTTTTATTAGAGACAGGGTCTAGGATGGTTTAGGCTGGTCTTGAACTTTGGAGCGTAAGCAATCCTCTCACATAGGCCTACCAGAGTGTTGAAATTGCACGTGTGAACCACCACACCTGGCCAAGCATTCTATATCTTAACTAAGTTCATGTCAAGATGTTTTTTTCTAATATTATAGAATAGTTTTACAAGACATTACTATTAGAGGAAACTGGATAATCTCTCTGCATTTTTCTTACATATTTTATTTCCTTCATGTAAATAAATTATCACCTTCACATTTTAATTCCTTAAGAAAATTTATGAGATTTTTCTCCTGCATTTGAACTTCTGAAAATGTTTCCTATGGTTTCATTCTTTTCTG
>NW_003852524.1:5307916-5310979 GCF_000181295.1 Otolemur garnettii
TAAAATCTGAGCTACATCTATTTAGACATTTCATGAAAGAGTTCAGTTAAAGTTGTCTCTTTGTAAACATGTTTTATTAAATAAGACTGGGAAGACAATTTTAATAGAAATGTGTAGATTTGAACTTGCTACACTTGAATATACTGAAATTCCCACAGTTTATATTTGTAAATGCTATAAACAACTAGAACTCATGAGGTCTGATCATGGGCATTTCTACTCTGGAATTATTATGCATAATCTCTAAGAAAAGAGTTTTATTTGTATTGTTAACATTATTTTTGTTTAAACTCAACTAAGTTTCTGCTTTGCTTTTTAATGCCTAGAAAGGAAGAGTATATTTTTATGACTACATCAGAGAGTTTCAATCACTTAGAGGAAATGAAAAAGCCTATGTTCTCCTTAATGGAAAAGTGGACTGCTGTATATTGCATTCCTCAAGCATGAAAAATAGAAATCAATGGAAAAGTTACACTACCAGTACTTTAGTACTAATAAGAAGATCTATTGCTTAGCAGAACTGGGCCCTAGAGTTTATTTCTCTCAATTTATTTCAGCTAGTTGGATGCTTTGCATTCCAAGGAATAAAGAAATAACTCATGTGTAAGTCAAAATCGTTATGATCAATGACTTGAACTTTATTGACACATTTAATATGTAGAAATCAACATAGTTTAAGTGGCTAAGCACCTCATTGAAATATTAGAACTCACAAGGTATCATGATAAACTTCTATGGCCACTTTTAAGGGTTTTTCAGAGGTCACCTACCTCGGAAAAGAGAGATTCTCACTTTGAGAAACTCTGTGCTTGTGATTTACACGCCTCTGTTTTATCACTTCATCCTTTCTTAATCCTTAGAAATTCAGTCTTTCACCTCTATCCTATTTCCTCTTAAACCTACTTGTCCATTTAAGCATCCTTACTGAAAATTGTATGAACAGCCTTATATTCCAGCTTTCCTGTGTACTTGGGCAAGGTCTGATCCACCATACTTGATATTGCTACCTCAAAATTTTTAAAATCGCATGTCAATCTTACAGATCAGCAATTTCTTCTTTGGACCATATCAAAGCAGTCAGCCTGCTCTCATAGTCTAGATTATTTAGATGTGAGCTGAGCACCAGTTATTTAACAATTTGAGGGATACATAGTAAGAACTGTCAATAATTCCATTTCAACTTACCTTTTTTGCTTAAAGAGAACAGGAAAGGAATCACCACTCCTTCATGTTTGGGTGGAAGTTAGCATAAGAATAACTTTATAAAACAGATATGAGGCTCGGCGCCTATAGCTCAACTGGCTAAGGCGCCAGCCACCTACACCCAAGGTGGCTGTTGGAATCCAGCCCGGACACGCCAAACAACAATGACGGCTGCAACCAAAAAATGGCCGGGCGTTGTGGCGGGTGCCTGTGGTCCCAGCTACTTGGGAGGTGGAGGCAAGAGACTTGCTTGAGCCCAGGAGTTGGAGGTTGCTGTGAACTGTAATGCCACGGCACTCTACCCAGCGGGACAGCTTGAGGTTCTGTCTCAAAAACAACAACAACAACAACAAAACAAACAAACAAACAAACAAAAAAAACCAGATATGAGTACAAATGATTAGGTTATATTGTTCGTGTTTGGTAGGTAAAGTCCAAGTTGTAGCTGAGCCCTTCACCCTTACATTGTGCCTTCTGGACTAAGGCAATGGTTGGTTGTCTATTGTTTTAGTCTGGTCAGGCTGGCTCAGCAAAATACTAGCAAATGATAGAATTCTTTTTTTTCTTTTTTTTTATTAAATCATAGCAATGTACATTAATGCTATCATGGGGTACAATACACTGTTTCTGTATATAATTTGAAATACTTTCATCCAACTGGGTAACATAACCTTCATGTCTTTTTCTTAGTTATTGTGTTAAGACATTTATATTCCACAATTAGAGAGATTCACATTCCCTTCCCCTCCCTCTCCCCATAATATTTGTTTCTGTAGTCCAGATGAAAGGTAGAACTTTGAGAGTATGGTACCAGCACAGTCGAGTTCTGCTGAAGGCCTTCTTCCTGGTTTCCGATGGCCACTATTCACTATACCTTTCCTTGGAGCAGAGAAAGAGCAAAAAAACTCACCATAGTCACTCCACCTCCATGACCTCATCTTAACCTAATTACATCTCAACTCCTCATCTCTTAATCCCAGCAGTTTTGGGTGTTAGGGCTTCAGCATATTAATTTTGGTGGGTACACAAATATTCAGTCCTTTCCAATAGTATGTAACTGTGCTTTTACAAATTACCTGTGGATAGCAGTTGAGTTGTTATAGAAAGGAAAAAAAAAGTAATGTTTCTGAATATTAAAATTAATAACTCTTGCTTATTTTTGTTTATGGTACTTTCATATTTTCATAGGCCATGCCATGAATTTATTGGTCCTCACTACAGTCCTCTGAGGTTTGTTAGCCCTCTTTTATAGATAATAAAATCAGGGCTTAAGTTAGGAAAGTGAACTGCTCAAGACTGCAAAGCTAGTAATGAAATGGAGTGTGACTCAAACTAAAAGTTTTTTAACTCTTTAGTAGGAAAAAAATATCATTGTGAACAGTTAATAGTCATTTTACCTAATTGATAATTTTAAGAAATCCATTATTTTCAAAAACATAAAACTCAAAATGAGAGAGCTATAATAATCATCTTTTGGTAATAACTGCTTTGTTATTTGAAAGAGAGGAAATCTCTTGGTCAAACATAAAGTAAATTAAAATAAGTAAATAAACAAACAAGTTCACTATTCAGCATCTTGGTGGTGAATGAGGTAGTGCTTCTTCCTTCAGCCCAGCAAGACCATATTTTGGGGTGACCGGCAAAATGCTTCCACCTGCACCATCTTCTGTGTAATTGGTATCTCTCTTTATATACCTAATCTAGTACTATAATTCGCTGCAGTGTAACAGGAAGAGTAACTGTGATACACAAAGTATTTCAGATAGAATTCTAAGACAGAACAGTTAAGAGGAAACTAAGAAATGTGCTGTTGGCCTGTCATAGCATAGATATCATTTCTAGAGTGAAAAAAGGGTAGAT
>NW_003852524.1:5313938-5315590 GCF_000181295.1 Otolemur garnettii
GTTCCTTTTAGAAAGACATCTGAAGAACACTTAAAGAACTAAAAATAGACCCTTTCTGAAGGTTGTCTCACTGTTTTGTTGATTATGTCCTTAGCTGTGCAGAAAATTTTTAAATTTAATCAGGTCCCATTTATTTAATTTTGTTGTTAACACAGTTGGCAATGGGTCTTCTTCATCAATTCTTTCCCAAGTCAGATATCATTAGGACTTTTGCTCACACTTTCTTCTCACATGTTTTATCATTTCATGTCTTAGACTTAGTTATTTTATCCAGCCTGAGTTAATTTTTGAAAGTGGTGAGAGGTGCAGATCCAGTTTCAGTCTTTTGCATGTGGCTATCCAGTTCTCCCAGCACCATTTTTTGAATAAAGATGCTATTCTCTGGGGTGTGATTTTGCTTTCTTAAAGATCAGATGACTATATGAGGTTGTTTCATCTCTAGATTTCACTTTTCTGTTCCATAGTCCTATTTCTCTATTTTATGCCCATATCATGTTTTTTTTTTTAATCACTATAGACTTATAGTATACTTGAAGTCTGATGAAGTAATGATTTCAGATTTACTCTTATTTCTTAGAATTGTGTTGGCTATTTTTTTTCCTGGTTCCATGCGAAACAGAGAATTTTTTTTCAAGATACTCAAATTATAGTATTTGAATTAGTATTTTACTGGGGATTGCATTGAATATGTAGATTGTTCTGGGTAATATAGACATTTGAACAACGTTGATTCTTACGAAACATGAGATGATGTGTTCTTACATTGATTATCATTCATTTGCCATTCCATTTCTTTTCGCACTGTTTCATAGTTCTCTCTGTGGAGATACTTTATCTCCTTTGTTAAGTATACTCCAAGGTATTTTTGTTCTTTGATGCTACTGTGAAGGGTGTCATATCTTTGATTTGATTCTCAGCTTGAAAGTTATGGGCATATATGAAGGCTACTGATTTGTGCACTTTTAATTCTACTCTATGTATTATGTCTCTTTCTTCATCGTCATTCTTAACTTTATATTTCTTCAGTCAGTTTTGTCAGTTCTACATGTCTTAGCCGACCCTGGCCCTGGGGTGGGACCCCAACATATTATATTTATATTTGTATTAAAATTGATTAACAGGGTGGCATCTGTGGCTCAGTGGGTAGGGCACTGGCCCCATATAAGAAGGGTGGAGGGTTTAAACCCGGCCCTGGCCAAACCGCAACAAAATTAGCTGGGAGTTGTGACAGGCACCTGTAGTCCCAGCTACTCAGGAGGCTGAGGCAAGAGAATCGTCTAAGCTCAGGAGTTGGAGGTGGCTGTGAGCTGTGATGCCACAGCACTCTATTGAGGGCAATAAAGTGAGACTCTGTCTCTACAAAATAAATAAATAAAATAAAAATAATTGATTAACAATATAATCATGATAGTATTATGTACTTTGGACAAACAGGATTTATTTTCTGTTGTCAAAGTCACAGTGGTCAAATATCTGAGGATTAAAATTCTGTAATGCAGGAAGGAATCATATTAATAACATGCTTACCTAATTATTCTTGGTATTGCCACACAAATAGAGATGAAACTATACTGTATGAATTTATGTGATAATGAACAAAATCATAATGTATTTTATGGATAACTACATATGCATACTTACTAGTCTTTTTT
>NW_003852524.1:5316050-5319340 GCF_000181295.1 Otolemur garnettii
TCAGATAATGTCTTTGTGATAAAATTTCTGTGTCTACAGTTACATGTATTTTACCCTTTAGTAGATAACACCAAATTGCTCTCCAGAGAGCCTGTATGAATTTACATTCCCAACTATGATATTTGAACATGCCCATTTCCCCACATTTCATTAAAATATGAACCTTTCACATTAAGTTATAGTTTACAAAATGGGAGTACTAGTACTGTGATTTGAGAACAAAGGGCCCATTTGTCTCACTCCACACACCTGCAGACCATGTCTGCTACAATCAAATACTTTTTCACAAAAGCCTCTTTTTTTTTTTCTATGTAATAAGTGATCTGATATCTTCTGTTATTCATTGAAATGATGAAGAACCCTTATAAATAAAGCTAATGAGTTTTACAAAGCTTTGGTTAAAGCTTGGATTACAGCAAAGCTCATTCACTTCGCATTTGCTTAAAAATACTCGGCTACATCTGAGCGGGTTACCTATCTAAACTCCACATGAATTCTATTTGTCATCTCTCCTGTTTTCTCAGAATTGCCTCTGTCAAGAATATTGGAAAATACCGAGAAGCCTGAAGCTTTCCCAAGGCTGCTTTATGCTTAAATGCAAGTCAGTGATTGATATGAGACACTACCACTCACACAAACTCTGCAAAATAAGGGTTAGTTTCTCCATCAAAATAAGTTTAAATTTCACTATGGGAGTGCTCAGGCAAGTTACAATAAGCTGCATATTTTCCTCAGACTGATGCACTGACCTACCTATCCCCCAGTTCATTTTCTATAACGTAAAAATAACTTAAATAGCAAAACACAAAACAAGATAACATTTTTGAATTTTGTAATATATTGGAACTATAAGCTAGACTATTTATATATAGAAATACAACTTTGAATCCTAGTATTTGAGATCGAAATAACAACAACACAAAAATAACTTTTTAATCATATAACATATTTCCCATTGATTAAGTTTAAAATATGTATAATGTGTCCTAAATTAGGTATCGCTATCCTTCAGGCTAGTAGTTTTTCTAAGCATAAAATTCTATTGATCCTGTGTCTAGCTTATTGTACATGGGAATAGAATGCAATCCATTATTAGAGTAGACAAAACCATTAGACTCCTCATGCATTCAATTAGGCTATTACTTTATCCATCTTAATTGATACTGCTAATAGTATCATATATAATTGCTCTATATAAGCAAAAAACATACTTGTTAATGAGTCTTAGCTAATTCAAAGACTGACATTTAAGCACTAGCAGTAGAACGATACAGAAGTTCAAAATCAATATGTAACCTATATTCCCAGTGTTATAGCAGGCAGTGGGAAAAAAGTAATTTAAACTGGTTGATGACAACTTAAAAAGAATTTCAGTATATTCCAGTTCGTTTTCCATACCATCAGCCATTTTGGGATTTTTGCTGTTTTTCTTTTGAGTGATTATGCAAAGATGGGAATTTGAGATCAGAATTAGTGACGAAATATTTCAAAAAGTAAAATTCTTGTTTGGTTTTTTTTTTTTGATAAACCTTTATGCTTAATCATGTCATAAGAATTATGCTCTAAGAATATCACAGATCTTAACAAATGAACACAAATTAAAATAAAAATATTAGTACTTTCCAAACTAAATGAAAAAATAAAAAAATGCACTGCATATACTTAGAAACTGGGTAGAAAGATGCAAAGAGTAGAGATTATTTTATAATGTATGACTTCTAAAATGTTTTTCATGATTTAATTCAAGTTGCCTCATGAGCAATTATCTTGGCTGCTTAACTCTGTTAATCAATGAAAGGGCATTTAACTAAGTTTTATAAAATAGAATAGTTGTTTTCAAAGAAATAAATTATTCAGTGCCAAAATATTTCAGTGGCATGCAATGCAAAGCAGTTTTGAAGTCCAGTGTCCTGATACCTAAAATGAAGAAGGTTTTGAATCTGGAAAAAAAGTGCTGCCTAATTTTCTGCAGTAGGTTGCTATACAGTGGGGGAGGTGGGGAGAGACATCCTGGGGGGAGTCACAGGATAGTTTTGTTTGAGAGGCATGCTTTCTTACTCCCTAGGATTGCCTGGTAAGATGTTTATTAAATTTTGTTTTATTAAGTCAGAGCACTTTGCAGCTGAAAAGAAATTGAGCAATAAAGAAAGTCAGGTCTTAAAAAAAGATCATTCGACTTGTCGAAGGCCATATCCAGTAGTTATTCCCTAAAATATAATTAGATTCAGATTCCTTAGAATGTATTTTAATTTCTTGGTGGGGTGCTTAGATCACTGAACCGTGAACTTAATTTAGAAAAAATTGTATAATATTGTGCTTTTTCAATCAAATTATGCAACACGTCCAACATATTTTCAGTTTAGAGAGAGGATATTTACAGTTACTTTGCAAAGCAGTTTTAAAAAATGTTTCATTTGGGACACAAAGATGCCCTGACTTCAGACCTTTATAAATTTTATAATGTTATCAAGTATTTCTAATAGTTCTTCCTAATAGAAACCATGGACAGCCCACAGCATTTTTCCTGACTTTTACTCTCTGAACAGTTGTTTTGCTACTAGACTGGAAAATGAGTGAAAAACAAATTGAAAAATGAAAGTGCATCTCTCTAATTTCTAGCTCAATAAGAACCCTAAATGTTACATAAATTCTAATTGGCACATCATGTAATATTTGAAAAGTGCTTTGCACTTGAACACTAAATAAGTCTGTTTCTTCTTACAGAAAAGAAAGATATGAAAAACTGGAAGACATTTCAAACTGTAGTGCAAAACCATGAATATGTAATTATCCTACAGCTACTCTTTGTTTTGTTCAGAACAGATTGGTAATTGAATAATACATAGTCATTACGAGAAAAACTCAGATTTTCCTTATGGGTAATCACTTCTATTTCTGTGTCTTATTTCTGTTTTGTTGAACACAGTTTTGACTGAAATTTAGTTGCTTATCTTTCAAGGAGGGGATGGAATGTCTTTGTCATGTACAAGGTAGAGTAAGAACTGACGTTTTAACTTATTTTTCCTCATATTCCTATCATATTCCTGATAGTTGTGAACATTTAAAACACCAATGAATACACTAATCAACTGTTGAAGTGCTCATCAGAAGTGTACTTATAGTTAACGTAGACTGTACAGGCCAGGAAATTTGGGGGAGGGAATCTTCTCAGTGTGGATTCCAGATTAAAATATATTAGTAAAATTACTCATTTGCATAGATAGATAAGTATAGCTCCAGAGAAAGAAATTTATGATATGGTAACATATTGCATTTGTATCTTCCTTTAT
>NW_003852524.1:5320049-5321230 GCF_000181295.1 Otolemur garnettii
AGAGTGCCACAGTGCCACACTCTGTCTCAAAAAAAAAGATAAAACAAGCTATAAATTGGGAGATAATATTTATAAAACATACATCTGATAAAAGGACTTGTAACAAACTATACAAAGAGCTCTTAAAACTCAAAAAATGGGAAAACAACACAATTTCACAAAATGAACATAAGATCTGAACAACACACTACAGATGACATACAGATGGAAAATATGTGCAAAATCTTATGTTATTAACAGATTACAATTTAAAACAGAAATTAGGTACCTCTACACACCTATTGAAATGTCCAAAAACCAAAACACAGCAATGCTAAAATCTGATGAGAATGTAGAGCAACAGAAACTCTCATTCACTGCTAATGAGAATACAAAATGGCACCACCATTTTGGAAAACAGTTTCCCAGTTTCTTACAAAATTATACATGTTCTTAATACCCATTTAATCCAGCAATTCCTCATAATACTTACCTAAATAAATTGAAAATGTATGTCTACATAAAATCCTGCCTTTGAATGTATATAGACGCTTTCTTCACAATTGCTAAAAATTGAAAATAATCAGAGATATTTCTTACAATGTTTCCCCCATTCAAGGCTGGACAAGGACGCCCCCACTCCTTTCTTCCCCCACCTTCAAGCAAACAGACTTTTTCTCCAAACTGCACTCTCTGAATATTCCCTGCTGCTCCCCCCAACCCCCCAAGCAGGAGGAGCTGCATTCATTTGTTAATACCCTGACAAGTCCTGGCCAAGTGTAATTTTTGTAATTTTCCAAACAGTATAAAGCTCCTAGGCAAAGACTCATGAGGGCTTTCCCATTTGGGTCTCTGCCCCTCTGCCAGAGGCTCTGGTGCCTTTCCTTCCTTATATTCCATTCCATCCAATAAATCTTATCTTATCACTGATCTCTGTAGTCTATGGTTTCATTCTTGCAATCTCCAAGACCAAGGATCTTTTCCCAAAAGAAATTCTGGTAACATATTCTTATGTTAGGTTAGTGGATAAACAAATGCAAAGAAATATCATTCAGTGATGAACAGATAAAGAGAAATGAAGTATCAATCCATTAAAAAATATACAAGAGAACCTTATCTGTATTGTTAAATGGAAGAAGTCAATCTGAAAAGACCACCTACTATATATAGTTCCACCTATTTGACATTTGGAAAAGGGAAAA
>NW_003852524.1:5321766-5327646 GCF_000181295.1 Otolemur garnettii
CTTCAAAATCAGAATAATAATTACACATTAAGTTTTTGTGAAAATTAAATGGACATGTATATAAAAAAATAAGATTCTGTGTCTAGTATATATTAAGTACCTCAAATGTGATAACCAGGTCTATTATTATGAACAATGTTCTCAATTAATTAGTTTATAATGACATAAAAGTAAATGTTTTCTTAATAATTGATTATGTTTCAACCATACATATTTTAAAAATTTGGAAAGACTTTGCTAAACTACTCATCCTCTGTGTTTTACCGATGCAAACAAAGGATTCTCTAAATTAAAGAATATTCTTGCCAGACAGAAACACATATGTGCATATATATTTACACACATATATGTATATGTATATATCTGTCTCTGTGTGTGTGGGACAGAGAGAGAAAAAACTAACCCCACTGATGTTAGCTAAGCAAGGGAGAGAAAATCTGCTCTTAGTTGCTTACATGCTGACAAATTGCTTTTCGCCTGCCTTATTGGTATATTGCTCTCTGTCTTGGTTTTCCTGATATAAGATTGTGGGACTAGGCTTTCTTATTTTTATAGGTTATTAAGTAGGGGATTGTAATTCACCTTTCCTTATGTGTACCTAAGATACTCAAGCACCAAATGAGAAATTTGAAATTAAAGAAAATCCTAAAATTTAATATGACCACACTCAAATAATATTATTTTAAAAAAATATTTTCTTCATTTCATTTCAATGTCATTCATGAAAAATCATATTTTTATGCTATAAAGGGATTTTCATGGTAAATGTTATAATTTTTTATACAGGAAATATAATAGTTCAGTGTACTTTGCGCTGATTTCTGTGTAACTCTTGATGACTTTGTAATTCAACATTATCTTAAACATTATGACAGCTTCTTAAAAATCCCAAGAAGTAGTAAAATAAAAAATGTATGCTCATGTTAAATTTTAATATCCCCCTGTTTTTACTCACTTTAAAATAAAATCATGCAGGGAAATTGGATTATATATATATACACACACATATATGTGTATCTATATATCAACAGTTGACAATTATGCTCATGAATTCATCCTAGAAATATGTTACATATTTAATTAGTGAATATCATCACATCAGTCACCTTCCAAGTACTCCCCTTGGCAAGTTATGTACCAAATGCCAGCACCTAGTCCACCCTTCAAAGCAATTTTGGAACTCTTTTTCAAGAACGACCCTTAGAGCTATCATCATAAAACTTCTGACAATGAAGTTCTCAAACTTGCCACTGTGTGCTTATCTTGGAAGTATTGTACAAACAACTGATTGACGTTTCATAATCTTAGTATATCACTGTCCCACAGATGTGTTTGCATCATCATGTGGTAATATCTTGCAGAATGGCATTCATTACTATTGTTGTGCAGTTTTTGTGTACTATACAATGATAGTGATACCGGATTTTTGATACTGAATTTCCAGGCTCTTGGTCTCTGCGGTTCGAAGAATGAAGCAATGGACCATAGGATAGGTTTTATTCAACAGGTATAAGTGTTACAGCTCTTATAACAAGCCAAACCTCTTTATAGAGTAGGATTAGCAGTACGATAGGTTTTATAATATGAGTATTATAGCTCTTATAAAGGAGCAAACTTCCTTGTAAGTGTTTGCAGCTCTTACAAAGGGGCAAACCCCCTTGTGAGTGTTTATAGCTCTTACAAAGAGGCGAACCCCCTTGTGAGTGTTTACAGCTCTTGCAAAGGGGCAAAACCCCCTTGTGAGTGTTTATAGCTCTTACAAAGGGGCAAATCTCATAGAGCAGGATACAAGTGTTACAGAGCCAAACCTCTTTGCTCTTCTCCTGAGATCTGCCCAAGTCTGTGCTCAGGGTCTCTGGCTTATATAAGGGCAGTTGTCCAATGAGCTTTTGGGTCTTGAAAATAGACTAATCATGAGTACGTTTTGAAAACAGACCAATCAGGGATGCACTGGAGGAATCGCCAGAAGTCCACGTGAGGAAACAGCACTGAGCCAGTGTCTTTCCCCGCATGTGTTTGGTTCTTTTGGCTACTGTTGGGGGAAGGAAGCTTCCCCTTTTGTTCCAGCCTGCTGGTTTCTGTGCCAGTTGCTGCCAAGGCAAAGCTGGCAGGTCCTCTAGTGCCACTCTACTGGAACCTTTGGTGGGGGAGGGAAGCTCCTATCCACTTGCTCCAACCTGCTGGTTCCTCTGCTGGCTGCTGCCACCAAGACAGAGGTGGCAGGTCCCCAAGCCCCGCTCAGCTGAGCTGGATGGGGTGCCATTTTTTTGGTATCAATAACTCACATGGTCTTTTCAGAAAAAGAATTCTAAAATTCCATTGAAGGGTGGACTAGGTGCTGGCATCAGTGCACAGCTTCCAACAGGAAGTACTTTGAAGATAACCATAGTAATATTCAGCAATGAGGTCTGGGGCACTTTTTCTGGGATGAGTTTGCAAACTTAGTTGTCAGACCTCCTATATACATATGAAAGCATGGATAGAAGATACTACAAGGGTCCTCTCTGACGTGCAGTTTCACATTGCATGATTTCAGTCACCCACAGTCAACCACATTTTGAAAATATTGAATGGATAATTCCAGAAATAAATAATTCTTAAGATTTAAATTGCACATCATTCTGACTATTGTGGTGAAATCTCCACTCTCCTGCTCCTTCCTACCTGAGACATCATGAATGCTCTCTTTGTCTACTATATCCAAGCTGTAGACAAGACCCTCCTGTTAATCACTTAATAGATTGTTGTTAATCACTTAATTGATATGTTAGTTATTAGATTGACATTGTCCCACTGTTTGTGCCAAGGTAAAGAGTAGAGATGTGGGTATGTTATCATAATTGTTCTATTCTGTTATTGATAATTTTTTAATCTCTTACCATGCTGCTATAGTTCAGATGTTTTTGTCCCCAAACCTCATGTTGAAATTATCTCCATTGTTGGAAATGAGGCCTAATTAATACCCTGGCAAGGGAAGTAGATGAGTTATTGCTCTGTTAGTTCCTGAAATAGCTGGCTGTTAAAAGGAGTCTGGCCTCTCTCCCTCTCTCTCTTTTGCTTTCTCTCTTGCCATGTGATCTCTGCACATGCTCACGCCTCTCTGCCAAGAAGGGAAGTAGCCTGAGGCCCTCACCAGATGCCCAGTCTGGAATCTTCCAGACAAAAGGACTTAGAGCCAAATAAACATCTTTTCTTCATAAATTACCCAGCATCAGGTATTCCTTTATAGCAATAGCTAACAGATTAAAATATTTGCCTAATTCATAAATTAAAATTTATCATATAAAATATTATCTATTATAGAAAATAATATATATACTATAGGAAAAATATTTAACATATAGATTGCTGTAGTATCCACAGCTTCTGGTATCTACTGTAGATCTTGGGACATATCCCCATGGATAAGGGGGCATTATTATATAATCTGTTCTATCACCAACCCTGAATATAATTAAAGAAAAAATATTTACTCCTTGCAAGTTAGAGAAAAAATAACCATGTGAAGGTAAAACATTGAGTTGGGAAATTATTTTATTTTATGTCTAATTGAATCCTGAGAGAATTTATGACTCATTTCTCCTTAAGAAAAATCATTAATATCTGTGTCTAATATGGTCTAAATATTGGTGTCCCTCCGAAATTCATATGATGCTTTAACCCCCTGTGTGATAATGGTTGGATTATGTGGTCTTTGGGAAGGTAATTAAGATTAGATGAGGTCATAAAGATGAAGCTATCATGATGGGAAGAGTATTCTTAAAAGATAAAACAGGGAACATGATCTGCAGGTACATGTGGGAATACTCAAGGGAAGAGACATATCTTAATGTGCTTGCATTATTAGTAATAATGATTTTATAAACTTAAAACCAATATTCAAGTATTGGTTATAAGTAGATTAGGAATTGAATTGATTACAGAGAATGGACAAAAGGAAAACAGAAATAGAGGAAAGCAATTCACGAAAGCCCTAATGTCAGTGCAAAGAGCTGTTTGGAGGCCTGCCCCTTTAAAGCTCTGAAAGCAGTCCTGCTAGAACTTCCCCTCCCCTGCAGAACACCCTGCTGCCAGCTGTAGAGGTTCTCTGCCAGGGCAGGGCTGCTCGCTCCTGGAGAGTGATTTTGGGGAGTTGAAAATATACAGTGTTTAAACTTTGTTGAACACAGCAAGAATTGCTCTGGACCAGAAAAGGAGATAGAATATCTCTTTTTTTCTCTCACCTTGGTATGGCCAGAGGAGCCTGTCCATCTGGATATAAGGCTTTCTGAGCATTAACAATCTCTTTTGTGATTTGTGTGCATGGCCTAATTGGGGACTTCTCTGACGTCCTGATTCTGGACTGTTTTCACTGTTCCATAATCTGCGTTAAGGTATTTATGCATAAATACCTTAAAGCATAAAAGTACAATTAATTGTAATTAGTTAGAGAAATAGTTTAGTTAGAAAAATGCAAAAAGAGCAAGAACTATGCTGGGATTGTTTGCTTTGCCTTCATGAGAATTATGATTAAAACACTGATGTATAAAATAAATATAGAGTTAGCCTGGAATTTGGGGCTGCAAGCAGGAAGCCTCGCAAAGAAGGGCTTGTAGCCCCCTGACCACAGCTACTCTTAAAGTGTCTCTTTGTGGCTCAGTAGCTGTAGCTCAGTGAGTAGGGTGCCAGACACATTCATGGAAGCTGGCAGGTTCAAGCCTGGCCCCGGCCTACTAAAGAACAGTGACAACTGAAACAAAAAATAGCTGGGTCTTAATGGCAGTCACCTGTAGTCCCAGCTGCTCGGGAGGCTGAGGCAAGAGAATCGCTTAAGCCCAAGAGTTTGAGGTTGCTGTGAGCTGTGACTACGCAGCATTCTACTGAGGGCAACATAGTGAGACTCTGTATCAAGAAAAAAAAATGTCTCTTTGTGTCTCTTCTCTCTTATTTTTCATTTTTCTTTGTCTGTTCACCCTACCAAGCCACTGGAAGGGAACCCGTAGTGTTGTTGGGGCTGGTTCCTGATATTGGTCTCGTTCTTTGTGACCCAAAGAAGAGGTCGTGAGAATAAAACCCATCTATAAGCCAAGAGGAAAGGTCTCAGAATACAAGCTTAATAATTTGCCAGGGTCTTCCCAGCATCCAGAATGATGATGAGTAATTTATACTTTTTAAGCCACTCAACTTTTGGGAAAGCCCAACTTGGAAACCCTCTTCCATCCACCATATTCATCAGACTTTGCACCCACAGACTGCCACTTCTTCCAGGCTTTGAGGCACTTCCTGTAAGGAAAGATATTCAATTCTCAACAAGCTGTGAAAAATGTCTTTGTGATTCCTTACCACTTGTTATATCCTGGCTTCTTAGCTGCTGGTGTACATAAGCTTCCCATTCAGAGAGCAGAACTGTGCCCATAGTTTAGGATCATACTTAACTGGCCTGGCATCCAGCTACTCTGGAGGCTGAGGAAGGAAGATCTCCTGAGCACAAAAGTTTGATATTGCTGTGAGCTCTGATGATGACACAGCACTCTACTCAGGGTGACAGTATGAGACTGTGTCTCAAACAAACAACTGTACTGCATCTTATTTCAGAGATAATAAACTATTGATTCTAAATGGGATGATTCAAATTTAATGATCTACTTTTTTTAATTTTTGTTTTCCAATTGGTGATTATAGTTTTGCTTTCTAGTTTTAATTTCATATTAGTTTTTAAGTGTGTCAGATTTGGCTATTTTATATCTTTTATATAATTCTTTATAAAAATATCTTTATATATCCTTTATTTTAAATAGAAACTAAAGTGTAAATCAACAGTTTTTGCTGAAGCCACATAAGGCACATTGTTCCATGGCTGATGATTTTTTTTTCACTGCTATTATGTATTAGATTGTCCCC
>NW_003852524.1:5328524-5329954 GCF_000181295.1 Otolemur garnettii
GGCCGGGGCTGGGTTTGAACCCGTCACCCTCGGTATATGGGGGCGGCGCCCTACTCACACATATGTCTTGTAGAACCCTATTTGTTTATTCCAGGAGTTTCCCGAAGCCCTGCTCAGGGGAAATCTTTGGCTATCTTTTTGAGATAATCAAAAGACTTTTACCTACTCTCTCCTGTGAATGTTTTCCTCCCAAAATACTCCCTCAGGGACATGAATCATTTTTAAGTGATCTTTCTGGTCTCAGGGACCATAATCTGTGACAGACAGAACCACAGGTATCCCTCCATCTTTGCTGGAGCCGGGAGATAGAGATGCATTTGCTCCCCTCTTCTAGTTCACCTGTCACCTCAGCCTACAGGACCAACTGCACTAGGCATTTTGCATGAAGATGATAAACCAATTTTCACATAAGAGGGGTAATTTAATATTTACATATCTTGGAATTTCACTTGCATTTTTCTTGTGATTAAATCCTTTTTAAAGACCAGAGTTACATAATAAAGAATCCCCTGTGGACATTTCTTCCTTCAATTTTTGATCTCACTCTCTTGTCTCACTGATAATTTTCTTCAATTCTTTTAGACCAACAATCCTACTGATACCAGACAGGTGGTGCTCCAGCCAGCTCAGCCAAGAGGGGCTGGAGGACCTGCCACCTCTGTCTTGGCAGTGTTGGTGGTGGCAGCCGTCAAAGGAACCAGCAGGCTGGAGTGTAGGCAAGCAGGAGGAGCTTCTCTCCCCCAACGGAGGCTCCAGTAGACACAAGAACCAGACACAAGAGGGGGAAGACACTGGCACGGTGCTGTCTCCTCACGTGGACTTCTGGCCATTCTTCCAGTGCACCCCTGATTGGTCTGTTTTTAAAACCTGCTCCTGATTGGTCTGTTTTCAAGACTTGAAAGCTCATTGGACAAATATCCCTATATAAGCCCCTAAGCAAAGAGCCCAAAGGCAGAACTCTGCAGACTACAGCAGAGGAAGAGCTGTAACAATTATATCCTGCTCTGAAAAGAGGTTTGGCTCTTTGTAAGAGCTGTGACACTTGTACTGAATTGGGATGGTAGCTGCGAGAGAAGAGTGGACTTCACTTCAGGTGTGGCTAAGAAATTTATTGATAATTTGAAAGAACTGCAGGTGGGCTGAAACACTAAAATGGCGTGCAGCCCTGAGTGGCAGGTGAAGGGCTCTTTTATACCATGCTCAGCAAGCTAGTGCATTACAGAAGCCAATCACAGCAATTAAAGCAGGGGGTCACAAGGTGGGGGTACATAATCACAAGATATATCACAAGTACATTACTTCATGATCATAAGATGGGGTATGTCATAGGGGTTTACACAATTCAGGATGGAAGTACATGGTAACTTAGACATTAACTCATAGTTCAGGGGTACAAATTGGGTAACACTGGGGCTTAATTTGGAACCAAA
>NW_003852524.1:5330109-5331348 GCF_000181295.1 Otolemur garnettii
GCTGGGGGCTTGGTTATTACAGTATAAAACCTATCTTATCCTGCTCTGCAAGGAGGTTTGGCTCTTTGTGAGAGCTATAATACCTGTTGAATAACACCTAACTTACTGTTGATACTGTGATCCGTTGATTCATTCATCTAATCGTCGAGACCAAAAACCTGAAAGTCTGATATCACTACTACTTTCCTTAGACAATAGTCAGTATCTTCTAGAGGAAAATACTTTAATTTACAAGCATGTTTTTCTCCTTTCTCCCTGACTAAAGTTTATTCTTCTTCACGTGAGTGCCATTGAAAAGTAATCACTGTGGCCTTGTTTCATGTATAGGTAGAAAGGTTGATTTGGGGATGATGAGAGGAACAAGGATGGAGAGAAAAGTGTTTATGCCTCACTCCACGGGCTGTAATTAATAGGTCTCTCATTTTGACATTTCTCAAGATTTTTATCGTTGAGTACTAAGGCCCTACAAATTTCTTTACAAACTAAATTATTAAAGCAATGTTCAGTTTTTTCTTTCTCCTGGAAAAAAATCTAATAAATTAAGAGAAATGAATTTTCCCATTGGTAAGACTCTACTTTCCCAAAGAAAAATAGATTTATTTTACTGAGAGGTGCTTCACTCTTTTCTGCTCTTTCGGAGGTTGACATGGATTGCCATGGTGACATTCTTTGTCAAAAGAAATGATGATAATCTCTAATCATTTACTTTGATTCTTTGATACGAAACTGGAAGAGGTTAGTAAATTCTCAAGTAGTTCTTTTGACTAGATAACCATATTCCATATGTAAGGCCACCTGATCACAGGTTATTATTCATTCTCCAGCTCCTTTTCTCTCAGCTCTTTACTTTGCCTTTTCTTACATCAATCTTTTCTAGCTAGTTGTGAATATTCCTTCCTTTTCTCTCATTGCATCTTCAGGCAATGGAACCCCAACTGGCATGGACAAAATTATCTCCTAGCTATGGCCTTGAAAGGCTTTGAGGAAAGCCAGGATTTAGCCTATTTTACTTTTTACATAGGTTTCTAAAGTCTCTTCATAACTTTTTTTTTTTTTTTGCAGTTTTTAGCTGGGGCTGGGTTTGAACCCACTATCTCCAGCCTATGGGGTCAGAGCCCTACTCCTTTGAGCCACAGGTGCCACCCATCTCATCATAACTATTTAACTATTTCTAAAGTCTCATCATAGACATTTTTTACACAACAAATAAGCTTCATGTTAATTTTAAAATGGGGGGGG
>NW_003852524.1:5331733-5347132 GCF_000181295.1 Otolemur garnettii
TACCACATTATGTCTTTTTTAAGATGACTGTTTACATTCTGCACGTACTTTCCAAGTCTTTCTCAGAAGTGGCATCTTTATATATGATGTGTAAATATCATGTAGATAGATAAATAGATATAGATATTCCAGGCAGAGGAAAAACTATGAGAAAAATGATGATCTGTACATGAAATAATTCCTTTATTTTTATCCCCTACATTCTTTATATTTTTAGATTTTTCGAGCCCATCAGTTGTGTCGGTTTCATTCCTCAGTGTGCTCACTATGTCATTAGACAGATATCTTTCAGGTACAGTCTAAGTTTGAATTTTTAAAAGGTCATCAGGGATTGTTCCTGAGGTGATAGATTGGTAGAGTTAGAGAAAAGGTATGTAAGTGTACTTGTAGATGAAGGTAATATTAAGAATGATTACATAACAAAATAATTTACTTTGATTCTTTGATATGAAACTGGAAGAGGTTATTAACTTCTCAAGTAGTTCTTTTGACTAGATAACCATATTCCATACCTAAGGCTACCTGATCACAGGTTATTATTCATTCTCCAGCTCCTTATACATTTTAAAGTATACAAATTATCCTTACTTAATTTTAAGTATATGTTCTATTACTAATGGAGTGAAGCTTGTCTTTTTGTTTGATACATTATATATTCTACCAGATTGTGGTAGGTCAGTGGTTGTCCAAGTGATGCCGAAGACCAGCAGCATCAATATCACTAGAGAACATTTTAGAAATATTAATCCTTTGTTGTCAACCCAGATTTCAGAATGAAATGGGAACCCAGTGACAGGGGTCCACTGATGTTTGTTTAATAAACCCTCTAGGTTGTTCCGATGTGCTTTAGTGTTACCCTAAACCTCACTAAGCAAGGCTTATTTCAAGGAAAAAACAAGTATTTATTCTTTTTTTGGTTGTTCTTTCTATCCTCCAAAGGTATATATAACAGAAGGTAATCTCCTCTATGAGATGTAGTTTTGAAAGTTTATTGCATAAAAAGCAGTTCAAAGTATTAGAATCAGAAAGCTGTTAAAATATATACCTAAAACAGGTTTTTTAAAAAAGATATTCACTTATATTTAATTGAAAGCTGTCACTTTAAGCTTTTATTTAAATCAAAAACTTAACTTTACTCAACATAATCTACAATATCTCATAATTTGAGTCGCTTTTTAAAAATCTTATCTAGGAGGTCTTATTGTGAAAATCTACTGTCTTAGTTTCTGTTTTGGAGAAAAAAAACTTTGAATACACAGCTGCAAGAGAATTTGTCATTTCAAGTCAGGGAAAAACAAAGAAGCAACAGGATGAAAATTACTCATAAAGGTTTAGAGAACACAAAAATGGTTAATTACAGGAGCACTAAATAGTCCAAAAAATAAGGCACAAAGGATGGAAGCTGGTGACACTAACACCCCAGGACAAAACTTCAAAGATATTCTTCCATGTAATACTTTGAAAAATTTAAATTTAGGAGTCATTACTTTAAAAAAAAAAGAGAAAGAAATAAGAGGAAGCTCTGCTATGTAAACGGTGTGTCAGTCAAATATTTCTTCTTCCTGTAATAAAAATTAGGTATTAAGATGAGACAAAATATATGCTGGATGTGTTATGTTCCTGAGGGTTCTGAATACAGCTTTCTGTATCTAGCCTTGGCTACTTGGGTCCCGATTTTGTCATGTTGAATCTAAAGCTTTTGCAATTCCATCTACTTTAGAAAGGAACCTGCCTTTGAAGCTATCTTTTTCTGTTTACTCTGAGGCTATGAGTGATGGTAGATGGAGAAGTATGAAATCCTTGACTTCTGGTAAGAAGAGGTGATTGGTGTGATAAGGTGTGATTATTCATCTTAAAGTTAGATTATTAGCAGAAAATGCTCCTTAGAATGTTTCCTTAATCCCATCAGTTTTTTTCAACTACTTTCTGCAGTTTGGCACTTCATCTTAGTAAGTTAACTCATTAAAAAAAAAAACTAATTTAATTTTCAGATTGTCAGAATTTTATTCCTATATGATTTTCAAGAAAACACTTATTTCAGATATTGAAGGATAGAGTTTTTGTTGGACAACACCCTGGCATTTTCTATGAAATCTTCATTATTACTAATACTCAGTCCACATACATACATGGTATTGTTTTAGCAACAAGAAACCAAGAATTTCTGTTATTTTAATGCAGTAGTCACCGTGCAGAATGTACTTAAATAAAACCAATTTTTTATACTCCCAAGTAATCCTTATTATAAGAATATCCCCATTATTATAAGAAAGGAAGAAGAACACAAAATAGTAACTGAGAGAAATATTCTCCAAAATATTGAAAATTTAAGTTTTTAGGTAAAAAGAGATTACAAATTAGTTATTTACTGTGTTACCCAAATCGTACACTATTTACACCCATTAACACCATCCTACACAAGGTAAGATTTGCAGCATTGGTGGCAGAATCACATTTCTTTCATTGAGCATCACTGTAAAAACTGAAAAACATTAGAAACCTTTTAGCTGTATCTATCAAGACAAATTTATTATCCTATAGCCAAAGTAAAACATTTTAAAATTCACTATATGCTCCTTGGTTACAAGCATGTTACCAAGTTAATGCTTCTGAAGCATTGTCTTTGTCTAAAATAGTAATCTTAGAGTTATGGTTTCTTTAAAGATTGAGGCTAAATATTTAGTGCACATTGGTACGAATACATACGGGACCTTTTACATAGGAGTTAGCTTCACCTTCCCCTGACATCTGCAAAGATGCTTTTATTTCTACTATACCAATTAATATTTAAGATTTCTAGAACTAAGTTTTACACAGGTTTATCAGATTTTATTATGTCAATAGGAAATTATGTGATAAATACATCTTTGCACTAATTTTAGTGATTAGTCTTTGTTACTTATTAAATTAGTTTGTATTGCTTATTCATAGCTGATTGATTGATTTCATAGCTACAAATTACTTCAATAGTTTCATTTCATTTTTCAAAATGATTTATTATTAACAAAGCTAACATGCATTGGGCAAATATTTGTATGTGATTTTGCCAATGTGTTAGTGTAGTAGAAACAGGCACTTTAGATTTCTCACACGCCCCACTTGCTATATTTTTTTTTAGTTTAAAAAAATAATAGTTGTTTATTATAAATGGTATATTTAAAATATTTTTTGATTTTTTTTTTTCTGAGCCAAAATGCTGTTTGTGTGGCAAATGATGTAACAAGATCTTTAAGGAATAACTGTGAGTAATCCATTCATGCTATTAGCTAATGTTAGCGTTAGTGACAATTTTTAACCATGTTATAGACATTATTCTAGATTTATTGATTCATATTTATCCCACCATTTTAAAGACGTATCATCTTCAATGACATGAAGGTCTAGAGTTATTGAGTCATATTTATCCCACCTTTTTAAAGACATGTCATCTTCAATGCCATGAAGGTCAAAAGAATGTGAGATTTCAAGATTAATATATCTCACAAATGTTATCTTGTTTTATCACATAAAATGTATGAAAGCGTTCAGAACACTGTGATTCCTATCTTTTGCTAGAAAACATGAAAATAAGAAAGTCTGTAAGTCTCAAGGAAAGCCACACTATTGGCTTTTTATCCACTGGTGGATCCTAAGTATATTTCCCATTTGTCCTAGTTGTCTTCTCTGTATTCTTGTTACAGAAATCTAATTGCTTTCTAAAATTATAATTGTCTACCTATATTTCTTTAATAGAGATAGTCTACCCTTATAATTTTTCCAAGTTAATTCTTCCTTAATGACTTAGAAATTATCACTGCTCTCAAATAGGTTACACTTTTCTTAATTTAGTGAAAATTTGGTGAGCTAAATTAAATTCACTGAGCAGAAAATAAGTATATCATTTTTTTCACTGT
This sequence comes from Otolemur garnettii, assembly GCF_000181295.1. Classification (NCBI taxonomy): domain Eukaryota; kingdom Metazoa; phylum Chordata; class Mammalia; order Primates; family Galagidae; genus Otolemur; species Otolemur garnettii. The sequence goes on from NW_003852524.1 coordinate 5,335,627, forward strand.
TGATTATATATTTTATTACAGGTAGTCTAAGACCACATACATTCTTTGCAACTATGTGATTTTTTTTGGCTTGTCTTTATTAACTCATTTTTGACTCTGCTATAAGCAAGCTTCTTTTAAAGTACTGAATTCCATCCCAAATCTAGACTGCTTTAGTGCTTTGCATTTTTAAGGGGTAGGATGCAATACTATAAGGCGAAACTTATGATGGCAAATGTGTGTGTCTTCAAAAAATATATATTTAGTTCAAGATTGTAGATAGTCAAGAGTTTACCTTTTTAGATATCATTTGAATAAACTTTATGGCATTCAAAATTAAATAATAGAATTGCAGTGAAAATACTTCTTAAAAAGTCTGGAGTATACCTTTGGGATGAAAAGACACTGTTTAGAAGTGTATAGAGAGAGTCTAATGCTACTGGTAATGTTTGCTTTCTTAAAGTGGGTAATGGCGCTATTAAATGTTCATTATTTCTTTCAAAACTACCATAAGTATTATACATATTCTTTAATATGTAGCTGATGGTGTTAAAACATAACTGAAAAAAAAACTAAAATTATGACTTTAATGAAAACATAAATAAAAGAAGTACAATATTTTATTTAGCTCACTAAATAAAGGAAATATTCAGAAAAATGTTTAGATCAACACAAAAAGCATTTGAGAAATATATTGTATAGGAAATTATTAAAAAGAGGGTTATTACAAATTGCTGGGTCAGATGTAGATCTATGGGAAAATGAAGCAAAACTTTTTGTCATATGATATTGGCAAGATGTGTCACTCAGATGTTTTATTTGTCCTCAAGTTTTTGGGTGGTACTTTAAAAACATAAAAAGAATCAGATTAAAATTAATAAATTGAAATAATAAAACTTTTTATATTTATACAAAGATGATTTTGATTCACTGAAAATTATATTTAAGTAATCTTAATAATCCATATCTGGTTAGAGATTAAGCAAAGTATTTTCTTTTTTGAAAAACTTCCTTGTGCTTCTTATTTTATTTTTTCCATTTAAAATTTTTGTTTGTTTTTGTTTTTTAAGTTATTCTATTAGTAGTAGTACCCTGTGGTACAATTTTTTTTCTTTTTCATTATTGGGGATTCATTGAGGATACAACGAATCAGGTTACAGTGATTGCATTTGTTAGGTAAAGTCCCTCTTATAATTGTGTCCTGCCCCTAAAAGGTGTGTCACACACTGTAACCTCCCATGCCTCTCCCAGCTTCCCTCTGTCTGCTCTTCCCTCCTCCTCCCTCCCTTTTATCTCTCTGCCTATCCCTTCCCCCACCCCCTCCCTCCTTCCCTCTCTCTGTTCTTCCCTTCCCCCACCCCTCCCTCCTTCCCTCTCTCTGCTTATGCCTTCCTCCACCCCCCTCGCCTTCCCTCTCTCTGCTCTTCCCTTCCTCCAACTCCCTCCCTCCTTTCCTCTCTCTACTCTCCCCTCTTACATGGGTACAAATAATTAGGTTACATTATTTGCATTTGTTAGGTAAAGGCCATGTTTTAGTTGAGCCCTGCACCCAAGAGGTGTATTGGTTTTAATTACATTTTAATTAATATCCCTGTATTCATTTCTGTTTTAAATAGATATAAAAGAGACAACCAAGGAAAGATGCTATAAGAAAATTACTTTACCTCCTGGGTGAAATTATTTTCTTCTGGTATCTTTCCTTAAACTTCTTCCTTTTCCTCATATGTGTGTGTGTGTGTGTTTAAAACAGAAATGAAAACAGAGATATTAATTGAAATTAATTAAAACTTTCCTTGGAATGCTTCTTCCTTTTATATGACTTTAATCAACAGCTTTTCTTGTACATCTCAGGTGCTGCTGTGAGATCTGGGGATACAAGGGTAAACATAGCTTAGTAGTTCTTTCCTCCTGTTGCATTTACATTTAGTTCTAGGTAGTAGATGATACTAAATGAAAGGAAATAACATAGTTTTGGATATTTATACATGCTACATAAAAAATAAATAAGACATAAAATTAGGATAATGGGAAAGATAAATGTAGGGGGCTTGACAAGATGGACTGTTAGTTTAGGTTATGGAAGCCTTCTTGATGAGAAAAACCAGTTGTGCTGAGAGCTTTTTAAAACAGAAGTCATTTGGGTGGCGCCTATTGCTCAGTGAGTAGGGTGCTGGCCCCATATACCGAGGGTGGCCAGTTCAAACCCGTGCTCTGGCCACACTGCAATAAAAAAAAAAAAGAAACTGGGCATTGTGGTGGGTGCCTGTAGTCCCAGTTACTTGGAAGGCTGAGGCAAGAGAACTGCCTAAGCCCAGGAACTGAAGGTTGCTGTGAGCTGTGATGCCACAGCATTCTACCCAGAGCGATAAAGTGAGACTCTGTCTCTACAAAAAAGAAAAAAAAAAGAAGTCATTTTATAGGGCATACTTTTGACTGGCATAAGTAATAAAAATAGGATGTTGCTATTGCAAAAACTGTATTACAAATGTATATGTCTGACAGATAAATTGAACTTATTCAAAATACTTTTCAGTCAAATACCCCAGTAAAAATAGCTTATGTTTCAATCTTGATATTTCTGTTTTAAAACTATTTGTTGAAATTGAAAGCTATATGTGAATTATATAAAACAACATGTGAATGTAGGAGTTTGGGGAATGCCTTGTAGTATTAGATTCAGTTTAATAATAGTGTTGAATCAAATTGCAAAGCAAACCACTTCCCTGATTGAACAACCACCACTCAAATTCTAAGATGTGAGGAGGTGCTGATATATGGCTACATCTTGTATCATAATTACTATGAACCTTTGGTGTCTAAAATGAACATATTTTTTTCATTTTATTATTTCATATTAAAAAGGAGATACATGAACATGGGAATAAAATTTCAAAGCTTGCAAATGGGCATATAATTAAGAGTAAATTCTTCTTGCCTGCTATTTCAATAACTCCACTCTCTTTTATCTTTTACTCTTTTTGATGTCTCTTGCACATTATGGTCAGTAATCTTGATTAAGTTTTCCAGGTTTCAGATATCATTCGCTATTATATACATATTACCTTGTTTAAACCAAGTAGTATAATTGAATCGTAGGGACAAATATAATTGGATGTCACTGAGCAGATGGCACTCATTGTTTTAAATTTCAAGATTAGGGGAATTTATTTTCCTAAACTTTTATCAAGTAATCAGAATGTTTCAGTTCACCTGATTTTCCAATTTTCACATGCTTGTGTTTTTTCTTTCCCCCAATACTTCCTTCACCTGTATTTCCTAGTGATTTTCTACTTGTTGTTCTTAAATGATAACTTTTCTTAACCCATTAATATCTTTATTTAATAAAATAAATAACCCTCTAGTATAATCTCTCCCTTTAAGTGTTGTATATGGCTATTGACCTGAAATCTTTTATTTGTTGTCTATCTCAGCTGCTCTTTCATTTCAGTAGCTTACATTCTTTTTGACTCTTTTATAGTCGTATTTTATGACATGAGTTCTCAGTATCTTTGCATGTTCTCAAATATTTTAATTTTATTTTTATACCAATTGATAGGACATAGCAATTTAGGTGGAAAATGATTTTCCTGAGAACTTTGCAAACATCACTTTTCTAAATTCACAGATAAAACCCTAATAAATATCAGATAGATATTTTTTTTCATAGTGTGTTTTTCCCTAACGGACACTTTGAGGCAAGCGTTTAATTCCAAATAGTTGATTTTGGTGATATCCCTAACAAATACTTGAAGAGTAGAAAAGAAGGTTTGGTCACTAAATGAGTTGCCATAGTAGGTAGCTGAAGCCTAGAACCAAGGACCATCTCTAGGAGTCAGTATAAATGATGTGGCCCAAAGTAATCCCACTGAAGGAGTGAGAGAATTGGGGCATTTGCTCCCTAATTGTTGCCACACCCTGAATGTGACATAGAATTCTCTTCCATGGATTCTCTTCATTCTCTAAGAAGCTGAGAAAGTTCTCTGTCAAGGAAACTTCGATTTTGACAGTTAGACATGGGGCCTAAAGCAAATGCTTGGTGTTTTCAGGATGAGAACATAAAGCGTGGGCCACTTGTAAGTTCTACGTTGTTTATATGTACATAACCTGCAACTTTGTATTTGTTTTCCCACTGAGATGTTCTTATATTACCTTTATTCATTGACTTTCAAAATTTCAAAATATTATGTTTATGTTTATGGGAGTCATTTTTTTTAATCTAATATTTGGCAGTCTCAAGTATTTTTTTAGCTCTGGGAAAAGTTATTCTATTATTATCTTGATTATTTCCTTCATTGCACTGTCATTGTTTTGTTTTTCAGAAACCTCTATTAGGGAGATGTTTATAAGTTTCCTAGGCTTTATTTTCTCACACATATTGATTTCTTTTCCTGGACCATTGTGTTTTCATTTTCCTTGACCTCTTTCTTGCTTGCTAGTTCTTTTTCACAGCAAGCTGTTAGGTTTTATGTATTCTTTTACCCTTTTTAGAGAAGGAATAGATTCTGAGAACATTTTAGACACATTTTCTGATTTTCTTGCTCCCATCTAAGGCCTTCTTCTCAGGTTAGTCAACATATTATTGAGTAGAGCTTTTGTTATTTTGTCACCTACTTCTAGAAAAATCTCTTCCTGATTCAGGATCTCGACAGTAACTTTCTTTTAGCTGACACTCTTGTTTCTGCTACGATTTTAAGTAATGAAGCATGTCAGAGATGTTTTATTATAATTTTTCTTTGTTTTGGTGTTAAATATTTCTCCTCTCTTTTATATTACTGGGAATTGTAGTTGATTTTCAGGGAAAAGTGTCTAATAACTTCACTAATTTTAACCTCAGTTAACTCATTTTAAGTTAATCTATATGAAAACATAAACTAAAAAAAAAGGCTGGACCTGGTGGCTCACAACAATAATCCCAGCACTCAGGGAGGCAGAGGCAGGAGGATTGCTCGAGGATAGGCATTGAAAACCAGCCTTGGCAATATAGCAAGATCTTGTCTCCACAGAAAATAACATTTACAAACTTAGCAGGGTATGGTGGTACACCCCTGTCTTTCTTTTTGTTTTTGTTTTGAGTGGGCTTGTGAGACAGGAAGATGCTTGAGCCCCAGAGATTGAGGATCTAGTGAACTATAACAGCACCTGTACTTTCCAGCCTGGGTGAAAGAGAAATAAAAGTTAAAATAGTCAATTTTCAATTAATAGATGTCTAGCATAAGTGCTTCTTAGAAGTTGTTAACATTTATGCTTAGTTCCTAAGTAGTGTTTTTCTCACACATATTATACAACATATTTCTGTGTTTATCTCATAAATATTTCAAATACAGAAAAATATAAATGAAGGTATATAAGAATATCTATTCTAACATCTCAGACACAACTTTTATGTATTTTCTCTCTATACATATATAGATTTAACAACTTACTAGCATATTGATCTTTAAAAATATTGTATGTATATTCTTATTAAAATTTATGATGGATGATACAGATATTAATACATGAAGACAACAGAAGGACTTCCCAATTATTCTACAAAAATCAGGGTGGATTCTTTCTTGCCATGGTTGATTTATAGAGAAACCACAAAGCTGTACTCTTTCTGGCACAAAAGAGGTAGTAAGTTATTCTAAGTCCACATTGTGACAATTTAGATTTCTTTAAATGACTATGAATTGCACCAAGTAATTTCTCCTCATATCTATATCAGCAGGGCTGCTATGAAGTTACACAATAAAGCTGCCTGAGAAAATAGTAGAATTAGAGCTGGCAGTTACCTTTAAGCAACTTGCTGTCAATGGATCTTCCACCAGAAAATTTCCTTGAATGATCTGTGTTGTATCCACTAAAGTAGCTTTGACAGTTCCGACAAATCTTTGACTCTCAGACATGTCAGACAAAGGTGAGTTTTTCTGTTTTTTTTTTAGAGTTTGTCTTTCCCAAATTATCTATAGGAAATTAATAAAAATTATGTTAGGTATAGTAAGCTTGTGTGCCAAATTCATCTACTGTTAACAATGAAAGGATAAGAGTATTCAGTAGTATTAATCTTTGTCTTTCTAGGTCATTAAAATCTTTCTAACACATGAAATGATTCAGGGGTCTTTGTTTGGTTAAAGACATTTTAAGCTTAATAACTTTATTCATGTTTCTAAAATTAGACAACACTACATTTCATAGAACAGAAATGTTTTCCAGGGAACTGAGCAGAAGAAATGGGCTTTATAGATAGAGGAGGGCTAAAGAAAGGAGAAGCAAAGTCAAAGAGCCTACAAGTCTTTTCAAAGCTATTTGTTTTGTAAAATGGGGACAAAGTGATAGAGCACTAGAAAAATAACTAGCTTGTTAACATCAGGTTAGTTCACGCTACTATTTTTGTGTTCAAATTAAAGCAAAATGAATTTCACTATCATGGTTATTGAAGATTTAAAATGATCCTTTTGGAAACTGGCCGTTCACTCTTTCTTTCCTGTTATCTTGAAAGTCCAGGTAAAAATTTAGTTTACATTTGATGATGTGAACCTTTTGTCTGGGTGACTCCATTTTGATAATGGTTGTTGAGGCCTTAATTTTAAAAGTTCTTTTTAAGAGAAACTTGTTAGAAATTACTATATAATTCATATTTTTAAGAGCCACAAAGAGAACATGCAACATTATTATTCAGAAAGTGTGCAGTCTGTTCTAGTTGTGGTGCCTTAACTGCCTTTCAGTTTGATCAATTCCCATTTGTTTATTTTGGGGGTTGCTGCAATTGCAATTGAGGTCTTCTTCATAAAGTCTTTTCCCAGATCAAGTACAGACAGCTTTCAGAATGGGAGGAGAAATTTGCAAGCTATGAATTGACAAAGGCATGTTAACTAGAATCTTCAGAGAATTCAAATTAATCAATAAGAAAAAAGAAACAACCCCATTTATAAATGGGAAAGAGACTTGAACATAAATTTCTCTGAAGATTACAGATGAATGACCAAAACACACATGAAGAAATGCTCACTACCCCTCATCGTCAGAGAAATGCAAATCAAACTACTCTGAGATACCACCTAACTCCCATGAGAGTAGCCCACATCACAAAATCCCAAATCCACAGGTGCTGGGATGGATGTGGAGGGAAGGAACTCTTCTGTACTGTATGTGGGATTGCAAATTAATACAACCTCTATGAAAAGGAGTATGGAGAATTCTCCAAGAACTAAAAACCAATCTTCCTTTTAACCTTACAATTTCATTGTTAGATATCTACCCAGAAGAAAAAAATCATTTTACCACAAGGACGTGCATACTAGAATGTTTATTGCTGCTCAATTCACATTGCCATGATGTCGAATCTACCCAAGTGCCTATCAACTCATGGCTAATCATCCTATTTATTTAAACTGAATGAGAAGAAGATACTACTCTTTTTCACTTTAGGGGCTTTAAAATGTTAACACACACACACACACACACACACACACACACACTGGACAGGGCAGAGTTCTTCAGTTCTAAAATGTATTTGGGTTACCACTTCCTTCATTTTCATCTAGTTTCTTGTAAAGAAAAGTACTGATGCCTACAGTTTGCAAAATAACTATTTAAGCAAGAACAGTTTCTTTTTTAGAGTAACATCGGAAAACACAATTCTAATCTTTTTCCTCTGATTTTTAAATGCAAAAATCATTCGTCGTAAATAATAATTTTGCATAGAATCACTTACAAATCTACTTTAAAAAACACAGAACATACAAAATTGAAAGCATCCTCTTTGTTCTTTGCTATGAGCTGAACAAGGTTAGGAGTCAGAGGTAGTTTGTTGTTCCTTTTAATAATATTAAGCTTTAGTCTTCCTAGATGTGTGATTGAACGAGCTCACATTCAGAGTCCAAAATCTCTTTAAAAACATGTCTTTTCCTTCCTACTGTTCTTTTAATTTACACACTATAAACCTAATTCTCCAATTCACAGGTTTTCACAGAGGGTGGGGAAAATTGCAATTCTCATTCCACCAGAGTATTGCCTTTCTTTGCAAGCCAAGTCTATCTCCAACACCCAGGGGATATGGAGAAGGCAGTGTGTAGCCCCTGGCACAGTGATCTACTCTAGGTTTGTGCTACAACACAGCTTAGTGGTATGTGTGTATGTGTGTGAAATTGTTACGTTGTGCCAGTAGACAATGGCTCAATAACTTGACACAAGGCAGGTTGTTTTTGCAGTTTTTGGCCAGGGCTGGGTTTGAACCTGCCACCTCCTGCATATGGGGCCTTTGAGCCACAGGCGCTGCCCTGTGAGAGAAGGTTTTTCATCTACTGTAGTTAAGGTGGCGCCCATGGAGATGACGGGAAACAGCACAGCAAATGGAGTGTGAGCTCTTTGCGTGCAGTCCTATCATGCTACATGATCCTCAAAGACATTATTACAACATCAAGAACACTTTAACTTGCCTTAAGCATTGCATTATGTTGAGAAATCATAGTGTGCTAAAACAGCGTTTAATAGCTGAAAAAGAGTGAAACAAAGTACTGCAAAGAAATGTGTATAAGTTAAGAACTTAATCTATATATTAAGATACCATGCTTGAGATGAAGACTGTTCCCAAAATTAATGCCTAAAATTAATTAATATTGATTTGACATTGGATAGGGAATATAATCATAGTTAATGAAGAAAATTGTGCATTAGGATCTGAAAATTTTGATAGAAACACAATAGATATGTCTTCAGTAACTAATAGAAATAAAAGAAGTAAGGTGAAAACAGAGATATACATGTATTACTAATTTCACGTGTGTTTTTTCAGCAGGTAATACAGACACAGGGAATTAATAGATGGATTTTTTCCTAAAATATTCTTATTTATGTTTTAAGTTGGTTCAAGTTTCAAAAAAATAAAAAGAAAAAAAGAAAGAAGAAAATGATTAGCTTCATTAATGAGGAAAAGTAAAGCAATTGTTTTTAAAAAATCATTTCCTCACAAACTGTGCTCATTTGCGTTTGTGTGGTACACACATCTGTGAGGTGTACAAACATCTGTGAAATGCTGTAATTGTTTTTGGTAATGAATTCTTCAGAGCTAACATCTGGTGCTTTGCAATCCCAGAATATCAGATGCTTTTATCTTGATGGAGGATTCACATTATAGTCCTTTGTCCCTTTCTCTCCCCATGCCTCACACCACTGCTGAAAGGAGTGAAACATTTTGTTAGATCACATAGGAAATTCTATGTGATTGTATGAAATGTCTGGTTCTTTTAATATTCTTTCTATTTCTAGGATCTTTAATGGACTTTGATTCCTTATTTGAATTGTCCAAGTATTTATACAATTATTAGGTAGATGATGGTTTTATGATAATTGATTCATGATGATGAATTTGTATCGAATGTTTATAAGACATTATGTGCATGCATAGTGGCCATATAGAGATGTCTAGTATTAGCAATGCAACGGAGAACCTGGGGACCAAGTGGGTTGTATCACTGCTCTAAGGATTTTTTCAAATCTGTTCTCATTTGTTATGTTGTTGAATGAACATAGATGGATGCTGAGATGGGTACATTTGCTTCAGGATACTTATCATTTTTTCAACTGTGATTTTGACACAGTCATACCAAACTGACTTGACCTCTCTTTCTTTGTAATGCAATGTTTTTATGAATGCAAAATGTGGGCCCATAATAGATGGTCTATGTGTGTCAGTTCACTTTGCCTCCTAACCTTTTCTGTTCCAGTTGTAGGTACCAAAATATGTGAACAGAAATAATATATGTGTGTAATTTTGAAATCATCACTATATTAAAAACAGTTTAAAATATGGCTCTGTTGTCAGATACACATTAATATTTAGTGAATAGGAAAATTTTATTTTCCAATCTGTTCTTAATAACTAATGTAGGAGACATTTTTAAGAGGTAAACAAATGAATCAGCAGTATATTTTCTTAAAGATTGCAAATTTTCTCACCTGAGGAAAAATATTTACAGTTTTAGTATTTTAATTAGGAGTCAAAAATATTCAAATCATTGTGATTGTCACTATCCAGATTTGTTAAAGAGAAAATGCTATTAAGAAATCACTTTATGTTCCTTTGAAATACATGTTTATAAAAATAGAAACTACAACAATTAGAATTGTGTCAATTTACAGGCCTAATAGTATACAAATCAGCAATCATTATCATTTGCTTTCTGGTTGTAATTTTGCTCCACGTTTTTACTCTTTATTTTATGTGATAGTTTTTAGGTAGAGAAGTAAAATGTTCATCGTATTAAGAAAAGAGAGGCTTCATCATGGCTGGTTAAGGAAAACTGTAAAATCACCAATCTAAGTTTGAATTTATTCTTTCATCTTAATTAACTTAGCTCCAGTCCCCATTTTTGCAATGGACTTTATTTCATGTCTTCTTTGTAGGAGTTATGGGTATTTTATTCTTAATTTTTGTAATTGTTTGGAGTTCCTTCTTCAAGGGTACAAAGAATTAGGTTACACTGATTGTGATTGTTAGGTAAAGTCCCTCTTGTAATTGTGTCCTACCCCCGAGAGGTGTGCCATACACTGTGACCCCCCAGCCCCATCACTCCTCCCTCTCCCCACTCCTTCATTCCCCTCCCCCTCCCTTGTATTAGCTCATCTACTGCTTTCATATTAGAATTGAGTACATTGGATTCTTGTTTCTCCATTCTTGCCATGCTTTGCTAAAAAGAATGTGTTCCACTTCCATCCAGGTTAACACAAAGATGTAAGGAATCTTACATGTGTAAGGAATCTTAGATGTGGATTGTGGAATATATATATTCCACAACTTGTTAATCCATTTTTGAGCTGGTGGGCACTTAGGTTGTTTTCAAGTTTTGGTGATTGTAAATTGAGCTGCAATAAACAGTCCAGCGCAAAGGTTCTCATGATAAAATGATTTGTTTTTTCTTCTGGGTGGATGCCTAGTAATGGGATTGAGGGATCAAATGGGATGTCTAATTTGAGTTCTCTGAGGATTCTCCATGTTTCCTTCCAAAAAGGTTGTATTAGTTTGCAGTCCCACCAGCAGTATCAAAGTGTTCTCTTCTCTCCACATCCACACTAGCATCTGCAGCTTTAACACTTTGTGATGTGGGCTATTCTCACTGGAATTAGATTATGTCTCAGGGTGGTTTTGATTTGCATTTCTCTGACGATCAAGGATGATGACACTTTTTGAAATGTTTGTTAGCCATTTGTCTATCTTTGTCAGAGAAAGCTCTTGATGATTTTGGACTGGGAGAAGATTTTATGATAAAGACTTCAGCAGCCATCTTAGTAACAACAAAAATTAACAAATGGGTGGCACCTGTGGCTCAGTGTGTAGGGTGCCGGCCCCATATACCAAGGGTGGCGGGTTCAAACCCAGTCCCAGCCAAACTGTAACAAAAAAATAGCAGGGTGTTGTGGTGGGTGCCTGTATTCCCAGCTACTCTGGAGGCTGAGGCAAGAGAACAGCTTAAGCAGCCCAAGAACTCTAGGTTGCTGTGAGCTGTGATGCCACAGCACTCTACTGAGGGTGACAGAGTGAGACTCT
>NW_003852524.1:5347252-5363735 GCF_000181295.1 Otolemur garnettii
AAAAGACAACATTCAGAATGTGAAAAGATAATTGCAGTGTATCAATCTGGCAAAGAATTGATAACTAGAATCTACAGACAACTCAAATTAATCAACAGAAAAAGAGTAAACCAATCCCATCTAACTCTGGGCAGGAGTTAGGGGTATTTTAAATTCAAGATATCATATCACAGTTTTCATTTTGATATTATAATTTGACTTCTATCAATAGTACATATTAAAAAATGCTCATTTGAAAATATTTCTGTAGGTTTTATAAACTAATCTTGAAGACCCCTTTCAAAATTATTAAATATCACTTATATAAAAAGTTACAACAAAATTATTCTTAGAGTTTGTTATTAAGAATTATTTAGAAGCATTTCCTCCTGAATAAGACTTGCACTTCTTAGATGATTACAGCCAATTATTCACTGTATTTTCACTTTGAACTTGTTGATAGCAAGTGAAACTCTAGGGTTTTAATAAACTTCAGTAGCTATATTTAGCCTAATTTTCAGCACACATAAGCGTCTCTCTATTCTCATTCATTATTTCAGTCCTAACTACTTTACTTGTTATCAGAATTTTACTATTTGTGTCTCTGTGTGTGTGTGTTTTGTAAATCACCTAAAATACTTCCTGAGGTACCCAAATTATGGGTTAAAACCAAAATAAATTTATATTTATAAACAGGGCCCTCTTCTGGATGACCAAAAAAAGGTTATAAGTATAGCAAGGGTTCCTAATTTTTGCATGGATGAAAGTGTAGACAAAAATACAGACATTTTGAGTCCTTAGAGCAGATTACTGAAGAAAGCTGGAAATCTTTTAGCAAATAAAAGATGGAACAATAATATTCTGAAATTTCTGACTATTCACTACAGTGATTTTAGAAAACATGCACATTCTTTTGCTGATAGTCAAATGAACATCTTCCAGAGCAGTGCCCCTGGTGCACTGCCAAAGCTTCCCAAATTTGACCATGGGAACTCCTCAAGGTGTGAACAACCTCCCTGAAACAGCTCCAGTGCTTCTGTTTCCTTTATAATTGTCTTGCCCATGAGTAAAGATGTTCTTTAGTGGATAGCGTTTGAAGGAATATACCTAAAACATAAATGATCTAAAACCAGCAGTTTTTCAGTAACGTTACCTAGGAAATTTAAGGAATAGGACAAAACTCTTATTGAAACTTTCTGCATGAAGAAATAACTGTGAAAAAAACATGTATTTGGAAATGAGTAAATGCGTCATACTCTAAATCAAGAAATAGAGAAAAGACCTTTATTCTTTGATAACTAGCAAAAACAAACAAAAACTACATTCTACTTTTTAAGTCTGATTTCTGCTAGTGAAATAACACTTTGTTTTCTTCCTTCAAGTAATACACTATTTCATATGTTCCTTCTAAGATGTATATGAGTGTGCCTTTTACTAAAACGACAGCTGCAGAAGCCACACAATTCTCAGAATTTTCCGTTAAAACTTACTATTATATTTGTTCACTGTTCCATGCAGGCATTTAAATGAGCTGGGTCCTTTACAAATACTCATTAGTAGATCTCATGCCTTCTCTCGTAGTGTCCTTTATAGCTGGAAATGGGATGGGCACAGTATACTTATTCACATTCTAAAAGAAATGGCTCATATTCTTTTGAGAGGTTAAAAAACTCCCCTCTTCTTTCTGAGTTTTAATTCGTTTTCTCCTTTGGCTCACAAAGGGGGCACAATTAGGTGAGGTGTCATGGGGAAGAGGCCACGGAGACAAAAGGGAAAGACAGTCTCATTAATAGAAATTGTATTTCCTGATTGTTAATTATCTGGTTGCTGTGCTACCTGACTCGAAAAAAGTCACTTCTGAAAATGTTGGGATTTCTTTATAACAGATTATTAACATAAAGTTTAAATTTTAATTGGATTTTTGGTAAGTGACCTTTATTATTCCTGGCAGAGAAATGACATACAATAATTAAATAATCCCATTGGAGTCAAAGAGATTCCAAATGTCAAGATGGCTCTGCAAGTGGGACCGACTATATTTCTAATCTTAAAAATCAAAATAGCAAAACAAATCATGCAGAATAAACTCACTGAAACAATGGAAATGAGTCGCCTGCACTCCAATCCACCACCCATCTATATTTGACAGAGACCTATAAGAATAAAATACTAAGCCTTTCATGTTTTACTGGGGCAATGAAAACGATGGCCTTTGGCTCTGCTTCTGTATTTAACTCTGATTAGATGATCTTGGGGATGACGAAAAATACTGAATCAAATATGGGTTATGCAAAAATATTTTACATCACAATTCAGCATGGCAAGCAGTTCTGATACAATCCTGACATTGGACATTACTGTGCAAAAAATTTGACTATTGTGACTACCCTGCACTTGTAACTAGGAGGCATTCAGGGAGAGGATGATATGATTCAGAAAATACTATCGTTTGTACCTATTTGGATGAAGGAAATACAATTGTTGCAGGATTAACACTTTTGGGAGATTTTAATATTATATTTTTTCTTCCTAAAAACATCAATTTTCCCTTATTTAAGAAGTCAGCTGGCCTTGTACTTTACTCCCTTAAGATATAGCGAGGGCAGAGCAAAAAGTAAAAGAAGGAAATCTTTCTAATTTTTGCTTTCCAAATGTTTAAACTCTGGGGAGAGCTTAGTTTGAAAAGTAGGGAAAAACAATTAAAAGCATGTGTGCAGATGGCAAGTTGGTCAGGTTCTGGTCTTGCACTTAACCAAAGTCTTGGCCTTCATCACGCAGATACAAGCTGGACAGAAGACAAGTCGTTCCCACTACCACTGCCATTCAGGTGGGAGATCCACATCAGGCCAGATATTCAACCTTCTCATTTGACCTAGAAATTAAATATACAATGCTATTTAATAATATATTGAACATTTAGCAAGAATGTTGTGGAAGGACAAGGTAAGTGTGTCCTTCAATAGACAATGTAGTCAGTAGAATCTTCAATTTTATCTGTGCCCAGAGGGGTCCTGGCTATGAAGCCTTTCTCCGACTGAAGTTAAATGATCCATTCATTTCTTTCTTTCACATTGGTAAACCTAACTCTGCATATCATAAACTCTCCTTGCAATAATATCATTCTAGCAAATCATTGCTATTATTTTAACTTGCAACCAGACCAATGTGTATACAGACTCAGTTTCATTAAACCATTTGCTTTGCTGCAGAATTTTCTGAGATAAAAACGTACTATTGGAGTATATATTAATATAGAGCATAAAATTTATATTCATTGGACTTTATATTTAATACAAAAAATATGTTGACTATAATTATGAAGAGTTACAAAAGTACAACAAACATGTAACATATATGTACATTGTGAATGATTAGGTAAACAAATCACTAAAAACATTAGAATACACTCTATTTCCATTTTTAAATAGGCACTGACTAGTTGACCATTGATTCAAATTTCAGTCATTATTTTGAATGCAGACTAATCAAGGTTTAACTAGGAATTTTTAAATTTCAGAACCAAAAAAAAGTAGGCAGTTTCATACTATTTATAGATTTTATATTTTATTCTATGGCATTCATAACAAAGTGTTCTACCTTTGCTAAAATGTCCAAATCATGCACAAATCACCCATAATTTTCTTCTGTTTCATTATAGTGTATAAAATATGCTTAATTAAATATGACGTTTTTCCTTCTGCTCATATATTTTGTACTTTATGTATACTGTACATAATATGCACTGTTCTAAATGTACAAATTATGTATATCAGCACTACATATTTGTATGTATTCTATACTGTCTAACATATAAATATATATGCATACTACATGTCAAAATTGTTAAAATATGATATTTATTACTCTGGGAAGGAGGTGAAGAATATTAAGTGGCAATTAAAATGAGACAAGATGAAAACTTCTGTATTTCCAGTGACAATTTATTTCTAAATCGAGTGGTATTTAGTTTGTGATACTTATTTGGCTGTTCATTTGTATCTTATAACTTTTCTCTCAAAGGAGACACCTAAAGTGAGATTAAGAAAAAAATAACTAAAGAGAAATTTAAATGTATATAAATTAAAATAGACAGGATTTAGGGGTATAGTAATAGGATGGGAGAGAGAAGTGAACCAAGTGCTCCAACAACATGTGAGGAGAAAAGATGCCAGTTTTGCAGAAATGGTTGAGATGTTATCAAAAGCAAGTTAGCTTTACCCCTAGGTTAGTATGGAACAGTTAAAAGTATCCTTATTCCTGGGCGGCATCCATGGCTCAGTGAGTAGGGTGCCAGCCCCATATACCAAGGGTGGCGGGTTCAAACCCAGCCCTGGCACACTGCAACAAAAAAATAGCTGGGCATTGTGGCGGGCACCTGTAGTCCTAGCTACTTGGGAGGTGGAGGCAGGAGAATCACCTAAGCGGAGAAGTTGGAGGTTGCTGTGAGCTGTGACTTTACAGCACTCTACTGAGGGCTCTAAGTGAAACTCTGTCTCTCCAAAATAAATAAATAAACTCTGTCTCTTTTAAATAAATAAAATAAAATAAAGGAAGAGTCAGTCATGAATTCAGTCTGTACTTGCTGTACTTTAATTTGATAAAAACAAGACAGACAACCACTACCATCAATACAAAAATGAATACGTGTAGTCCTTTGTCTTCTGGTGTCTTTTCTCTTAGAGAAGAATGTGATGTATAAAAATGAGTTTTAAGTAAAAGAGCCTCACTGTTGTCTAGTTCTGGAAGTGCTGGAAGTGATCTCTGCACAAAGACTTTTTTGTCATTCAAATTGTTGCAGCATTTGACTGACTTTTCACAACCAAGTGCTATTTCAGAGCTACACGTGTAACTATTGTAGTGGTTTCAATAATATTTATCAGCTTGATTTATGACTATAATTAACATTATCATTAGTAATTATTTAGAAACACCTACCATTTCAAATATAATTTTGAATCAACTGATGCTGCAATATCTATTACTACTGTTGCAAATATAACTGTGACCACAACTGGAGAACATTTATTGAAAAGGCGTCCATTCCTTTCTTAAACATACTGGGAATAATATGTACTGAGCACTAATTTTGCACCTCCTCTTATTCTTCACATTATCATTAATGAAATAGTAATTTTCTTTTCTAAAGATGTGGAACTAAGGAAAAAAGAAACTCATGAAAATAGTAGATATACAAGTATATTATTATAAATAATTTGCATTGAAAATGGAATTAAAAATATTACTTGAAGTTTAAAATACTGAATAACAAACCATTTGAATAAGATAACTGTCAACATTTCCTATGTATATTTTACGTGAGAATTCACTTACATTAGTAAATTAGAACTTGAAGTTAAAGTAAACTCTTACCTACTAAATTTTCTAGGGTTATCTAAGAGTCCATCATTTTGATATGAGAAAGAATCAGTCAAAGGCACAGTATCTTTCTTTTATAAGTATGGTATAAATATGCCTCTGAATATGCTTTCTATTTGGTTTTATGTCTACAATTTGCACTAAATTAATTTATTACTTCAATATGTAACTATTGGCAGGAAAGCACATATGTTGCAAAGGAAAAGTCTTTGTGTACTCTCCTATAAGTAATCTGCCTTCAATTACTTGCACCTTCCAGAATTACTCTATTTTCTAATCAGCTTTTTTGTTATTCTACCTGCAGAAATAAGTTAACATTTTTTGGAAGAAACCTAGTGCATTAGTCATATTTTTAAAAAGAGCTGCAGCCATCATTTCATGCTTTACTCATAGTTCTAGAAGAAGAATGTCATAATTGTGTTATCAATATGCCCGCCTATGGCAAAGTTCCTAAGTGATTCACCTTTGTCAAATATATTTTTTGAGACCGGTAATAAGTTTTAAAATAAAAGAAATATGACCTCTTCTTCTTCCCTGAGATCTGTAGCCAGTACAGAACAGGAAAGTGTTTTTCAATAATGCTATTTAAAACCTGAACTTGAATGGCACAGGGAAGATAATAGTGTTTAGAAAGAAAACTAAATGGAATAAAATTAAAGCTTATTAATCACTACATGGTTCAAGAAACAAATATGAATACCAGGTATTTTCCAAATGAAAATGCTGCCAAGGCAACAAGTTATGTAAAACATGGAAAATGTCTGAAGAATCTAACACATAAATGCAAACTGAAAAAAATACTTTTTGCCATATTTTGCTAATTAGGATTTGGAGGATTAAATGAAGGTATTTTTCAGGGTCCCACCCCAGAGTCAGGGTCCGCTAAGACCTGTGGAAACTGGCAGTGATCATCTGAAGAAATATAGAGTTAGAAAAGACGGTCAAAAAGAGACATGAGACATAAATTAAATGTAGGAGCTCAGGGGTCCATTGCCCATTTGTGGGATTCAACAATGGCACTGAGTGTTTTCCCGAGAGTGTAAGATGAGGGAGGGAACAAAGACACCAGTACTTTCTGAGTGAGCATAAGAGCTCCTATTGTTATTATTATTAAGGGTAGCCTTGAGAAATCTGAAATCTGAGCCTTATATTGGAAGAGCCTCCCACTTGAGATCATACACACAGATTTCTAGAGAGATGTAAAACTTCGTTGGTTCCCTTCCCTGTGGAGTAAAATGCCACCAGCGTTAATCTCCTCTGAGGAGGGAGGGAGACATCGGTGGGAGGGAGACATTTTCTTCCCATCACCACCACAGAGGATCTTCCTCTGCTATAAAGGATATAAACTCTTTTGCCCATGTCTCAGGGCTGGAGCTACTCCCTTGATCTCTGCCCCAGGCAAAGGCAAATCTCCACAATGGATATCTTCTTTGCATATTTACTAGGCAGGAGACGACCCTGTATCTTTCTAGGTCTGTCATAGTCTCTTCTATGACTAGTTTTCCTCAGAGTGCTCACAGAACGAACCATCAGGTGTGTTTGTAAGCTGTATCCCCAACAGGCTAGAATTTTAGAAAGGCAAGGAAGCTTGCTAGCAATGGCTAAGCTTAAATGTAAACTGGCTGACTTTTCTTTGTTGTGACTCACTCAGCTTACTTTTTAGTTTTCCTCTTTTTCTGGGAGTGCTTTCCTTTGCCAAGAATGGGGTCTTCGGTCCCCATTCTCCCTACAGTCATTCTACTTAACTTTTTATAGGCAAGAGAATATGTTGCAATGCTCCTACAAGAGGAATGAAAAGTGGTTAGAAAACCACTGCTTGTAACTCACAGCCACAGCACCGTTGTATTAAACCAGTTTTGAACATTGGTACAGCTCTTGACTTGAGAACATTTTTCATTACGTAGGCAGATGACATTGCAACAAGTCAATTTAACACTTTGGCCATGAAAAATCTTTCTACTTGATCACGCTGTGATAAAAATAAGAAGTTCATAGTTGGCATAGTTCTTAAAAGAGAAGCTGCTATCATCCTGTGATTTGTATCTCATATTTAAATATTTCCTATCTCCTTCACTTCAATTTCCATGCTTTTGAAAATAGGAATAAGTCAAATAATGAATGTTCAAAGGTATATTTTAAAGAGAGACCTCTGTGTATTTATTAACACAAATATACTAAAAGACTTTTCTAACAGTGTGGTTTTTATGAGTCTCTCATACCAATAGAATATTTTTTATTTCAATTTCTGTCAGAGTTGATAAACCACTCAATGCTATCTATCGTAGATATTACAATGTTATGGCATCTGAAAAAAAAATTGCTCATCATCCAATTGATATATAACTAGTTTATTACAAAACCTCTCTATGAAAGCCTTTTCAAAAGTAAAATGACATTTTAATTTGTTCTCTTTTATCTGTCACTATAATTAGTATTTGACAAAATACTAATTGAGACTATTTGAAGTTTATATGTGTAATAATATAAATCATGAATTTGAAACATTGTACTCATATACTATCATTAAAAGTAATGATACTTTAATAATACTTTAAGTATTACTTAAACAATACTTTAAGTATTGTTTAACAGTATTTAACAATACTTTAAGTATTAGAAATGAAATTTCTTTCCATTATCCATGAGATTATTTGTGTCTCAGGACAATCCTGCAAAGTAAATAGTAAATTTTATCGCTTGTAGTAAATGAGGAACGGATCCTCACTGAAAGGAAAAATGACTTGCCCATGGTTGGAAAGCCATTCTCGAAGGATTGCTTGCATTTATGTCTATCTTTTGAGCAAAGGCATTGGCATATTTTGTTTTCAGACTATTGTTTCAAGGATTTTTGCACAGTAGACATCCTGGGATAAGATTTTACTACATTCTCACTACAATGAATCATATTGAAAAGTCTAAGAGTACCAAGTGTTACTGGTACTGTTTCCTTACATTTCCTAGGAGAGTATAAAAATCTAGGCAAATCCACAGTGTTTGTAAATGTTACTTCTACATTAAAATACAAGTAAGATATGTTAGTGAAAACTCTTTCCCAAGTTGTGGATAAGAAGGATTGAAATAAAAGTCCATGATGACCCTATGTGTTAAAAAGTATAAAATCAGGATATGCAAAGCATTCTTTGGGTGTCAATGACTGTCTGGCAGGATGAAGAAGGGTGAAAGCATTCCCATACTGAAATATATCATATGAACCATGAGGACGACAAGCCTCATATGAGCCAAAAACAGAGATTTGTTTAATTAAGTATAAGCAGATACATGCTGCACAGAACAGAAAATAAGTACATAATATTGCTTGCTGGAAGAGGGGTACTCTTTCCCTCCATACATTTTGCTCTCTCCCTTTCTTTCAATCCCAGCATCAATTATTTACAGAGAAAGATGATTAAAAGTGGGGCCAAGGTCTTCTTCTGTCCCAGGAGGTGTGAAGGGCATAAATAACTCAAAGAAAGGAGAGACTTAAATTCATATGGCTTTACTAAATACAGGTACCCAGATGATCAACCTATTTAGACATACCTGGTTTCAACAAAATGAATTTAGGCGGGGTTCACCATATGGGAAGGAACTAGAGGGTCTTTGAGTTGTTTTGCTCTTTAACCTTCTTTGGTGTTCTCGGGTCAGTGTTGTGAATGTAAAGACATCTGGTGAAGCTCTCTCCCAGACACAGGTCCATAATTAATAACCCCTTGGCAGCCTTGCAGTTTTGGATTGAGTTTGACCTAGGGTCAGCTTTCCTGTGACTTATTAAAGATGAAAACCAGTATCCTGAAAGCTTCTACATAACCAACATCGTCATTTGCTCTGTAGAGTAAGTCCTGGGCTTACCATAGGCCCTCACTATTACCACTGGACACTACCTCCCCCACCCCAGAGGCTTACATGTGGTTAGACAGTATCCAAGAGAGCTTCCAGTAGCTGTAAATTCCTCTTAAGACTTGTTCCCACTAATCTTTTCTCTGAAGATCAGCAGGCACCTACCTACACCTAGAATCCCACTCCTTTAGTCCCATACTGATACTTTCTGATTGCCTGAACACTTTGCTTGCATGCTGGAGGAAAACAGAAAAGTGAATCCATGATGTTATTTGTACAGCTAACTAGCAGGTGTGATAACCTGGTACTTTTTACAAAATACCTTTTTAATCTCAAATGAAAAGTACAACTTTCGTGTGTGCACAGGATTGCTATAAGCTATACCTATAGACCCTAACATGATCTAAGATAAAGATAAGTCATTTTTCCATGACAAATTACAGCAAAAAGAAAGAACAGAAACTACAATTGGAGGATTTAAGACCAGGCAAAGATGGTTTGATAATTTTAGAAAGAGGTTTTGCTTCACAACTTATCAAGATACCAGGAGAAGTAGCTTCTGCCTACCAAGAGGTAGCAGATGAGTTACCAAGGGCCGTTAAAAAAATCATTGAGGACAAGGGATATTTTCCTAGGCAGGTTTTTAATACAGATGATAGCTTATTCTGTATTCTTGGGGGAAAAATGCCCCCAAAGAACATTGATTAATAAGAAAAGCAAACAATATAACATGTTTTTTGTTATTATTAAACATTTTATTATTATTATTATCCATGCATTTTTATTTTTGTTACACAATTGGGATTATATTATGTGCATAGTTCTATAAGCTTATAACACCTAACAAACACAGCATGGGTAACTTATAGTACTAATATTATCTCATTCACTGTAATGCAATGCAGTATTCAATTGTATGGTGGTAGAAGTTGGAGTTGTCTTTAAAGTCAGGGCATAAAGAAACAAAACTGGTAAAGTACATGACAGCATATCATAAAACATGTCCCAAGATGACAATCTTAGGGTTGTAAGTTGTAGGCATATCAGAATTGGTGTTTGTTTTTTGTCAATGCTGAGTTCCTAAGGGAAAGGACTGATTTCTTTCTATGATCTGAGCGCTGATGATTCCTCAGTCCTGCTCGTAGAGCTTTGGCCTTTACTGTTGCTATTTTTTTTCTTTTTATTTATTTATTTATTTATTGTCATTTTATCTCCATTTACATATTTTTTCTTTTTTTCATTTCAGAATATTAGGAAGAAGATGTTTTGTTAATGTAATTAGTTTTTGTACAGTTTGAGCCAAAGTGTATACACATATTAAGAAAGGAAAAAGTTAACATTATAGTACTCAATATATACCAGTAACAAAAGATAAATATTAGCTACATTTGAGCACCTCTTATAATTACAGAAGTAAAAAGTGACTTGAGTATTACTATTTAGTACAGGTTTTTCCTTTCTTAATATATCTATTTTTAAACACACATATGTACATATATTATACAAAAAGTATGTCAATTGATCGTATATGTTATCAGGAAGGTTTTCAGTCAATAGTAGGCTATTAGTAGTGAAGATTTTGGAAGATTCAAAAGTTTTATATGGACTTATGATTACATGTGGAGTCAATGCTCTTTAACTCTTGTGTTGTCCAAGGGTCGACTGCATTTACTTGGCTATTAGGTCTGCCATCTCTAACCTATAACACTGACTACGATTGGATTGCTATTCCTCTTAAAAGTATTGAGAAGATAATCAGAGTTTGCAGGGGTGGTACCAGCTCAAAACAACTATGGATGTTTTCTACTTGCCATCATTCCTGTGGTGGAGGGGTGAGTGCCATCTGGCTGGTGGTATGGGTGAGCAAGGTAGGTGGAACTAACTGATCTCAGGTAGGTCCTCCAAAAGAACTACCAGACTTAGTTGTTTTAAATGAACGAGGGTTCTAACATCTATGACAAATACAACATGAAAAGTATTTTATCTTTGCCCCTCTATTAATGCAGGTCCTATTTGGAGAGACCAACAAGTGTGAATAAGACTTTCTTTCCAAGGGAACTCTGTGTATCCTTGGTATTCTACTTTTTGTTTGAAAATCAGAAATGTACTTGCCTCTACACTGAGAAACAGTGACTTAAATCATAAGTGACTTTCAGGTATTTAAAGAAATGTGACCTTAGTCTTGGAAGGCATTCAGGTCAACTTCAACTCATAGGCTAGAGTTGATCTGAACGGGGGAAGCCCCCTCAACTTCCTCCTTGCATAGCAAAGTAGAATCTGTGCAACCCTACTATATGTGGATTAATGCATCAAGACAAGTAAAAAATGTCAACAAAGTAACTTAGCTTTATATGGTAGATATTGATAGTTCAGCAACTGCTCAGCTAGGTCCTACAGGGCATGATAGAAGTGAATACTACAGATTAACCTTATTCTTCTACATGAAGTTCTGTTGTTAATAACCTTATTTGATGCTATAAAAGGAAACTGATCAGATTTGTCTTCAGCTCCTGTTGGAGAAACAAATCTGAGTACCTGAGAGAATGACGTTCTCATAGCAAATTTCATGTGAAGCCAAGCAGATGTAGAAACACAGGGTGGTTAGTGTTAGAAGACAATCCTCCAAAGACTGCATTCTGAGCAAAGACTTTTTCTTTTTGGACTAGCTTTTCAAAGATGTACATGGATGCTGGATTTATCTCCTTACCAAGACTCAGAAGGTGATCTCTCTCTTCTGGGCATACATCAGCAGATTTAATACCAGCCTACTGATAAAACTGGGCATTTCTTAAGCTTAGAATTGCAGAGCTGTGATATAAACTCATTGTGTGTGCAGCATCCACCAAGGCCACTGCACAGCACCCTCGAGGAACGTGGCATCAAGTGGGAACCAGTGAAAACATGCAGCTCATGCCACCTGCTCTTTTTTGAGTAAGTGCCATTGTTAGACCACGAATTTTATGTTTTGTTATAGCGTTCATTAAACTGTTGTAACAGTGTTATTTGTGAGCAGGGTAAAACCTCAGTACATTCACAGGTCTCACAGCCCACATTTATTCCTCTGTCATACAGAAAAAATAGGGCTAGAACCCATATCTCCCATGGGAATATCCACTCTAAATTTATTTTGACATACTAAAAAGTCTTCAATGTGCCCTCATTCTTAATGTTTAAGAATATATTTCTCTTGATAAAGAGCAACATCTGGAATGTTACTGAAACTCTGTTTTCCTATAAGAAAGGTTGACCTCACTTGAGTTGATTTGAAACTTGAGAAACTTATTTTTCTATTTCAAATTTAAACTGAGAGAGTCATCAGCAACAACAGGGCTATAGGGGAAAAGAGCATATTGAAGTACAAGTCATTTGGGTTCTTTGAATTAGAGAAATTTACTTTGTTACAAGATGTATGTACAACCTAAAGCAATGAACATTAAAAAGTATTTCCCTGGTGATTAATCTTCTGTCTTTGTAAAAAGTAATTCAAACATGAAAGTTTTGGTTAAAATTTTAGAAATACTGTGTTTTTGGAGTTATGTGTCAGAATTTTCAGATAATTCAAGATATAAAAATGCTCATGACAGCTACAATAGAAATGGTAATTCTTATGATTTGTCACACTATATATATGTAATCAATTAATTAGATTGATTAATTGGTTGATTTATGAAATAAGATTGTCATTATTACAAGTCATATTAACTGAGGACAATTTTAATAAAACTTACTCAGTATGGCACATTTTACTATTTTGATGAGAATCCCTTTTGATTTAAATTATAAACCAAATTTTACAAAACTACAAAAGAGCCTTAACCTGTGTATATGAGGTAGGAAAATTAAGTTTGGGAATTCATCCTAGAAAAGTGCTCCAGGATGCCATATAAAACAAAGTACTATTTTTTTCCAGATCTTTAAAGTTTGACAGTGTTGCTTTAATAGGGATTGCATTACATTTATATGTTGCTTTGGGTAGTGTGGACATTCTAACAATGTTGTTCCTTCCCAGCCATGATGATGGTTTTTCCATTTGTTAACATCTTCGTTTATTTCTTTTCTCAGAATTTCATAGTTCTCTTTCTGAAGATCTTTCCCATCCTTTGTTAGGTAAATTCCCAGATATTTCATCTTCTTTGGCACTACTGTGAAAAAAATAGAGTCCTTAACTATATTTTCAGCTTGACTATTGCTGGCATAGATAAAAAGCAACTGATTTGTAAGTATTGGTTTTGTACCCTGAGACCCTGATGTATTCCTTGATCACTTCTAAGAGTTTTGTAGTTGAGTTCCTAGGGGTATCCAAGTGTAAAATCATATCATCTGCGAAGAGTTAGAGTTTGACCTCCTCTGACCCTACTTGGATACACTTGATGGCCTTCTCTTGCCTGATTGTGATGGCTAAGACTTCCATTACTATGTTGTATAGCAGTGGAGACAGTGGGCATCCTTGCCAAATTCCTGATATGAGTGGAAATGTTTTCAATTTTGTTCCATTTAATAGAATGTGAGTTTGCTGTAGATGGCTTCTACTCAAGGTTGATTCAACATATATAAATCTATAAATATAATACATCACATAAACAAAATAAAAAATGAAGAGCATATGATTCTCTCAACTGATGCAGAAAAAACTTTTGATAATATCCAGCCTCCTTTCATGATCAGAACACTTAAGAAAATAAGCTTAGATGGGATCAAGGAATACATCAGGGCCTCAGGATATAAAACCAATTTAAGAAATGACCCATCGAAGCCTATTTTCTTAAGTGTTCTGATCATGAAAGGATGCTGGATGTTATCAAAAGTTTGTTCTGCATCAGTTGAGAATCATATGCTCTTTGTTTTTTATTTAGTTTATGTGATGTATTATATTTATAGATTTACATATGTTGAATCAATCTTAAATAGTACTTCATTTTATAAGGAATTAGAAAAACTCGAATACCTAAGACATTACTCAGAAATAAAAAACAAATCAGGATAAATCACACTACCAGACTTCAGGCTATATTATAAATATATAGTGATCAAAACAGCATGGTACTGGCACAAAAATAGAGAGGTAGATGCATGGAACAGAATAGAGAGCCAAAAGATGAACCCAGTCACTTATTGTCATTTGGTCTTTGAAAAGCCTATCAAAAATATCAATTGGTGGAAAGATTCCCTATTTAACAAATGGTGCTGGGTGAAATGTTTGGCAACTTGCAGAAGACTGAAACTGGACCCTTATCATTCACCATTAACATAAAATGATTCTCACTGGATTAAAGATTTAAACTTAAGACATGACACTATAAAGATAGTTGGAGAGAATGCTGGGAAAACACTTGGAGTTATTGGCCTGGGAGAATATTTTATGAGAAGGATCCCACTGGCAGTTGAAGCAACACAAAAATATGTTACTGAGATCTGATCAAACTAAAAAGCTTCTGCATAGCCAAGAACACAGTAAGTAAAGCAAGCAGAAGCCCTCACAATGGGAGAAGATATTTGAGGGTTATGTTTCTAACAAAGGCTTGATAACTAGAATCCACAGAAAGTGCAAACTAATTAATAAGAAAAGAACAAACGATCCCATTTCATTGTGGGCAAGAGACTTGAAAAGAAGCTTCTCTGAAGAAGACAGGAGCATAGTCTGCAGACACATGAAAAAATGCTCATCATCTCATCTTTAATCACCAGAGAAATGCAAATCAAAAGCACTTTGAGATATCATCTAACTCCAGTAAGATTAGCCCACATAACAAAATCCCAAAACTACAGATGTAGGCGTGGATTTGGAGAAAAAGGAACACTTTTGCACTGCTGGTGGGAATGCAAGCTAATACATTCCTTTTGGAAAGAAGTTTGAAGAACACTTAGGGAACTAAATGTAGACCTGCAATTAGATCCTGCAATTCCTCTACTAGGTATATATCCAGGTGACCAAAAATCATTTTACAACAAATGACATTTGCACCACAATGTTTATTGTAGCCCAATTCATAATTTCTAAGTCTTGGAAGAAGCCCAAGTGCCCATCAACCCATGAATGGATTAATAAATTATGATATATGTATACCATGGAATATTATGCAGGCATAAAACAGATGGAGACTTTACCTCTTTTATATTTACATGGATGGAGCTGGAACATATTCTTCTTAGTAAAGTATCTCAAGAATGGAAGAAAAAGTATCCAATGTACTCAGTACTATTATGAAACCAATATACATGAAATATTATGAAACCACACTTTCATACGAAAGATAAAACACAACTATAAACCAGAATGGAGGAGGGTAAGGGGAATGAAGGGGTAAGGCAAGGTGGAGGGAGGACAATCTGTGGGACCTCACCTATGGTGCATTTTGCAAGGATACATGACAACTCTATTAAGAGTAGAGTATAAATGTCTTAACACATCAATTGAGTAGGTGAGGTGAAGGTTATGTTAACCAGTTTGATGTAAGCATTCCAAATTGTATATAAAATCAGCACATTGTACTCCATAAATGCATTAATGTACACAGTTATTATTTAATAAAAAAAATTGTTAAGAGAGAAAAAAAAGAAAAGTGCTACACGCCTTATTGCTGAATATCACCATGGTCAACCTTGAAGTCCGCCCCTTAGGCAGTGAGGCACCAGCGCCAGCATCTAGCCTACCTTTCGAAGCACTTTTTCTAGGATGATTTTGGAATGCAATTGTTCAAAGTTATATGATGACATCTCTAATGGTCATTCCAGAAAAATGTCTCAAAATTGCTCTGAAGGGTGTTCTAGGCACTGGCATCAGTGAATAGCTTTCCAAGGAGAGTACTTTGAAGATGATTGCTGTGATATTCAGCAATGAAGTATGTAGCACTTATTCTAGAATATATAAAAATACAAAACATATATATGTGTGTGTATGTATTTATACACAAAATATATAAAGTATATGTAATATATGTTAGCCAACTCAAACTAATTCAGAAATAAGGTTATGAAGATGTCTTAGATTCCTAATGTTAGTTTCAATATAAAAAACAATTAAGATTGTTATATGTCATCAAAGAGAATTATTACAATTTCTGAACCAGTGCATCCTGTTACATATATGGAAGAGGCATATATTTAATTATTTCTTTAGCTCTCTTGTTTTGGCTAAGCTATATCACTATACAATATGAAGAATCTTCCATGTGATGCATTTTTTAAATTTTTTGTTTTGGTCTACTTATCTTTCTGAAGTTTTCATGTGCAAGTAAATCTATGACATTTTACTATTGATGACAATTTCTTTCTTCCCCATTTTTAAAATTCT
>NW_003852524.1:5364064-5377467 GCF_000181295.1 Otolemur garnettii
AGAGAATTAATATCTAATATAATAAGTGACCCAGGGTGTGACAACTTCTTATGGTCACCTTTGCACATGAATACACCTAAATAATCAGTATCCTCCATGCAATCAACCTTCGCCGGGTGATAGCTATACTATAATCACTGCACTATTTAAAAATAATTACCCTAGATGGCACTTTTTATTCTGTCCAATGTGAGGTAATACTAATCTTCTAAAATTAGGTGGGTTTGATCAATTCACTACAAACTGTTTAAAATACACATCATTGAGTTAGAGACTAATGAAACAGTCTCATCTGTTAACATAAAAACATATAAAGTGAGATACTTATGACTGATTCTCATGAAATGTTAGTCAAGAATAAAGTAGAACTAACTAAGATCTATAATTAAAACTATAACAGATATTTCCTCCTTATTAAGAAAAAATAAAATAATTATCATGCATGTATTTTGCAAGTTATTTTTTCTTGAACTTTTCACCTATTACTTTCAATTGGACTTTAGACTATTCTTATGTTCTAATCAGTAAAAATGTTTCCAGCATTATGGTTGATAAACATGCATTATTTGCATTAAAATTCAATTATGTTCGGGGGGGATGACATTAAGAAATATTCATTTCTGAAGCATCATTTCATTTGGTGATCCTGAAAACAGTTAAAGAATAAAGTGGGCTAGATCTTTGGTCCACTTTTGAGCAGAATTGGGATTATCTTGAGCAATACTGTAAGAAATTCTGTCCTGGGATTGATTCTAGACCTCCTTAATGAGAATCTACATTTTTAACAAGTTCTGTAAGTTCTTATTCATAGTATGTTTTGAGAAACATGGGTCTTAGGAGACACCAAAGCTATTTCCATTCTGCCCCTCTCTCAAACTAAAATCATAAAACTCTGAATTGAGTTTTGCTAACATGTCCAGAAATTCCATGGCTGAGAATCCTGAGTTTCCAGTTAATTACCCTTCCCATAACATAGAATCTTCATACACTTCAGCAGAGCAGAAGCTGGAGCAAAGCTCACTGCTTCCATCAAAAAGACTGTGATAAGTACTTGCAGAAGGTATTGAATCTCCAGAAGTATCAACATAATGCTTAAATTGCTATTTTTCACTTAAACTTTAGGAAATTTATACTACAAATAGTATCAAATCTAACTTAAGATGAAAGGTGTTTAGGTTTCCACTATAGCCAGGCAAGTGAAGAGTCTAAGAGATAGTATCCATAAAAGTTGTTTCTTTCTTCTCTTATTCTTTTCTTATGAAAATAATGAATGTTTTCAAAATAGCCAAAAATATTCCAGATGAATCTATTCTCTTGGTTGATCCATGCATATGTTGAGTTTTGATATTAAATACAGAATGACAAGTGAGAGGGTTAGTACCTAGAACTCTGCTGTCACTATAGAAAAAGTCTTAGCCTTGAGGCTGCCCCATGTTATTCCTCAGTCTAGGGCTCTGCAACGTTTTTTTGTAAGAACTAGATAGTGAGTAATTTAACCTTTGCATATTTATCGTCTTGGCACAACTTCCTGATTCTGCTATTGTAGCACAAAAGCAGCCACAGACCAAGCCATATGCAAGACACAGATGACACACAAAGAGCCAACTTTTTAGAGCATTAAGGAACCCAACCTCAAATTTTAATCAAAAGAAAGCTAAAATCCTTAATTAAGAGAACATGGTATTTCTGTAAAATAGTAAAAATAAAAACTAAAAAAATTCTTAAAATCATCTGTGACCATGAGAAACAATTGGAAATTAGGGGATTTCTTTATTTCTCAGGTTTTCCTTGGCAAGGGCAGTCATTTTAAGAATATTTGACATAATCAGTGTAAAAATGCTAACAGACTAGTGACTAAGCATGGTATTCGGGTGGAGTGCTTTCCATAGCTTGACAGGTTAGAGCCCTGTAATACTAAACTTTTAGTTCTCCAAATTTATTGAAATGTTTACATTTCAAATACCTTCCTTCTGTGAGGAAATTAAGTTAAAGGCACAATTATTATTAGTGTGATGTGCAAGAATGCTAATAGCATTGGCTATATAAATCTTAGGGGAGAATTTCAAAGATAACAAGTGTTGCAATGGCATTAACGGTTAACAAATGAAAATTTAATATAACCTAAACAACAGGCTATAAGGACATTGTGATGAATTATAAAAATCTTTGGCATATGGTTGTAATGATTTACCTGGCTAATATGAATGTTTACTTTCAAACATTATCAGTAAAACAACACAAACACTGACTAAATGTCCCTGCTTTTTTCTAAAATCTTAAAAAAGTATTTTCTAAAGTCATCTTCTCAAAAATTTAATAGTCTCTATAGTAGAGAACATCAGATAATTTTAATAATAATTGTTTTAATTTTTTGATTATCAGTTTTTAAGGAGTTATTTATGATGTTTTTCAAAGTAGTGACATTTTGTTGAATAAATGCTTATAACTCATGTCAATATTTACCTTCAAACATAAGACAAAGCGCAGAGAACATTAAACATAAATGGTATATGCAGTATGTTAAATATTAGTATTTGTCTTCTCATTAATATATCATTTCTTTCATGCAGCTTTCAATAAGGGAAAAGTGTGGGAATGTATCCTTCCTTCCAGGACGACTCTTTTGTTCACAGTTTTGGCTCAGTTTTGAATGCAGATGCATGTCCATCATGAGTGACAGAGACTCAGATATTAGTACAGATGAGTTTAACACAGGGCTACCGGTTAGCGTGGAAGGGCACAGCTTTCAGAGTTAGGCCCTGAAGGTAAACCATGCCACTTGCCCTGGATCCTTTGGCAAGATATTTAGCATGGGTAAGTTTGACTTTCCTCATCTCTAAATAGAAGTAGCAAATACACCCACCTTCTGAGTTATAATAAATGGTTAAGTTGATGAACGCAAAACACGTATGAGGAAAAGCTTACTGAGGAGTACATTTATTTGATCATAAACTCTGCTTGCCCTCACACGCTCAGTAGAGTGTTATTGTTTATCTATCTCTCAATGCTCCATAAATACTCCCACTTCCAAACTTTAAATATAGATGACATGTTGTATTATTTCTACTAGGCCTTGTTATGCAGATTGGCGTATCCTGAGAGGTGATGTGGACCAACAGAGAAGCAAGAGGAATTTACACTGGAAAATGTAAAATGGAATTTACACTGGAAAATGTAAAATGGAATTTACACTGGAAGAAAAAGGAGGTAGAGACAGTTAAGAAGGAACTGATGGAGTTGGGGAGATTGGTTGGAGAATATTCGAATATGGGTAAACAAGATGTTTTTGAAGCATCACATTATCTGTGAGAGCTACTATGAGAGTAGGAGAGATAGGGAAGAAGGATAATGAAATAAATTTGGTAAAATGTGGAAATGTCCTTTGATTTAGATATTTCTTTATGTTTTCCGAATATGTTTAAATTATCTACTTTACTTTTTTCTGATTACACGTTCTTTGAACGAAATACCCACTTTCAACTCCTGATTATGCGTGTATATATGCACCTAATATTTATACCAGTATTTCTGCTAAGAAACTTCCCAGTTAAAATATACACTCAAAAATATTCTACAAATCCACAACTGTACTTCAAGCAGCCATAGGTCTCTATATGGTCCTCTAAATCTTAGCAATGCTGTGACACTGAGAAATTCACTCCATTCTGTCATAAGTACCTGATAACCTGATAAAACCATTCTATTTTGCTAGAGATAGGGGAGGTGCTTTTACCCCGCATTTTGTTCTGTAGTGGAGTTAGCAGTTTAGGGACCACCCAGGATTTTCCAGGGAAAAGAACAAGTGAACTCAATATCTGTTCCCACTGAACCAGCCACCTTGACTATATGCTTGTTCTCTATGTGGTAGAGTAAATAATACAGGGGTTGAAGGAACACCTGGCTTAAGGAAAGAAAATTTCTTGATTTTCCTTTCAAAACACACAAATTCAAAAGGTATCATTATTAAGAAATACATGTACTATAGAACAAAGGGAAACAAAATCACATTTTGAAATTCGTAGAAATCATAGCTGAGGCCATTAGAAACACTCCCGTTTTACACATATTTTGACAGTGTTCTTAGAAACCTAAGTACAAACATAACAAATATACACCATCATTGAACGATTACTGAGCCTAAAAGCATTTGTATTCTTTCCAGAGCTTTAAGATTAAAGGGAAAAACTTGTGCACAATAAAACATTTACCTGGAAATATCACTATAATTTTATGTAGATGGAGTAAACGCTAGGTTTGAAATTAGACTTAGAGAACTACCCTAGAATTCTGAGCACATTTTTGTTATTGTATGCAAACAAATCAATTTGCTTTATTGTTGGAGATTGTATAGTATTTCTTATGTAAGAATGTTGCCAAGTCTAAACTAGTAATATTGCCAGAAGCTTAACACAGAAAAGCCTATCAATGGCTAACACAGAAAAACGTGCAGAAGTTATGTGATGGCCAGAATATACGATCTAGTTACTTAAACACACACTCATACACACACAAAGAGGCACTCACTAACGCGTTGCCTAATTTGTAGTTTCTATTATGTTCTACACCTGGCATGATGGTCCACAGCATTTAAATTAAATGCAGACATTTTATCACTGCAACTGAGGAGTGAGAAAACGGCAGCAATAACAATGAAATGTAGTTCAATTATAAAAATTCAATAGATTTCTAAAATATATGTCCTCCCCCCCAAAAAATCATTGGAAATAATTTCTAAATTATAACTGAATATTATGCACATTATTGGACATGCTGCAATAAATATTACAATAACATAAATTTTAATTTTAGCATGAAATTAGACAGTGTACTACATAATATCCGTTATAATATTTATCTTTATGTTTACTATAAACAAAATTGTTAAAAATATTCTTTGAACAGACAAAGCCAGGGATGTCTGTGTCTATTCATTAAGCACATCTGAGCTGTCCCAGACACATCAGGACTGTGATTTAATTCAGCACAGTGCATCATCTTAAGTAAATAAAATAAAGTAGAAGAAAACAAGAGTTCTGGAAGATTCCAAACTTGGCCACAATTTTTTTCTCTCCCCGTTACCCCTTGCTTAGTGAACTGCCTCCGGACTCCGAATCTAGGTCTCACCTTGGGAGTGTGCCATGTCCGCAAATGAGGTTGAAGCAGAGGCCTGAGATCGCTCTCAGGGGAGCTCGTCCTCTCTTGTAGCTCCTTAGCATGTGCCACTGCTGCTATGAGAAGCCCAGCTCAGTCTGCAGGATGATGAGAAATCACCTCCCCAGGCTGACTGAGGCCGGTTAGAACATTCAACCATCAGCCAATCTGCTGGCTCACCAAAGATGAAACAGTGAACTGGATAGAGATGACCTAAACTAGCCCCGCTCAAAATAATTGCCCAGATAAACCATAAAATCATGATTTAATTAAATGGCTTCTGTTTTAAGCCACCCCACGTGGGGGTGGTTTGTTAAACAGTAAAAGATGCAAACACACAGGCCCCCACACACAACCACACACAATGATTACCTTAGAGATTGTTTAGCTGTTTTGTACAACATACACAAAATGGAAGGTTATACAGAAATTTTAACAATTGTAGAGACAGGTCTACATTTAGGAGGGAGTTATAACAGCAAAAGACTCACTGTCACTTAAAATGTACTTGATGTTGGTTCACTTACTTTCTACGTATTAACACATTGTGTTCTCAAGTCACCCCACTGGGTTAGAAATGTTTTCATCCCTCTCAGTTTGTACTGGAGGAAAAGGGCTGCATGGGAAGGTACGGGAACCATTGGTTTGAACTGAGGAAGTCTGGTCCATGCTCTCAACAGTTATGTGATGTTCTTCTTGTGACAAATATTGACAACAAATTGTAAGGTAAAGAAAACAGGACCCAGAACATTATGTAAGTTACAAACAAATTTTTTTTTTGTTTAAAAAAAATCAGTACTTTTTATAACAATGGGAAAGAAAAATATATAGAAATGGGATGTGTATTAGTTTCCTGTTGTTACTGTAGCAAACTACTATAAAATGGCTCGAAATGGCAAGATTTATGAGTTTGCAGTTTTCTAGGTAAGGAGTCTCATGGGACTAAAATCAAGGTATTGGTAAGTGATTTCTCTTTAGAGGCACTAGTGGAAAATGTGGTTCCCACTCTTCTGAGCTGTTGGTGGAGGTCAGTTCTTTGAGGTTGCTGGGCCAATGCTCTTGTTTTCTTACTGGTTATTTCTCAGCTTCTAGATGCCCTTGCGAATCCTGGGCTCCTGAGCTTTTCCTCTGACTTTAAGGGCAGCAGGTATGAGTGGAGTCATTCTCAGGTTGCATTTCTCTGATGTGCTGTTCTTCTATAGTTTGCTACATTTAAGGATACATATTATTAGAACTGGGCCCTTCTTTATATCAAGTAGAGCACTTAACTTTAAACACATCTGCAAAATCCCTCTTACCATATAAGGAAACATATTCACACATTCCATGGATAAGGATATGGGCATCGTAAAGGGCAGCCCTTAGTCTGCCTAACTATGTATAATGTCCAAAGACATATGCCTCAAAGTTACAAATTATCCTTTCTGAATAATGAGTCTTTGGGGAAGTATTGATTTCCTGCTTTTGTTATAAATAAGTTCTGATTTTCCATAAGAATATTATATAAAATATCTGATACAAAAATATTAATACTTCAATACATTTTCTAAAATATCAGTTTAGTTATTTTTTCAGATATCCAAATTTAATTTGTTTCCTTTAAATACGAATACAATTCTGAATTAATATAACTTCTATTGTAGCCTTGCTTATTATTTTATTCCTGTGGTCAAGATAATTTTGTTATGCAAGATAAACTTTTACTTGTTTTCAGGCCTATGGTAATTCCATATTACTTTTCTAGTAGACATATCAAAAATTATTACAGTAGGAAAATTAGGAATTTAACTTATTTTGACTTTCTTTAATAACTAATTATTATATTTAACTTTCATAAATTTCTAATGAATACAATTAATAATCCTTCTTAAAGATCTTATTTCCTTCTACAGCCAAGTCTTCTGTTTGTTAATTATCCGTTCTGAAGTATTATAGAAGTTCCTTAGAAAAAAGGAATTTTCAAAAATATTTAAAATAATTTCTTGTCTATTTGTTTAAGTTCAGTTGTGAAACTGTTAAATTTTTGAGTTCTCATATCTCATTCTCTCTCTGTCTCTCTCTCTATCTCTCCACCTCCTCTCATTTCCTCTCTTCTGGACCTGTATTATTGAAATGCGATCTCTTTCCTTAATACGTTAACTCATTTAAATTCATATTTGCAATCCTAGTTTCTTTTTTTAATTTTTTCTTTTTGGGCCTTGGAAGACACATCAGCTGATTGAACTCCCTCAGTGTTGGCCTTGTGTACACATATGACATGACAGATTCTCTGTGTGGAGGGGGCGACAAGCCACACTGGCCAGGTGGATTGCATGTGGATCAGCAGTCACAGGCATGCTTCATGTTCCCATCAGGCTCCAGTTACAAAACACAAGTGCAGAGACAAACTTACTAAGAATGCCGAGATAGTGACAGCAGTGCACTAAGCTGAGGGTGCCGCCCTTCTCAGCATGGACCTGCTGCCAGTGGACAGTTTGGACACCCATGAAACAAGCCCTAGCTCTTCCCTTTCCATTGCACGTTAGCATATGTAATTACTTCCAAGACATATGACTTGAATCCCAAAACTTCACTCATTGTTTTATTTTAAGAAAATTCATGCTAAGATAATCAAGGCAGTGCTCATCACAGTGAAATACTGGAATTAGTCAGAAAACATCAGTACCACTCATGGTAGAAAAAAGAGCTGGTGACAATATATTCCAAATATTTTCACAATTATTTAGATCTGCACTTGTTAATAATGAAATGAGGTGCAAGTCCAAAGAAAAACAATGATTTATTTATACTTCTAGCCCTTAAAACATCTTGGAGTGTTACCAATGATGAAGATATTAAAGTTGGTTACATTTTATTTACTGAACTGGACGGTAAAGAATGAGAATGACAGGCTCAGGTCAGTCAATGACCAATTCAAGGCTTGCTTTGCAAATCAGGAATCCTTCATGGCAAAATTTAAAGAGGCGCACATCTTTAGCTACTAACAGACTGTGCTAAAAACAAAACCCAATTTTGATTTTAAAACTAGCAGAATCACCAAAACTATTAAATTCATAGCACCAGCATGTTTTCCCTGAAAAAATTAAGCCGTTAATAAAGAAGATTGGGGGTTAGAAACCAAGGACATGATACTGCACATCTCAACTTGAAGACTTTGAACTTCAGATGTTTATGAGTTTAAACTGGTGGAAAATGACCCCTTATCTTTTTCTATCCAAGAGAAAAGTTACACTGCCTGGATAAAGTTCTGATAGGATGGCCTTACCTAGGATGAGTAGCACATTATTAGTGTTTTTCCTGTTATTTTAACTGCCTCTAAATCAGTCATGAAACTAAAGTTCTAGCATATAACAAATGGGAATTAGGGTCCATATTTTGTTAAAAAATGGAACTTTTGTTTAAGACCTGCAAAAACTAGCCAAGATGGAACAGCAGAAACATGGAGAACACACCAGGGAGTGGACCTTGATGGTATAACGCACAAGAAGAAGAGAAGCAATCAATACAAAGCTCATTTGCAGGAGAGTTTATTGATCTGAGAGTGATTTCTAATGGATCAGAATAAAAATCCTGGTAAAGATACCTGTATTCAATCCTAATTCACTGTGAAATAGTTCTGTATTTGTGTTCTATAGTAATAATAATTCTATATAACAAAACAACCAAAAACCCAGTGGCTTAGAAGACCAGTTATGTTATTCATCAGCTTATGGGTTGAATAGATAGTTTTACACATCTTGATTGGGCTCAGTTTATGTCAAACAGAGTTTTTCAGGAACCTGCTGCTAGCCGACAGTGTTCTGCTCTGCATATAGCTGGTTTAGGATCATCTTGGCTGCTTGGCTGAATCTGGAGTCTTTCTTTCATCCTTATACTACTCGTATGGTGAGATATAGGCTCAAGAGAAAAAGTGTAAATATGAAGGTCGTCTTAAGCTATAGGCGAGACAGAGGTATAACATCACTTTTAGGGCATCCTCTCGGTCAGGGGGTCAGTGACTCAGCTGAGATTCATAGAGTAACATGCTGTGCCTCTTAGGAAGAGGAGCTGAATGTCACATTGCAAAGGAGTGGGTACGGAAAGTGGGAAATCATTGAGCCATTCTTCAAATAATCAATCTCACTTGCAGCCTGGAAAAAAGATATAATCATCACAGCCTTGACAGAGATTGGAAAAGGAGTCTGATAACTCAGAGCAGTAGGCATGATAAAATGAATTTATTATGTGGGTGTTAGGAGCCGGTCTGTGAATATGCTTCCTTATGGAGTCCAAGAGGCATTCCTTTGTTGAAGGTGGAAAGCATGCACCAGTGGAAGGGCTGGCATTGGCAACGTCCCTCGGAGGCCAAAGTATGACAAATTGCCAGAAATTGAGCTCCAGAGTGACAGTGTAGTTTATGCTATTTCAGAATAAGAGACAGTAGCATTTAATCATCTGAGGCAAAGTAGATATAATTACCAGAATAGGAATCAAGGCAATAATGGCGACTCGGGAGATTTGACCTGTAGGAAGCTCTGGCAGTGGCAACACACCAATGCATTTCTTGGTGAGACAGTAGGTATCCAAGAAGCTTATAGTTTGACTTTCAAGTATCAAGAGATAGTGAGAAAAAGTTAGCATTACTTTTTATAAAATTGTTCTCACCAAGTTCCTATAATTGGACGGTTTCTCACGCCCAGCTTCCATCACCTATTCATTTTAGTCCCTTAAAATAGGATTCTGCACACCAACACAAGTATTTAAAATGAATATTTTCCAATCTTCTCTAAAAGCTCCTAAATACATTTATCATTATAACTACATAGGACACAAAAGAAAACTCCACACTTTTTATTCAGCACCTGTTGACTAAGGAGCTGAGATGTGTGATAAGAGTCCATTGTTAGAGGGATTGAATGCTAAGTTTAGCCTCTCCTGAGATTATTTCACAGTGGTTCCAGGAGGTGAGCAGACCTACTGTGGGGTCATTTATTTACTTCCTTGACTGTGTGAAATAAATGGGTATACTTGCTGAAGTCTTTCCAGTCAGGATCCCTGGCCTGTAAAAAATTTATCGTAGAAATTACATTAACCCTAGAAAACTGCAGGGACAAAGGAGAAGTGGTTCCTGTATTTATCCTTTCAGTTCTTATATAATCCCTGAAAACTTGTAAATTCATTTATGCACAGTAGTGATTTCAATTGTGATTCAGTCATAGTAGGTCTAAAGAGCGCAATACGTTACATGAAAAGAATTCAATAGCAACTACCTTTCTTGCCCCAGCACCTCTCCCTGAGCTCTGACTGGATTCATCCATTTAGCTGATAGAGGACAAAAATATGGAGGGCTATCTCCAAAATAGGTCAGTGACATATACACGTGAGCTGAAAATGGACTACAGCAGGAAAGGATAATGTTAAGGGAAAATATTGACGTGGCCGAATTGTAAGCAGTATATCTGACCACCAACTTTTTTTTTTTTTTTGAGACAGAGTCTCACTATGCTGCCCTAGGTAGAGTGCTTTGGCATTACAGCTCACAGCAATCTCAAATTCTTGGGCTTAAGTGATGTTCTTGCCTAAGCCTTCCAAGTAGCTGGGATGATGAGCCCCTGCCACAATGCCTGGCTATTTTTTCTTGCAGTTGTCATTGTTGTTTAGCTGGCTCAGGCTGGATTCACACTCACCACCCTCAGTGTATATGGCTGGCGCTGTAACTACTATGCTATGGGCACCAAGCCTGACCATCAACTTTTTAAGGAGGGAGCGATAGACTGAAAGAGTGATATTTGCCAACTTCAAGATAATGGTGATATATTAACTAGTTTGTTTGGTACCTGGAAGGAACAATGTTGAAATATTTGGAATAAACAGATATGGAGAAGAGCCTTGTGATTAAACCTACAGGGATGAACACAAAATGTTCAGATTTTGATGCAAAGATTTAGTGCCCAATCCTTTACCAGAGAAAATACAGACTTGCCTATCAGCCTAACATTCAGCATAATGTTGTCTGCTAACACAAAGGTGTGCCAGTGTGTGGATTGACATGGAGGCTTCTGCTTATATCAAATACTATGTCACTCAAAAGCCGCTAACATAATAAAACCTTAGGATGGTCTCTGAATGTTTTTCCAGAAGATTCAGCTAAGGAATGACTCTCTGTGAAGTTCAAAACAGTCCTTCAAAATGCAAAGATTTTCAAAATGTTTTCATCCAAACATACAACTTATCAAGTTTCTATTTGCCAAAGTACATACATCAGGGAGGAAGGTATAAAATTAGGGCCCCT
Source organism: Otolemur garnettii (assembly GCF_000181295.1). NCBI lineage: Eukaryota > Metazoa > Chordata > Mammalia > Primates > Galagidae > Otolemur > Otolemur garnettii. The sequence goes on from NW_003852524.1 coordinate 5,375,487, forward strand.
TTCAGTGTTCGCTCTGGGGTACTTGTGATGGTCTGACTGAAGGCCCCAGCAGAACCATTACACTGCTTTGATCTTACTGCAACTATCAGTAGGAGGCAATCAATATTTCCAAAGGCAATGTGAAGAAAGCCAAGGGCAGACATTTACACATTTCGTTCACCCTATCCTTGCACTGCTCTGTTGATAATGTCTGTGGGAGTCACTGCTCAACACATATCCCACTGCAAAGCAGGCTTCAGTTTCTCTGCAAGTTTTCACAGTGGCTTCATTAGTTCCCATTAGTCACATATCTTCTTCTCTTTTACAGTTTTTTTAACTGTTTATTTTGGAGCAGGGATCCAGCTGACTAGCTGACTGCCTTAGTTTACTACCATTATGAGAACTGGAAAGCATCTTTGGTAGTCGTAAGCATTCCTAAAGTTCTTTCTTTCCTTGTTAAACATCTCTATTATTTTGTTTCAAGATGCAAAGTAATTTTGGTAAATTTTGTAATTATTATGATTTTATAATGATCCAGGATTATTTTTATTCTTTACATACATTTTCTTCAATTTCTCTTCTCCTCAATAAGCCCATGAGACCTGTTCTCCAAACTATTTTATTTTCATCCATTCCTGTATAATATTGTATTCTGTTCTACTTTAGAACATTGAGATTTCCTTTCTAATTAGCTTTATACAGATATCGATTGCCTTATTCATTTTCTTCGCATTTTATGTCCACATTAGGCAGAAAATATGACATAAAAATTTATTTATTTTAATCTCACTGATACTATAGTTCTATCTCAGTCAAGTTAATTTCAATAAGAACATAGGATTGCCAGAAAAGTCCAATTGTTTTCTTCAGTGAAATTATATGAAGAAAATATATTCTGAGTACCATTTAAGACATTTTTCTAAAACTAGACTTCAGCTGTATAAAATATATTGGCATATGCATAATACTTGCACAGTCTTTAGTGATATATTTCTGTATCAGAGCAATTTTAGCCTAATAAAAAAATCAATAGCACTTTTAACTCATTTTGGAAAGTATTCAGAAAAGTAGACTATGGTATTTCTTATATTGACTTAACGCAAATATCTGAAAACCTAACACACAGTTTTACTTTGCATATGAAAGTTGAATGCCTTATAGGAAATATGTCATAAAAAGAGTATTTATACACTTTTTTTTTCTAATTATCACTTACTGAGACACTTTAGATACTATTAATACAAAAGAAGTTAAATGAAAATATAATTAATATTAATTATCTGATCTTATATTTCTAATTATTATGTATCTATACTGACGTAAATACATGAATGAACATATTTTAATGTATATTCATGTATTTACCTCAGTATAGACAAATGCATACATATATCCATTAATATAAACATATGTGTTCAGAATATATTATATATTAACATACCCTTTCAGTAAGCCTTATTTTACAGTTACAATTTGGTTACTTAACATTATGACATATATTTTTCCTAATTTCCTATTTTTTAAATTATTATATTTGAGTAATCTCAATTGTTGAAAAATGATAATTGTTTTATCAATCAGTACATATACTAGGCTACTTTACTACAGTAAAGCAGCTCCAAAATCTTTTTTTTTTTTTCCTTTTTTGCAGTTTTGGCAGGGGCTGGGTTTGAACCCACCACCTCCGGCATATGGGGCTGGCACCCTACTCCTTTGAGCCACAGGCGCTGCCCAGCTCCAAAATCTTAATAGCTTTTAATGATAAGAATTTAATATTTACTGGGTTATTAGAGGTCACAAAGGCCTCTGATCCAAATATCCTGAATCTTGGATCCAGGCTTATGGAGGAATTGATATCTCTAATGGTATAGTAGGGGACTCCCCTAGTGGGGAGCAAGAAAACTTTGCCTTTATTAGCTCTTAAATTTCCTCCAAAAAGTGGCATAGATTATTTTACCTTCATTTCATTGGCCAAAAATATGAATTTCCTAATTTTATGTGT
>NW_003852524.1:5377487-5381795 GCF_000181295.1 Otolemur garnettii
GTGTCTATAGGAAAATGAAAAGTAAAATATTCATGAAAACTTAGAAAACCAACAACTGACTTTGAGTACTCAAACATTATGTCCTCAAAAATTAATTCTCTTTCCATCTCAAAAATGCAGTCAGCTTCTCTGTAAGAGAAACAATTACATCCAACCACTCCATGGAATTCAAAGTATAACATTTCTGAATCACGCATAATAATATTTAATAATATTTTCAGTTGGTAGTTTTATAGATGGATCCTCAATTCATATATATGTAAATATATGTGTGTGTGTGTGTGTGTGAACAACCCCTAAGAAAATAACCAAAAAAGGTATTTAATTTAAAAATAATTAATTAAATCAAAATATTTTACTGGAAAACATTTAATTAAGAAAAAAATAAATGAGTAAAGGAAGTATACAGTAATAAAAGTGAAATGACTCATATAATAAGCTAAAGACGGAGCAAAGAGATCCTATAATTTTATAATAACATCACAAATTAATGGATTAAACAACTAGTTAATGATAGAGATTATTAGACTGTGTTTAAAAAATTTTGTAATGCTTTCTGTAAGAGACTTTTTAAATTCAACATCAAATAGGTAAAAAAATTCAAATAGATATAAAGGGAAAGATATCACAAAATAAAAAAATCACAAGATGGCTAGAATTACTGTACTACTTTAAGGCAAAATAAACTGTAAAATATAGAAGTTACTAAAGATGAATAGAACCATGTTATGCTGGAAAAATGTCAATCCATAAGCCAATTAAAATGATCATATATATATATATTTACCTAAAAATAGAATCCTAAAATTCATGTAGAAAAAGTAGCAATGTTCATGGAAGAACTAGACAATTGATTTAAGTTGGAAGCTTCCATATTTTGCTTTCAATAATGTATAGAGGAACTAGGCAGAATTTCAACAAAAAATATAAAACTCAAACAACTATGAATATACTAGATCTAACAAATATCTGCTGAGTTCTCTACTTAATAACAGCAGATTCTAAGTATTCATGGAATAGTCTTCCAATGGGTAGACCACATTCTAGGATACAAAACAAATCTTACAAAATTTCAAGGATAAAAACCATAAGTACATCCTCCACAAGGAAAGATGGGAAGATCACAAATATGTAGAAACTCTATCAAACACTACTAAGTAAACAATGAGATTAAGGAAAAATCATAAAGGAAATTAGCATTGCTGTGAGATTAACATAAATGGAGTTCAAAATAGCAAAATACGAAAACTTAAGAGATGAATCCTTAGAGAAAAATTTGTAGTTATAAGTTCCTTCCTTGTTTATTCTATTTTTCATAAGTTTCAATTTTTTTATCTAATTTTTATTTTAGAGTGTTATGGGGTTACAAATGTTTTGGTTACGTATTACTTTTGTACAGTTTGAGTCCAGGTTGTAATTGTGTCCACCTTCCAGATTATGTACATTGTATCTGTTAAGTGTGAATTTACCCAACCTCTCCTCTGACCTCCTACCTACTTAATTGTCATTGATTTTGCTACCAAATGTAGTAACATGTTGATCATTTAGTTCCAATTTAAAAATGAGCACCTGTGGTGTTTGTTTTCCATTTCTGTGATAGTTCACTTAAGAGGAAGGTCTCCAGTTCCCATCCAGAGTACTACAAAGGTATTAGTTCACTTTTTTTTTTTTAAGGCTGAGTCGTATTCCATGGTATAAACATACCACATTTTATTAATCCACTCATGTATTCATAGGCACTTGGGTTGTTTTCACATCTTTGCAATTGTGAATTGTGCTGCCATAAACATCTGGGAGTATGTCTTCTATAAAATGTCTTTTTGTCCTTTGGTTAAATACCCAGTAGTGGGATTCCTGGATCAAGTAGTAAATTATTTTGAGGTATCTCCATGCTACTGTCCATAGAGGTTTTACCAGTTTGCAGCGCCCCCAACAGTTTCTAAGTCTACCTTCCTCGCTGCATCCACACCAGCGTCTGTTGTTTTAGGACTTTTGTATGATGCCATTTTCAAAAGAGTTAGGTGATACCTCATTGTGGTTTTGACTTACATTTCTTTGGTGATTAGAGACATTAAGCATTTTTTCATGTTTATTAGCCATTAGTCATTCTCTTTTTGAAAAGTTGTTGATGTCTTTTGCCAACTGTTGGATGTGGTTGTTTGAAATGTTCTTGCTGATTTGCATGAGTTCCCTGTAGATTTTGGCTATTAGCCTTTTATTGGATATGTAGCATGATCCTTTTCTTGGTTGTGAAGAAGTTTGTAATCTGAGGGACTCAGTAAAAGCTGTCATAAGTAGACAATTCACTGTCATAAGTGCCTACATCCAAAAGACAGAAAGATCATGATGAAAGATCTCAAGCAATTGTCAAGTAAAGAGAAAACAAACCCCAAATCCAGAAGCTAAAAGAAATAACTAAGATCAGAGCAGAAATGAATTAAATGATAACCAAAGATTTATACAGAACATTAATGAAACCAAATGTTGGTTTTTTTTTTTTTTTTTTTTAAAAAGAACAAAATCAACAAGTCTCTTGACAGAGTCACCAGAAATAGGAAAGAAGGATCCGAGAAGTCACAACTGATATCACAGAAATAAAATATCATCTATGTATATAAACTGGAATTAGATAAGGTTGCCCTCTGTTACTACTTCTGTTCAACATAGTGCTGGAAGTCTAAGCCACAGCAATCAGACAAGAGAAGGAAATCTTATCTCTGACATCACCTTCAATCTGTTTTCCAAATTTAGATCAGAGTGATATTTTCAAAAGGCATCATGGATCATGCCTAAAACTCTTCAATCTTATTTTATCAGAGACTAGACACATAACTGTATGAGACACTAGTTTCCACTTAATATCAAAGTATAGTCTCCAAATCTGTGATTCTCAGCTCTGAGCAAATTTCCCTTTCAGATGACATTTAGCAATATCTGGTTAAAACTGGGAGAGATATCACTAGCCTTTACTAAATAGAGGCTAGAGACGCTACCCAATATCCTGTAATGTGCAGGATAGCTCTCACAAGAAAAAATGATCTGTCCTAAATCACCAATAGTGCCAACATTGAGAAGTCATTGCCCCAGCTTTGTGTTTGTACCCATTTTCTGAAGTTTAGCAAATTGTCTTTTTGTAGTCCCAGCTACACATCATGCTTCCTAACACATCAAGACCATCGCATGGGCTTTTCTTTCTATCTTATTTATTAACTCTTAGACATTGTTAGGATATTAGTCCAAACATCCTCATAAATGTGTTAGGTCATTTATGTCATATGGTGAAATTCTATATGAATCCTTCATAAACTTTATAACATTTAGTTGCCTTTTGCCACTCTCTGGTCTGAAAGGCAGCCTCCACACAAGGTTTGTTCACTGTTCAGAGATTAGCACAAAACTCAGTGCCTGGCACATTATAAAAGATCCGTAAATTGATTTTAAGTGAATAAATGAATGAATTGACATTCAACTGGATTTAATAGTTTTTCTAAAGATAATTCTTTAAAAATTAAAGATAATTTTGTATTTTAATTAATATATCTGTTGTATTCAAAATTGTTATAAAATTATGTGTACGTCCTATATTTCTGTGTCATTGAAAATTTTATCATGATAATTTTGAATTCAATTTATTCATTATTTATTTTCTTTGTAGAGTATTTTATTCTTGACTACTGGCTTCATTGACTTTCAATGTGTCTTTAATTTCTGGTCATTAATATGCATGTTGATATTAAACTAAATGTTGATTTGGCATTTATATTAAAAAATTGCTACTTTAGCATCTTAATAGATATAATAATGCAACACAGTTTTATTTTCTCAAAATGTGCAACCTATGATTTTTCTATTAAATTAAATTCAGCATAATCAGAAACTATTTGATTGAATCAATGACGAATAATTTCCTTAGCAATTTTGCATCAGAATTATATATTCTCTTTACACTGCTTATGAATACGTAACTCAAAAAATTAGTGAATATTTTCCCTAAAATATCATATGGAAAACCAATTGTTGGTTTTCCCTAGGTAACTTCCAGCAAATCTTACCATTTATTTCAGAGAGTTACATTCTGTTTATTTTTCACATTCCCAATACATTAGTTTTACTGCTTTGGTGCTGGTCAATAATATCCATTTCTATTTCATCATCAGTTGTATTTTCTCCTCTCTTCTCCTTTTTTGCCACCTTAGTTATTGTCCTATTTGAGATCAAAGGTCTTTTTTAATTTTTTGCTGTTATATAAATTTTGATGATAAAAGAAGATAATTGCATAGACTGCTCATCTCTAGACTCTTTATTCTT
>NW_003852524.1:5383036-5386653 GCF_000181295.1 Otolemur garnettii
CAGAAAATCGTACAAGCTTCCAATTAGATTTAAAAAATTGTAAAAGTAGAAATAATAGTGTTAGCTTTTCTTATCTGCAAGACTAGATGCTAAAAAACTATGCCACAGTATCTCCATGATGATATTAAAAAAATAAAAAGCCTTATACAAAACTAAGAAATATGTCATATGTTGGGGTTTGGGGATCCCAGGTCCCTGAACCCAGTTATTTGGTTAGATTTCAACCAAGGCATGGCAGTAACTCAAAGTAATAATGAATGGAACTGGAAATAAAAGGAAGCATCACAGGTGTGACAGAGCATCACAGCGTGAATAGAGAGCAAAGTAACTCGCACAAATTTCAGTGTAACAAAGGGAAATTTTATTTAAGAAGGTCAGAGAGAAAGTTGAGAGCACTTTCCAAGAGAGTTGGAAGTGGGTCCTGCTCATGATGGAAAGAAAGGCATAGGAGGTTAAAATGTTTCTTTGAAACAGGTTGTAAGTCTTTCACTGGTCTCCCTACACCTCCAGGCATTATTGTCCCCCTTTTTTATTGGTCATTTATTATTGATTACCTAGGTTACTTCATACCCACATTCTTATGGGCCCTCCAGACTTTGTGTTTCAGTAAGCCAGGTTTTCTTTTTCTCCCATCCCCCTTGAAACCCCTTTATTAGTGTCCCTTCTCATTATCCATTAATCAAGGTTATAGATGGTTGCAAAATTCAAGATACAGCGATTATAACACTCATAGTGTGTGTGTGAAGAAAATATTTTGTAAAATGACATAAAATAGTACATTAAGGGAGGAATGGAGTTAGTAATCAATCTTTCTGTCATCAATCAATTTATCTACATCTATCTTCCATGTAACTATGTATCCATCAACATATCTATCTATCTACCATCCAGGCTTAAATTTAAATTAGATAGAATTGATAAGGAGCCTCTGATCATATTGTTTATGCTGAAAGGAATTCTTAAAGTGAAATAGAAATTCAACTAAACTCCTCAGAGCTAGATGGGAGGAAGGGGAGGAGCAAAATCTTCGATGGGTCTCATCAGAATGGGTGGAGAGCATAAGAATTCACATTAATTTCATAGTTTATTATTATTTCAGGGAAGAGGAAAGTAGTGAAAGAAAAGATTTGTATAGGAGAACCAAATCAACTACAGAGAAGACAGTGAATAGTAATCTGGGTCACACTGGCCAAAATAAAGGATGTGGAAGCAAGGTAAAATCCAATAAAAGAAAATATGATTAAAAATAAAACTAGAATATATATTGTTAAATTAAAGTTAAATGGGTCATTCAATACCTATGATTAACCTACTGGATTGAAGAAATTAAACATAGTATATTATTTGAAATTTTATTAATAAAAATGGACTTTAAAACCCAAAGCAAAATAAAGTTAAAGAAATTTGCAGGCACACAATAGACAACCACTGGAAAATATTAAGTGGTACTATTAACATCAGATATTTGTGAATTAATGGTAAAACTATTAAATAAGATGAAGATGGGCACCATGTAACATGGAAAATCTGATCTCTAGGGAGGAAAAAATGTTCAATTTATGAATTATATATGAGATTCATAAGCTTACATACACCCACTCCAAATATCAATTAAACATATTAAGTTGAAGTTACTAAAAGTTCATGGTAGAGAAGAAATCAAATTTTAAAAAGGGAGAGTTTAGCATATGTTAATAATTAATCCATTTAATAGCCCCAAGTAACTAATAATGTATTTAAAATAAATAAATAGTCATATAGAATGATTTGTAATTTTTATTTGAATGGAGAATATATAGAGAATCCAATTTTTGCATGTCCTTGAACATACCCACTCACTGTCTTTTAAAAAAGCCTACCAAATTCTCTGATCCATGCACCTCAAAATAAAAATACATATAAAAAGGTAACCAAATATAATAATTTTCAAATTAAGACATACACTTTAGAATTATCCTAATTAGAACAGATTAACTCTAAAATCCAATTTATCTAAAAAGCAAGGAAAATGAGAGCATACTTTGTACCAAAATCTAAATCTGATCCTGATGCATTGTCAGGAATGTTATTATTGTTAACTTAATTAGGTGATGATTCCAATTTTAGGTGGAGTAAATTAACAAAGTCCCTGAAACTTGGTGTGGAATTATTAAATTGGCAAATGTAGCTTGTACCATTTTGATTAGCAAAGACAATTAGAAGGCAAAGAATAAGAGAAGACAGGCACCATTTTCTCTACATTCCCTTGAACGTGACAGCAGCTACATTTCCTCAGGGATCCCACCTCTTGCCTGACTCATGGTTTTAGCTTCTCTCCTCAGATTCTAACAAAAATGAGTGCTAACAGTCCTTTATCAGATGTATAGCATCTGATTGTTTTTTCCCATTCTGTGGATTGTCTATTTGCTCTTTTGATTGTGTCTTTGGTTAGGCAGAAGCTTTATAATTTCATCAGATCCCATTTACCTATTTTTTTGTTATTGCTTTTGGGGTCTTCTTTATGAATTATTTGCCTGGGCTGATAGCTGTAAGTTTCCTCAACATTTTCTTCCAGGATTCTTATACTCTCCTTCCCTAGGTTTACGTCTTTACATTGGATAAAGGACTAATACCAAGAGTTTATGAAGAACTCAAGCAAACGAACAAGAAACAAACTTTTTAAAGACAAATATACTAATGGCGAACAAACTCATTAAAAAAATGCTTAACGTCTTTCTAATTAATAGGGAAATACAAATCAAAACCAAGATGAGACATCACTTAACTGCAACAATGAACATGGCTTGTAAAAGTCCCCAAAAGATGTTGGCATGGGTGTGGAGAGAAAGGAACACTTAACACACTGTCGGCGAGACTTCAAACCAACGCAACCTCTATGGAAAAGGGAATGGAAATATCTCAAAGAACTTAAAGTAGACCTACCGCCTGACCCAGAAATCCTACTCCTTGATAGATACTGAAAGGAAAAGGGATCATTTTCTAAAAAGGACACAGATATTTATAGCAGCACAATTCACTATCGCAAATACATGGAAACACCCTAGGTATTAAACCCAGGGGATTAATAAAGTGTGGTATATGTACACTATACTCAGGGATGAGTATGCATACTAAACTACTCATGGTTTAGTATCTTTTTGGACAACCTGGAGGGAACTGGAAACCAGTCTTCTAAGTAAAACATCATGTGCATGGAGAATCAAAACGTGTGCTCACTTAAGTGCATATATGCAAGTAAATCTCAACAAAAATCAAGTTGAGGGAGGAGAGCGGAGGGAGTGAGTTAATTCACACTACTGGGTATAGTGCATACTATCTGGGTTAAGGGCACACTTACATGTATAACTTTGACTCAATCTGTACAAAAACTGTGTATGTAAACAAAACATGTGTATCCCTAATAGTCTGAAATTTAAAAAAGAAAAGAAAATACTAGTGCTAACAAAATATCACAAACTGGTTGGCTTAAAAAGTAGAATTTAAACATTATTCAAGCAGTACTTTCTGCTAGAAGTCTAAGATTCAGGTGTTGGTCTATTTGGCTTTCCTGTGGCCTCTCTCATTAACCACCTTAGTGTGTTTTCACAAGGTCTTTGCTCTGTATACACACAAGCATC
>NW_003852524.1:5388377-5388891 GCF_000181295.1 Otolemur garnettii
AGGCTATTGCTGCCACAATACAAATGTATATTCCTAGGATTAGAGTATTTAATATCACAAGTTTTTTTGGTATTCACATCACTGAGGGTAAAAATGGGGTATTTTAACAGGAAAACCATAAACACAAATTAACTTCACATTACTCTTAGGATGCTGTCACAAAGCTTGTCCCTCTTAGTAGGTGATAAGCAGATTGCAAATATAATTCTTATTCATAACATGCTTAAAAGGGGACCACTAAATCATATACAAATGAAGCCTACTTTATACAGGGTGTAATTACTTTGTGGGATGCATTTTCACAGATGTTAGGCTGAATATATAAATAGATTTCACAAAGGTTTACAGAATTTATTAATGGTAGAATGTGGGCATGTGAAAGCATAAAAATCAAGGCAAGTGTCATATCTGAGATAGGATGTAAATAATTCTCACTACTTAGAACATGTATAACAAATTCTTAAAATGGCTACTCAGGAGGCTGAAGCAAGAGAATCACCTAAGCCCAGGAGTT
>NW_003852524.1:5389089-5389373 GCF_000181295.1 Otolemur garnettii
ATTTATTTGCCTCAGAAAGATCAAACATTTTCTTGTTATTATGAGGAAGAAAGTGGCACTTTTAGTAAATGCTGAATCCTGGTGTAGTAAAGAAGTGGAACCCCCAAATGTCTAGCTTATTATTTCAAATTGTCTTGATTATAGAATATGTCATCTCAGGTAGTAGTACATGTAAACCTTTAATCTGGACACTGGGTAAGTTGAATTACATAGAAATGACAATATTTGCCAATTTTTGACTACACATGGCAATTTCATAAAATTTAATTTGGTAAGAGTCAAAA
>NW_003852524.1:5390272-5411775 GCF_000181295.1 Otolemur garnettii
GGAAGGGTAACAAGTTTTTGAAGGTGATGAAAGCTTCACATTTTAAACCTTCCAGGCTTGACCCTATATGTTTTTTTCTTTGGCTGATTCTGATTTGTATCCTTTTGCTGTAATACAACTCTAATTATAAGTCTAACATTTTTCTGAATTTCTGTGAATCACTCCAGCTAATCACTAATGCTGAAGTCTATGGGAAACCCTAGATTTGTAGTTAGTTGGTCTTTAGTGAGGATGGTCTTTGGGAACCCCTGAACTTAAGGTTGGTATTGCAAGTATTGAATAGACTTAGCGATCTGCAGGAGAGTCAGTGTGTCCTAATTTCATGGAATCATAATTAATTCAACTAAAGGGAATTCTACAAGTATGGATCAAAATAAGGATTTGAAGAACCAGAATAGGTGAGAAGTTATAGTGTGAAAGTGTTTTAACCAATAGAGGGTGGTCAAGTGAAGGACCATGTATATGGTTGAGATTTTGTGAGATAATACTTCCATTCATTTGAAAAGAGTGACTCCATTTAAAAGAGTTGAGATATAGTGGGTTTCAGTGAAACTTTAAGCCTTATTGTAGCCTGACATTGTTGACTCTCTTCTCAACTATAAAGTACAAATAACCTTTGGTGTCTCCTTTAAAGGAGAAGTATCTCCAATATTGATGGTTCTAAACTACTTTTCTCATGGAATCTCATTGCTTTTTTTTAACTCATGGAACAAAATTCATTTACTGAGTATTACTCAAATTCTCTGTCTTCACTGTCAGGGAACCCTTTATATCAAAAAAGTTATCATTTATTATACAGAGAAACAGTAAAAAACTGAGTGATAGATTGTGAAACCCATTAGATCATTCACTTACCGAGCATCATACCATCAGAAATCTTAAAAGAGACTTGACTTTTCAAAGAGCCTCACTAGAAGATGGAAGAGGGAAAGTATCTTCCAGCCTTGGACTAGGGACCGTTACATACTTGGTTCTTTACATATGAAATGTGTTACCTTTATGTAGGCTTCCTTTATACAGCAGATCCAAGACCTGTCTAAGAATTGCCTGTGGTCTAGAGATAGAGGCTCTTTGTGACAAGATTTTTTCTCTTTTATTTTTGTAGGGTAAAAGAGACCTGCAAACATTCATGTAGGGATGGCAAAGTCTACCTATTTCAAAAAAGATTCTTTGAAATAGGTACTCAAGATAAAGATCACAGTATTTTACTTATAAAATATTTAATATAATTTATTTAAAAATTCAAACTTTTGGTCTAGGAGAGTTAAACTTTCATAATTGCAGAAGTATTCACAACCAATATATTACAGGGAACTTATTTCTTGGTAAACATTTTATGGGAGATTTCTAGGTATACTGGTATGTAGAATTGTCTTCTTGTTGCAGGACTTATTTCATTAATAGTGATTACCATGTTCTAGAGACATTTCAGGAGCATCTGTTGGTGGAAATGGCCATTATTACTTTCACTTTCCCTTTTAATGCCAATACCATTTATGTGGAAATGGATAATCTTGTCTCTCACTTGGAACATCATTTTTATTCTTTCAGTTGATGTTGTTCTATTATAACACCATAAGCAATACTCAGAAAATTAAACCATAAAAGATATTGAAAACATAATGAAGGGACTGAAAATTTGCGTCCCCTCAAAACTCATGTTGAAATCCTAACACCTAATGTGATGGTTTTAGAAGGTAACCTTTGGGAGGTAATTTCATTATAAGCCTTCATAAAGGCACTAGTGCCTGGTATAGTTGGTATGCTTATCCTGCCCCCTCCCCTCCACCAAATATCCTGTTGGAACTTAACTCCCAATGTGAAAGTAGAGGTGGGGAATTTAAGAGGTGGTTGGGTCATGAGGGTTCTTTCCTTATGAATGGATTAATTCATTTGTGAATTAATACATTAATGGATTAATGACTTATCATGGGAGTAGAACTGATGGTTTCATAGGAAAAGGAAAAGAGAATTGACCAAGAATTCTCAGCTCCTTCATGATGTGATGCCCTACACTGCTGCCTTGGGACTCTACAGAAAGTCCTACTGCCAAGAAGGGCACTATCAGCTAACCTCTCTTAATTGGGGATTTCTTTTTTTCCATTTTTTTTTTCCTTTTATAGATTTAGAGAGGACAAGTGTACTTTGGTTACATGGATATATTATATAATGTTGGTGTCTAGGATTTTTGTGTAACTATATCTACATAGAGCACTTGGTACCCATTAGTTAATTTAGAATCCCTCATCTACCTTTTACTATCCCATCATCCCCAGACTCCATTGTCTCTCATTCTACTCCCTATGCCCACGTGTACAAATTATTTAGCTCCCACTTACAAGAGAGAACATACTTTATTTGACTTTCTGTTTCTGAGCTATTTAACTTAAGGTAATGGCCTCCAGTTTCATCCATGTCAGTGCAGTAGACATGGTTTCATTCTTTTTTATGGATGAGTAGTATTTTATAGTTTATATATTACACTCATAAACACATATTACATGAGCCACATTTTTGTATCCAATCATCTGTGGTGGACACTTAGGTTGATTTCACATAGGTGCTATTGTGAACAGTGCTGCAATGAACATAAAAGTGCAGTCCTGGACTTACTGGCCTTCATAACTGTAAGAAATTAATTCCTTTTCATAAATTACCTAGTTTCAACCATTCTCTTATAAGTGCCATAAAATGAACTAAGATAGAAAGTGGGTACTGAGAGTAGAATTTTTTGCTAACCAGTAAGTAAAATGTGGAAGAATCTCTTGAACTGGGTAATATTCAGAGGCTGGAAGAATAAGGAGGGGCAGACTAGAAAAGCTAGATTCTGTTCAAGGTCGTGACCAAAATGCTGGGAGAAACATAGGCACTAAGGGTCATTATGATAATCAGATGGAACTGAGGAGCGAGGTATTAGAAACTAAAGTAAAGACAAAGAACCAGGCTAAACTCTGTCTCTGCTTGAGGGCTTTGTGAAAGGTCAAATGTGAGAACGATGAAACTGAGGTATCTGGCAGAAGAAACTCTTAAGCATTATAGAGGAAACTGCATGGTTACTTTGGCTGCTTATACTAGATTCAGGAGCAAAACCATAATTTGTACACAATATCAATAACTAAAAGGGAATCAGAACAGAAAAATTTAGAAAATTCCCAACCTAGCCATGTTAGAGTGAACAAATATGTTCAAGAGATGAACTCAAATAACTCAGGGACTCTGCTAAATATATTAACACATTAAGATATATGGGAGCCAGGGGTTTTTCCTAACTACAATGATAGAAAATCCCAAAGGAATTCAGAGATCTTCAAGGCAGCCTCTTCCATCACAGGTCCAGAGAACTTGGAGGGCAGAATGGCTTGAGGGGAAAGGCCTGGGGTATTATCCATGGACTTGTTTCCTGGAGTTGCCTTAGGAGTTTGCTCTCCACATACTAGTTCTTGCTCTGAGGTTGCACCACCCCTGGTTCAAATAGCCCCAGATGGGGGGTCTTGCTACACCTCTCGAGGATACAAGTCATAATAAGCCTTGGTGGCACTCATGTGGTGGTAACTCTAGAGTCTTAAAGAAAGAAAATGCTGTGGAGGCTTGGCAGCCTTCACCCACATTTTGAAGGATGTCATCAGAAGTCTATGGACCCAGGCGAGGACTTGTTACAGGGCAGAGCCACCCGAAAGTGACCCCATTAGGACAATACCTAGGTAGAATGTGGGTTTGAAGCTGCCACAGAAAGTCACCAATAGGACAATACCTAGTGATGCTGTGCAATCAGCACCCATGGGAACCCTAAAACTGTGGAGTCACCAGCCGCATTCAGTGCCATTTGGGAAAACTTTAAAGTGTGATTGGTTCATGAGGCCTTTGTTCTCATGAATGGATTACTCTACTTATGGATTAAGGTATTAATGGGTTAAAAGTGAATGGGTTATAACTAAAATGGGACTGGTGGCTTTATAAGAAGAGAGATCTGAGCTAACATGCTCAGCCCCTTGCCAAGTGACACCCTATGCCACCTCAGGCCTCTGCAGAGAGTTTGCAGCAAGAATAACATCCCCAACAGATGCAGCCCCTTGAAATAAGTTCTTTTTCCTTGTAGATTACCCAGCTTCAGGTATTATGTTCTAAGTAAAAGAAAACAAACTAAGAAACTGACCTTATAAAAAGGATGCCAGGCTTGGCGTCTGTAGCTCAGCAGTTAGGGCACCAGCCACATACACCAAGGTTGGCAGGTTCTAGCCCAGCCCAGGCCACCCAAACAACAAGGACAACTGCAACCAAAAAATAGCTGGGTGTCTGTAGTCCCAGCTACTCAGGAGGCTGAGGCAAAAGAATTGCTTAAGCCAAAGAGTTTGAGCTTGCTGTGAGCTGTGACACCAGGGCACTCTACCAACGGCAACATAGTGAGAATCTGTCTCAGTAAATGAATAAATAAATTAATTAATTAATAATAAGGATGACAGAGAACTCTGTAACTCTTTCTGCCATGTGGGGATGCAATGAGAACTCACAAGACGTGGGCAGTGAGCAACACTGAAGAAGACTTTTGCCAAAACTGACCATGCTGGCAGCCTGACCTCAGGCTTTCAGCCTTCCAAAAACTGAGAAATAAATTACTGTTGCCTGTGATATATTATTTATTATGTTATTACATGTCATTTATATATATACATCCAAACCAAGACATTCACACATGTATTATAAAAAGAGACTAATATTAAGGTAGTCTGAAACGTTATCTTTGACATAAATAATCTTAAAGGAAATTCCCAAGTAGTTTTCATCCAAATTTAATGAGAAAAACCCATAAAAATTTAGCAAAAATTTTTGTTTTCCCATCCAGCCTTTTTCTCTAATATACATCCCATTATTGAAAGTCTTTGAAATTTTGTCTTTCATAAGGGTTAGAAAAATGACCTAAGGTGATGTTGCAAGGAATATTTCTATTGTTGAATTTTTGCATGATGTTGCCTTGAGGGGAAATATACTTTCACAAGTCCCTTTTGCTCTTGCTTCGGTTTTGTTTGGCTCCTGTATGGATACCCAATAGAAAAGAATTCCAGTTAGTAGTAGGCCTACTTTTATGTGTCATATTTCTAGATTTTTTTTTTTTTTTTACAAATTGGGTACATTACTGTTTTATTTGGAAATGTTATGAAATATATGAATAACAGTATTAATAATTTATGAAGTAAAAATATAGAAAAAAATTATCATTTCTTGTGATTTCATGTTCATTGTGATTTAAATGTTAATTTTATATTCAAATGGTAAAAATCATTTCCTTTCTAACAATGAACATTTTCCTTTCTTCTTTTCTAATATGTTACTTAAACCATTTTCATAACATCATTTTGAAATAAAGTGTTTTAAGAACAACATACTTTGCAATAATTTATCATATTTTCAGAACCTGAGTCTATCAAGCTCTTTTCTAATTTTGCAATGTTTAATACTAATTTAAGTAATAAGAGTCTTTGGGTTTCATTATTGTATTTACTTTCCAGGAATTTTTCTGCAGTATCAAAATATAATTTGATTCAAATTTCTTCTATCAAATATAAACTCATACTAGAATTGCATTTATTACCGAAATCACTCCAGTAATCAGAAACTATTAATGACTGTGTGTCGAGTCATTAATTTAACTTATGTCAGTTGAAGTTCTTTATCCAAATTAAATGATTTAAAGTTATACATTCAGAATTAATTTAGCTTCTAATATATACAAAGCGAAGCTCAATACTGCCATTTCTTCTGTTTACTAAACTATTCAATAATTTTTCATAAAAATGTATTGCCCTATTTTGTATGCCTTCATCATTACTACTATTATTATATTTTGTTTTGATAAGTTGCATGGCATATTTTTTATTCAGGGGAAATATTCCAAAGTTAAAATCATAAGGTAACATATCTTCTAATTTGTTTTATTTATTATAAATATGTTTTCTATACTAATGCAGGGAACATAAATTATGCTTTTATTCAAAATGAATTTATTCCATGAACCAGATATACTTTTCTTCTGGCAGTTGTTTTTCTTAAAATAATTCATGACAAGCCTTCATTGGTCAGTTCTAGACAATAGATAACTTTAACACATTCTTGAGTCAAAGACACAAAATTATCTTGACTTAATATGTCCTATACAACTAATTCACAATATATTGAAGTAGCCAGTAAATACAAACTCGTCTCGTTATTTAAAAACTCCTGCCAATCAAGCAAATGGTTTTCCTGGAAATGTATGATATAAAAAAGGATATTAAAATTTGGTTTCTCATTAAAATAGAGTACAAAGTAGGGATTAACTTTGCTAGAAAACTTAAGGCTCAACTTTCCACATAATACTAAATACAAAATTCAATCCAGATAAACAGGTACAAAATATTGAAACTACATACTATACCAAAACATTAAAAGCAACTTCTGAAAATCTTAATTTAAATGTTACATTCTCACAAAGACATTCTATCAAAAATTCATTATCTACAGTCAACTATTCTTTCTTTCCGTTCTATTACTTTAGTCCTTGAAACTTATAAATATCTGACATATTTATTTGATTTATTCATCTTGTTTTTACAGCCAGCTTCTTTTCACTGCAATATAATATCCGAGATGGCAAGAGCGTTGACTACTTTGTTCCAGATGTGTTCTTTTGTCCCAAACAGTGTTTAGTACATCATGGAAGCCTGTCTTAATTCGCAGCCACTAAGTTATACTGCTGTTAACCAGCAAAACAAGTCTCAATAGAGTAACACTTGGTTTACCCAATGTTCTTGTTACACATAGCCAATCTATATACTCAAGGTCTTTATCTCTGGCCTAGTGTTGTCTCAGTTACTAGAAGCTCTACTGTCCTTTAGCGACACCATCTGTAACATGTCTTCTTGGTCTCTCCAGCAGTGGATAAGAGCACTAGATGGTTTCCTTGACAACCAGATGCTCTAGTTCAGAAAAGATAATCATTACTTTTCTAGAACAAAATACAGAATCTGCCTAACTTCTAAGAAACAAGTAAATATAATCTCCTAGTAATTCTAGAAAAGAATGAGAACAAGATCTGGGTAAAAAATAAATTTTCTTACAAATAAAAATTTCTACCATAAAGAAAAAGGAAGATATGTATACATGAATCACTAAACAAATTATGATTGATCATATCCCTTTGATTAGAGAATGATAATAGAGATGCTCTGTGAGGAGGGCAGCACCTATATGTGATATTCCAGCCTCAATCAGTGACAATGAAAAGACTTTTCCTGCAATAGGGGCAAGCTGCCCTTCCTACACCAGATTTGATTTGCAATCAATGCCTTGTAGTTTTCTGCAGGGAGTTAGTCAAGGACTTAGCCCCCTTTCCCTGCCCTGGGCCTGGCATGCTTTGGCTGCATTTCCAGCCCAGGTACCTCCATCCAGCAGTCTCCTTATCTGGGGGACTGTGTAAGGTACTTTCCTTCACTCTGATCTCCTACCTTTCTGCTCTGAGTCCCTCTCCCTGTCCCTCCACCTGGTGCATGTAGCCATACAGAGGAAGGTGCCATTTGGGGAGTTTCATTTGCAGTGAGAAAATACTTCGCATCTGTTGTAATCCACCTGATTTTTACTTGATCCCATTCTATGGGGGGAAATGGAACAGTAGGCATCAGGCCTCTTCCATTTTGCCTCTATCACATACTATTACAGTCAGCGAATAAAGACTTGATGAATGTGCAGGCCTATTTGTCTGCCTGGACACCTGGTTGTCTGATACTCTAAATGAGGGACAGTCTTATGAACCTTTGATAAATACCTAGAGGTCATCTAGCAGAAAGACTTATACTGAGGCCTCAGGCTGAGAAAGGGACATTGAGCTCCAGATGGGGCACCTCAGGAAGTCACACAGTAGGTGACGGGCCTCTACTCTTTCTACTCTAAGTTCTAGTTAAAAAAAAATGTAGATCGTGCAAAGTAGTTTGACTTGCAATTTATTAGAGAGAATTGAGAACTGCTTCCATAGGCTTACTTGTAGTTAAATATTTATCTTTATTGAGTGTATGATGTGACTCTTGAGATGCATGAATATTCAGGCCTGTGCCTGTGGCTCCAGGAGTAGGGTGCCAGCCCTATATACTAGAGGTGGTGGGTTCAAACCCAGCCCTGGCCAAAAACTGAAAAAAAAAAAAAGCACGAATATTCAGAGAAGTAATGTTTTTCTAACCATGATGGGACCAATTACATCAATCATATGCCATTATTGTCAGCAAACCAGAATGTCACTGCCTCTTTTATATTATATTATATTTTATATTCTTAGTTATTCTTCAATTTACATACAAATAAATAACCACAAGTGAAGAATTAAGATTTGCCTGAGAAGTTTTAGTCAAGAATTGGAGAAAAAATACTTCGGTAAATATAAGGATAATCTTATGTAATAATATAACAGTGAATATGACTGTCGTTAGTTAATACCAAACAAAAATTTCAGTTTATAAGAAGTCAAAGCCACTGCATTTAGCAATAACATTTTTAGATATTTTTCCTTTTGATATTCCTTATTTTGAAAAGAAAAATCATCATTTCATCTTCCAAAGGTTTACTAAGTCCTACTGAACATGAAGTAATTATAAATTGTTTTCCGTTTTGTGATAGTTCATAAAGTATAATGACTGAACTTCTCCGAATGAATTATATTCTTTTGAAAATTAAACTAACCTCATATAAAGCATCTTTGAATACTCAGTTTTTATGCTCAATTTTGAGCATTTTCTTATCTCCTCAAAGTTAAATGATGCCAAAAGTAGAAAATGTTACTTTCTGAATCTAAAACAACGTATCAATATGAGTTTTATATATTTCAAAATAAGTATAATACTAACAAATGAGATTGCATAAAATTTACTTACCATAAGAATTAAAGATTTTTAGAACCTCTCAGTGTTCCTACTCTCAGTATAAAAAGATGGCTGAAAGCCTATCAGGATCCATTCTCAATTACTTTCCTTCTTTAGAGTTAAAGTGGGATTGATATGACTAGCTGTGAATTTTCCCATGAAAGATAATAGAATTCTTTCTCACCGCTATAAGATGACAAAAGATGTATGCCACTACTATCCACTTGACCAAAATAAATAAATACCTAAAGGGCACAATACCTTGTGGCTCAAAGAGCAGGGTGCCGACCCCATATACCGGGGGCCACGGGTTCAAATGTGGCCCAGGCCAAAAACTGCAGAAAATAAATAATAAATAAATAAATACATAAATAAGTAACTTTTCAGCCTTTCCCAGTTTCGTAAGCTCTAGAATGTGAAAACACATGCAAAACAGTATAATACAATGAAGCCACTTAAGGGATGGCAAAAATGTACAATGGATGGAGTATCAATCCATAAATGATGATGTGGAAACATTCACTTTGCCTTAGAGATTATTACACGTGTGAGAGAGAAACATTTCCTTTTTGTTAACTCTCTAAATTATTATTGTCTGATTGTTACAGCTGAATTACGCAAAAGCAGCACAAATATACGTACAACTAATGTCATGTGGTATGAAAGTAAAATAGGCTTTATTAGGAAACAAATTCAAAGAATTAGGAAAACACAAATGCTCTGATGATTTGTCATTATTTCCCAAAATAATATGTTGAGCACAGCTGGACAAAAACTCGGCAATATCATCTTTCTATTACTATTCAATGTTGCCGATGTATTTGTGTCATCTTTTTTGATTAGGTTCTTTCTATATGCTTATTATTTCTTTTGTTTTATATTTCCAATTAACTAAAGTTAGCTTATTTATGATCATTTAGCATTTTATTTTAATAAAAACACAATATAATATATGTATGTATTTTCATATTTGTTGAATATTTTGGAAGAAATGTTCCAATTCTAGTATTTATGGATAATATATAATTACTGTTCCTATTTTCTTGAAAATATCCTTTATTTTCAAATATTCACTCTAAAATATACATCAATAAAAAGTTAGTATAAGCATTTGAAATTTAGTCAAAATTCTAAGGCATCTTTTTCGTAGAGACAGCGTCTCACTCGGTTGCCCTTCGTAGAGTGCTGTGACGTCACAGCTCACAGCAATCTCCAGCTTTTAGACTTAGGTGATTCCCTTGCCTCAGCCTCCCTAGTAGCTCGCCACAATGCCTGGCTATTCTTTTTGTTGTTGCAGTTTGGCCGGGGCCAGGTTTGAACCCACTGCCCTCGGTATATGGGGCTGGCGCCCTACCCACTAAGCCACAGGCACTGCCCAGATCTAAGGTATCTTCTAAATATTTATTAATAATATGTTATTGAATGGTTATTATGGAATTGGAATATTAGTCTCTACATACCTAGTACAAAACTTAGATACTATTCCAAAGACCCCTGAAAACAACCCTGTTGTTTGAATATAAGTATAATGATATATTAATTTTTGTACATTTCCCCTATCAAACGTGTTTTCATCACATTTTGTTCCTAAGGAAAATTTTAATTTCTGTATTTTATTGTTATTTTTCATTTTAAAAAATCATTGTATTTTCCATTTTTCTTGACTTCATGACATATTTTTCTTGTGTAATTAATTCTTTTAGTCCTAATGTCTACATTGATATTAACATTGTCAAACAAATTTTTTAGGTTTCTTTTTATTTTATTGAATGTAATAACCCATTTCTTGGCAGATTTTGTCTTATTTCACCTTGGCTGACTCTGCCTTATGCAAAGATAGAATTTTATCAGTTTACCTTTAATAAAATGCTCGCATAATATTATTTGTATACTGTCCAACTCTAAAACACAAAGTTTTTGTCTTTACCACTTTTTGTTATAGTTTTCGTCATTGCTTTCTTTTTCCCAGAAATTACAAGTAAACTTAAATTTATATATCATAATATAAAAATTATAAATTATAATATACAAGCTTATATTTATATAATATACAGATAACAACTGTATTTCTCTAAATATTTTTATTTCTCTGTCTCTCCTCTAAGATGAACACTTTAGAGCCACTATTTTTCTACTCTTTTTTTACCTTCGACTCCTCTGTTTTTCTGAGATAATTTAGAATATTAAAAAAAAATTTCCCTATAGGGCATGATAATTTATTAGAAAAATAGAATAAAAACTTCAAAATGATCCTAAAACATACATCAATAAAAAGCTATTATAAATATTGGAAATTTAGTAATGTAAAAAGTAATGTGAAAACTTGAAATTAACAGCTCATGACTCACATGGCAGTTAATGTGTTAAAAATCTCCAGAAGTATAATAATCCATTTAGCTTTGACTAAGTATTAATTCATCTGATCTCCACACTAAGTTGTGAAATAGTTTAATAAGTGTTGTGTCATAACATTTCATTAACTATTCTTCAGGCAGAATACCTAGATGGCATAACAGCTGAAACTTTGTATTTTGAAAATCTTATTCACTGTTTCTGAGACATGAAGATTGTTGTAGTCTACGAAAGGCCCTTTGCCTCTAATTCCTTTTTACTTACTCCACTTGCCCCCCACTCAAGATCTTACTGCATACTTATATGAAATATGAAAAGTATAAAGGTAATCTTATGCTCTTTCACTTAATACGTATGTTTTTGTTAAAAAAAAAAAGCAACATATATTGTTTAATGAAAAACAATGAAGGCAGTAGATGGCTAAATAAATATTTTTGGTTTAAAGTAAGTAGCCTTCCACATTTGGGGGGAGTCTGGAATATTTCTCACTTCAAATGTTATTTGATCATAAAGTTCATGATATCATCAGATTTCCTGTTACATTTCCCAGAAATAAAGTCCTTTCAATATGTGCCGTGTGCTTCAGTTCTGAATCATCTTTATTGATAAAAGCAGACATCTTACCCATTTAGAAATAGACAAACCGTCTGAGCTACATGTTCTCTGGATGTGTAAAATCACGTTTTTTAACTCTAACAGTTCTTTAAAATTTTTCCTAATGATCCCTTCACTCAAGACATTTTTATATGCCCATTTCTAGATCAGTCACTGTGAATAGAGTAATGAAAAGGCCAATTCACAATGCGAGGCCCTCCTAGGGTTGAAAGTCAAGCGAAATTTCTCTAAAGCAGTGAGGAGTATCGCACAGTCCCAAATGCAAGGTGATCCTCCCCTGCTCTGTCACGTACATAGAAGGCACTTGACAGAAGGAGAGAGACGCTGGGTGATGAGGGGCAGCTGTAAACGCACACTGGACCTAACTGCGGCAAGACGTCCAGGCCCTCTGCCCGAAAGCACTTGGTAGAACGGTGGACTCTTGCATATGATTATGTCTTATTTTTGAAATATTAGAGGATTCCCTGCATCTATCTATGTATGTGTTTTCTAAAAAAAGAAAATGATGATAATTTTAATATTTTGAAGGTTAGGGTAAAGTTCCATGGCACTAGTATGAAAGCATTCTTCTTTTTAAATTTTCTCCTTTTTCTACCTATGTACTTGCCAATAAAAAGGTGTATGACATACTCAAAACATACCTATCAAAGGGAGAAAGTTTTTTAATACTATTTATTTTATAGTAATGATGACTAACATATTTTAGAAGTTTCATTAAATTATACTAACACATTGTAAACATAAAATGTAAAAATGCTTAATAGATAAGATAGATTAGATGTATCATGAAAGATACATTTGAAAAGAATCTATTGGCAGCAAAGCACATAATTGGGACAGGACAAATATGAAAATCTATATTTTATACATCTAAAGGAATATTAGATAATTAGAATAATAATAAAACCAAGAATTGTGTCAAAGATATTTTTGACAATAAAAAAATGGATGTGCTGATCAAACATTTCTTAAAATAAAAATATTATGACATTTTATCAGAATCTATTTCATATGTGAACAGAAAAACAAAGGTATAGTGATCTACAATAAAATAAAAATAATCAAAATGTGATAGTTGATATCAAATTAAAATACCTGTTTAATCAATATTTTTTAATATTTGATGCAAAAGGTAGTATGTTTCCCCTTTAATAGCTTATTGATATTTCAGAGTGTTAGTATTTTCCATTAAACTGGTAATAACAATGTTACTTTAAACTGGGAAAAAGATGCCAGGGACTATATGTAACGATTATTAAGATATTGAATGTTTGGGGGGAATAAATCAACAGACAGAAGAATAAATAAAATGTACAGATATATACACAAAGACAACAATAAGCTGCCCCCCAAACTTAGCACTTGAGCTTATGTTTTCCAACTCATATCTTACTAAAAATAACATACATGGGCCCATTTTCTCAGGAAATTTGTATCCAAATACAAATATAAATTTGTGTCTTGTGTTAGAAAAATATATCTAAATAATACAATAATCATAGAATATAAAAAATGTATAAAATTGCCAAAATATCTCTATTCTGCTCCTGGATATATTGTTTCATCATTAAAGATTCTCAGGATAAAGAAATTTACATCACACAGATGGCAAATTGATTGCTTCCATCACCATTTTAAGCATCACATTTTGGCAGCTGTCAAACATATCACCTCATACATATGCATACTAATATGTTTTACAGGGTTGATGCTATTACTATAATAGTTAGAATTACAGTATTATACTGAACTGAAGATAAATTTTGCCTTATCTAAATTATTCTTTAATTACTTGAACTCGAAATTTCAGTAGTTGATTTTCATATTTAACAAGTTTTTATATTAAAAAGTTAAGTCATGATTTTAATAAGTGTACTCAGAAATATACAAAAAATAGAGAAAAAAATGACAGTGTGAGATCTCTGGATTATTGTTTTCCTTGATTCTGTGTTGTTCCTGTCTCTTTCATAGAGAAATCCTGTGTACCTCAGAGAAAGAAATTCTTACTGGATGAGTAATTGGAAAAAAGCTTTACTTGAAAAAATACATTCTTGAGACAATGTAACAAATAAACTTACAAATTTTGGGAGTTACCTAAGTGTTTATGCTAATAGGATACACTAAACCCATCTCTGACTTTAGGAAACAATGTATTTAAGTAATTTCTGACTATATATAGACTTGTTTATGCCAGTTCCAAAATTTATTGTAACAAAATATTAAAACAATATTTACTTCCTTTTAGAATACTTGTATATATGTATATTTTTAATTTCAGATTAATATGAGGGTAAAAACATTTAAGTTATATTGTTTCCATTCAAGATAAAGTTCAAGTTGTAGTTGAGCCCTTCACCCAGGGGGCATGCTGAACACCCTCACATTATACACAGTAGCTGAGATCCCCCCTCACCCTTGTTCACCTGCCCACCTCCCCCCCTTCCCCCTCACCCTTGCTAGACTACACTTGTGTTTTTCTTCCATGTGGAGGTTTAGTTGGTAGTTGTTTATATATTGGTTCTATATTAGTATTGTGTAGATTAGATAATTTCTTCCATTTTTTAAATTTGTAAAGTGAGAAATTTCTGTTTATTTGTTTTTATATATTTGTTTATTTTTAAATTTTTGAGACTCAAATGCCCATCAACTCATGAGTGGATTTTTCCATTCTTGAGATACTTTACTAAGAAGAATGTATTTCAACTCCATCCAAGTAAACACAAAAGATGCAAATTCTCCATCTTTTTTTTTTTGGCTGAATAGTACAAACTATAGATATACCACAGTTTGTTAACCCATTCATTCATGGGTTTGATGGGTACTTGAGTTGCTTCCATGATTTGGCAATTATGAATTGAGTTGCAGTAAATATTCTAGTGCAAGTGTCTTTGTAGTAAAATGATTTTTGTTCTTCTGGGTAGATACCTAGTAATGGGATTGCAGAATCAAGTAGAACATCGACATTTAGTTCTTTGAGAATCCTCAATACTTCTTTCCATAGAGGTTGTATTATTTTGCAGCCCCACCACTGATGTAAAAGTGTTCTCTTCTCTCCACATCTACACCAGCATCTACAGATTTAGGACTTTGTGATGTAGGCTAATCTCACTGGAGTTAGGTGATTTCTCCAAGTGGGGGGTTTGATTTGTGTTTCTCTGGTGACTAGTGACAATGAGACAATGAGTCTTGAGTTTGTTGAAAAAAATAGAACTTATTAAACAGGACAATGAATATTTTTAAATGAAAGAATAAAGGCATTATAACTGATTATTACCTTAATTAATGTTACACAATCCAAGCATTATAAACTTTAATAAGCTAGGTGTAGATAGCAGGGACTAGAATCCAGATGTGCTGTACACTGTGTAGACTAAATTTTGTTTCATTTATTAATCTGATGAGTTTAACTAATGCAAATATATTTTCTTTCATTTGAAAGCCATTCCAATTTATATAATTTAAATTGATTAGTAATTTATGCATAATTTTGTGTTTTACTTTTTAATTATTATAAACACATAATTAATAGAATTCTGAATAGACACTGAAAATTACATACAGTGCTAGAGGAAATAATACTGTTTTGCTTTATGATGTATTTAAGATTGCTTATTTATATAGGTTTACATGTATAAAATGAATATTAGATTCACAAATTCAACAGATTTTTTTTTTTTAAGAGACAGAGTCTCACTTTGTCACCCTCTGTAGAGTACTGTGGTGTCACAGCTCACAGCATCCTGTAACTCTTGGGCTTAGGCGATTCTCTTGCCGCAGCCTCCCGAGTAGCTGGGACTACTGGCGCCCACCACAATGACCAGCTGTTTTCTTGTTGCAGTTTGGCCAGGTCTGGGTTTGAACCTACCACCCTCTGTGTATGGGGCCGGGTACCCTGATCACTGAGACACAGGTGCCACCCCTAACAGTAGATTTTTTAAAAATACAAAAAGTTTATTTTATAATTAATGTCCCCAAAAGTTATTGGCTTTCTG
This sequence comes from Otolemur garnettii, assembly GCF_000181295.1. Lineage (NCBI taxonomy): Eukaryota > Metazoa > Chordata > Mammalia > Primates > Galagidae > Otolemur > Otolemur garnettii. The sequence continues at coordinate 5,406,111 of NW_003852524.1, forward strand.
AACATGTTTTCCTTTATGAAATATAAGTGTGGTATTTCACTCAAAAGTTTACAAATCAAACACATCTTCAATAATACATTAAATACTTTTGAGAACAGTTCTTTTAATTTATTCCAATTTGGTTATAAAAATGGGAACAGAATATTTGCCAAAATTCTTTACCCTGCATTTTAACTGATGTTTCAAAAAATTTGAGGGCTATTAGGCAAAATATGCAAAAAGATACAGCCAGCAGTCCATGAAAACTGTATATTGGAACATAACTTAAAGCATTGCTATTGCTATGTGTCATCTAAGACATAAGTTATCATCTTATTATAAATGAAAAAGGTGAAGAGGTTAAAATATTTGCTTCAGATGAGATAGATGGAGATTGAGTTCAGCTACACATTGAGTTTACAGCATAGAAATGAGACTTCTGCAGCACGCAACTTTGGATATGTGCTTTCTCTGGGGAAAATTCATTAGAAGAAGTAATGTCATCACAGCATTCTATCAAGATTAAACTTATATGCAATGAGCATTTGACATTTATGAGAAATAAAAACACATAAATTGATAAGATTATACAATTTGCAGTACTTTGTATGCATTTCATCCTCTATTTCTTCAAAGAAAAAGAAGTAGTAATAAATTTCCCTGTTCAATGTGAAATCAGATAATAGGTAGCATTTTCTCACAAAAACTCAATTTAGAAGTTTCAAATATTATCTATGAGTGTCATTAACTTAAATATTACATTAACTCAGAAAAGCACTAGCTTTTCCAAACCTGTTACAGCTCATTGAGTGGTAAATGGGGCAAGAGTAGATCTTAATTAAATTCATATGTGGTGGTTCATTGCTAAATTAGGAACAAACGATGAGATTCAAGGTTTTCTCTTCATTTCTTAAAAATATTCAACTATTTTCTTTGTTTACCTTATGAAAGTAATTATAATAATTAAAGTTTATAGCATAGAGCCCATTTGGAAGTGAAATCCATAAAAGAGATCTATTATGGATCAGAGAATATACAAATTCTGAATAGTAGTTTTACCCATTGAAGGACTCATTATGTGACTGCTTTGCCAATCTTTCCTTTTTTTTCCTTTACGCCATGATTATGAAGCAATTTTGCCTACACAGATTTATATTGAAATAATGAGAAAACATTCAAGTTTTAAATAGACTGAAATGTATTTTCTTTTTTGGTTATTTCATGGAACAATATTGCCTTTTAATATTTTATGTGATTAATAAATTGTAAAAGAAAGAAGTACTTATGACATGAAAAATGAATTGCTCATTTTCTTTAGAATCTGAATATAGTTTTCGATTAGTTTTCTGAGTGTATTTAAATGACTACCAGAATAACTACCTTGTGTTCAAGTCTGCAATTTAGCAATTTATGACAATAATTGAGAAGAATTTTATATTATTTACAGAATAATATATTTATGATAATTGTTCTCTTTATTTCTTCAGAAAAGTTCGACAATATAAAGTCCATCAAGGCAGATAATATTTCATTTTTTTTCCTATGCTCAGTGCTTACTGGTATTTAATAAGTGCTTTCTGAGTTAATGCACAAGAAATATTGCCATTCATTTATCTCTTCTTTGTTCAAAATATACTTCCTGGTATTATAGATAAAGCAGTTAAAAAATATATGGATTCCTAGTACCTTCCTTAGACATCTAAATAAATTTCATATAGACATTTACATAACATACACGATCTATCACTAGAAGATTAATGGTACCATATAAATTAAAGCTGAATAAAGCAACATATAATGAGAAGAGTTTCATAATGAGGAAGGTGATATTTCACAAAATGTACTAACTAGAAAATAAATCCATGAAAGAAAAATGATTTAATAATTGCTACAGTTTGAGAATCTGAGTGTTTTGTTTTTTCTCTCCAACATTCATGTGTTAGGGTCTTAATCCCGAATGCAACAGTTTTAGAATGTGGAGCCTAAAAGGAAGTGTTTGGAGTGAATCAATACTGCTTGAGAAGGTTTGCAGAAATGGGTTCTCTTTCTTCTGCCCTTCTGCCAGGAAGGAAGAATCTTCTTCTCTTCTGGAGTGTATGGTACCCAATGACTATTTTGGAAGTGAAGACTGGACCCTTAATAAACAACAAACGTCTGCTTTCTTGATCTTAAATTTCCTGTAAAAATAAATTTCTGCCCTTTATAAATCACCCACAATTAGATATTCTGTTATGTGGCAGCCCAAAACAGACTGAGGAAACAGAGGAGTACTTCATCGCAAACGTTATCTATCTTCCTTTTGGAGGAATCTTTGTAAATTGTATTTCATAAAACTCACATTAGATATATGTCATGAGAGTAATATTATTTATTCTACTTGGTGACATTCTACATTTCTTTTCAATTAGCATAGTGAATTAGGGCTGTAATGTTATTAAACGGCCTAATTTAATGATTCATTAAAAATGTGTTCATTAATTAAAAGCTCTAGAAATAAATGCAAGTTATCAGGCACTGTACTAAATCCAGGTGAAAGCCAGAAGTGGATGGAAGGATGGTTTTACAGTACTGAAAAGAACAACAACAAAAAAAAGAAACAAAGGAAACCAATGATTCTTTCCACGTTCAACAGACCTACCCTACAAGAAATGCTACAGAGAGTCCTTTCGGCACACGTTTGAAACCAAATAAAGAAATAACGAATACTAGTAAAGATTACCACTTAGGTAAATCTAAAAGCCAGCATTATTACATTTATGGTTTCTAACGCCCTTGTTTTCTTATGTCATTTTTTTTAAAAGGTACCAAACACAATAAGGATAATTACGTGAAAGTGTACACAATGAATATAGATGTAACACTGATACCGGAAAAGTGGCACCCCAGCCAGCTCAGCCGAGCAGGGCTGGGGAACCTGCCACCTCTGTCTTGGTGGCAGCAGCCAGCAAAGGAACCGGCAGGTTGGAGCAAGTGATGGGGAGCTTCCCTCGCCCACCAGAGGCTCCAGTAGAGCGGAGCTAGAGGACCTGCTGGCTCTGCCTTGGCAGCAGCTGGCACAGAAACCGGCAAAGGCGGAGCTTTTCTCTCTCACCAGAGGCTCCAGTAACAAAAAGACCAGGCCAATCAGGGGAAAATGCTGGCAATTCCTCCAGTGCATCCCTGATTGGTCCATTTTCAATCCTACTCCTGATTGGTCTATTTTATAGACCACAGCTATCACAGCTAAGCTATTACCCCTATATAAGACCCCTGAGCAAAGAGCCTAGAAGCAGATCATCGCTGACCTTCAGAGAGGAAGAGAGCAGAGGAGCAAGACCATCGAAGGTCGTTGCAGACCTTCGAGGGAAATAGAGCAGAAGAACAAGACTTCAGCAAGCTGTTGCAGAACTTTAAGGAAGAAAGAACAAGAACTGTAACACTTCTACTGCTGATCCTGCTCTGCAAAGAGGCTTAACTCTTTGTAGGAGCTGTAACACTTCTACCACTGATCCTCCTCTGCAAAGAGGCTTGGTCCTTTGTAGGAGCTGTAACACTTCTGCTGATCCCACCCTACAAAGAGGCTTGGCTCTTTGTAAGAGCTGTTTTCATAAGAGTTGTAACACTCCCATCCTGCCCTGCAAGGCAGTTTGGTTCTTTGAGTTGTAAATAAAACCTCACTGTTCATTCTATGGTCCCTCAACTCATTCATCCAATGGTCGAGACCAAGAGCCTGGAAATCTAAAGTCAAAAATCCGGTATCAACATGTGACAATAACAACAAAAGGCGAGGGATGGGAGTGTGGAAGAGCAGAGTCTGTCTGGTGAAACAGGTAGAATTCATTAAAAATAGATTACTACAAATATAAGAGGTTAATTAAACCCTCCAGAGTAACTGCTAAGAGAAATGATTTAAAAATGGAAAAAGAAATGAGAATGGAATTAAACTGGCACACTACAAATCTTTAATTCAAAACAAAAGAAGGTATTGATGGAAGAAGTGAGGAAAAAAAATAAAACTTATAGTAGCAAAGTGGCAGATGTTTTTACTTATCAGTAGTCATCTTAAATGTAAACAGATTGAACTTTCCAAGTAAAAAGAAAAAAGAAGCAGAGATTGGCGTAATTCATTACAAAACATAATTCCACCATCCTGGACAACATAGTGAAACTCTACCAGTACAAAAAATTTTAAAAGAATATATAGCTGGGCATGGTGGTACACACCTGTATCTCAGCTACTAAAGAGTTTCAAGAAGGAGGCTGTCTCGAACCCGGGAGTTCCAGGCTGAAGTGAATTATGATTGTGCCTTTGCATTCCAGCTTGGGCAATAGAGAGGTTCTGTCTCTAAACAAACAGAAAATATACCTTGACTATGCTGTTTTTAAAAGCTTATCTTAGACACAAAGACAATAATAAGTTTAAAGTGAAAGACTGATGGAAAACCGTTTATAACAACACGTAACTGGCAACCAAATACAGCTAATAAGGCTGTACTAATGTCAGACAAGGTAGGATTATGATTGGGAGAGATTACTTAATGAATATGCTATTTTCTTTTGTGATGGTGAAAGTGTATTGAACCTTGGTAGAGCTGGTATTTTAGACAACATAGGGTACCATTTAAAATGGTTACTTTTTGTTGTGTGAGTTTTACTTCAATATCATTTAAAACAAAACAAACAAAACAAAAAACTTCTCAGAATAGTTGGAAGAGAGGATATTTCCTCAATCTGATTAAGTACATATACAAAAACACCTATCATTAATATATCAGTAAAATATACCCATTCTCACTACTTTCCTTATATTGGTGATCCTACTATGTAAATAAAAACAAGAAAATAGAACTAAAAACTTCAAATGGAAAAGAAAATCTTTTTATTTGCAAATAACATATTATACATGTGCAAAATCCTAAGAAAAATATCAAAAAGTTAGAGCTAAAAAGCGGATTTGCATGTATAAAAACAATCTTATTTTCATATGTATGTATGCTAGTAATAAAGTATTATAATTTTTAAAATTCCACTTATAATAATCCATAAAAGAAATAAGTTTATTCAAAGATATGCAATGCCTATATATTGAAAAGTAAGAAATATTGCAAATGGTAATTAAGTGCAACATAAATAAACAAAAACATTCACCACGTTCATAAATTGAAAACCCAATATTGGGCAGATGGCAATTCCATGCAATCAGTTAAAGAAAAATTACAATTAAGATGTTAGCAGGCATTTTTGATAAAATTAACATGTGGATTGCAAAATCTATAAGGCACAGTACCTAGAATGGCCAACATTTTTGCATTAACAAAAAGACTGCAGAAACGTTTTATCTCAATTTCAAGTTTTACTATAAAACTACAGTGATCATCGCAAAATGATTTCGTCATAAATATAGAGCTAATAGAAAAATAGAACTCAACAGAAAGCCTACAAATAGACCATCACTTTTACATTCAATTTTTGACAAATTCTCAAAGTAATTCATGTAAGGATAAAAGATTCATTTAACAAATTATGTTTTAGGAGTAAAGTATTTATGTGGACTTAATAAACCTAGAGCCCAATACCATACATAAAAATTGATTTTAAAAATGATTTTAAAAAATCTAAATGTAAGCACTAAAGCTATAAAATATTTATTTATTTATTTATCTAAGACAGAGTCTCAGTCCATTGCCCTGGGGTTGAAGGTCATGGT
>NW_003852524.1:5412035-5417917 GCF_000181295.1 Otolemur garnettii
TGATGTTAGGTTAAGCAAAGACTTATCAAGACATAAAAAGTACTAAGTGTAAGAAATTAAAACAAAAAAAGTCAGAGTTTTTCAAAAATCAAACTTTATACTCTGGGGGAGCCTGTGGCTCAGTGAGTAGGGCGCCAGGCCCATACGCTGAGGGTGATGGGTTTGAATCCAGCCCTGGCCAAACTGTAACAAGAAAAATAGCTGGGTGCTGTGGTGGGTGCCTACAGTCCCAGCTACTCAGGAGGCTGAGGCAAAAGAATGGCCTAAGCCCCGGAGTTGGAGGTTGCCGTGAGCTGTGACATCACAGCACTTTACCAAAGGTGACAAAGTGCGACTCGGTCTCTAAAAAAAGAAAAACTTTATACTCTTTCAAAACAAAAAGATTTTGAAAATTCAAGCTTTATGCTAGTAGAAAATACTTGCAAAACATCTGACAAATCTTTCACATGAGAATATGAAATGGAATTTTAGAATTCAATAATAAGAGAGGAAATAATCACACACAAAAATGGCAAAATACCTGAACAGCCTCCTCACAAATGAAGATATATGAAAAATATGAAAACATCATGTGATCATTAAGATTGGGAGTCATCAAGACAATGCAAAAGAAAACCACAGTGACCTTCTAACACATACATACTAAAAGAGTCAAAAGTAGGGATAGCAAAGATGTGAACTAACTGGCATTCATGTATATTTCCAATGGAATGTGAAATAATAGTGTTTCCATGCTGTTGGAAAACAGTGTAGCAGGGTCTTAGAAAGCTAAACCTATGCTTATCATAGAATTTAACAATCTCAGAGTTGATGCAGGACAGACTAGGAATCACAAAGTTGCTACAAGAGAAATAAAAACTTGTTCTCCAAGATTTACAAAAAAGAAAAAATACTTATCATAGTATTGTTTTTAACATCTGAAATTTGAGAGAACATCGATGTTCATCTACTGATGAATTGAAAAGCAGCATCTCCATACTACAATATGGATAGTGCTCAGTAATTTTACAAAGTATAATACTAAAGTACACAGAGTTCAAACTACAAGGCTATAGTACCCAAAGCAGCATGATATTGGTACAAAAACAGAGATCTAGACTAATGGAGAAGAACAGAAAACCCACATATAAAACCATCCTCATGCAGCCAACGAATCTTTAACAAAGCAGACGACAATATACACTGGGGGAGGGAAAGAAGCCCTATTCAATAGGTGGTGCTGAGAAACCACATGGCCACAAGCAGAAGAATGGAACAGGATCCACGTCTTGCAACACTCACAAAAATTAATTCAGGATGGATAAAAGATTTAAATGTAAGACATGAAATGCTTAGCATTCCATAAGAAAATGTAGGGAAAACGTTTAGATATCCACCTTGGCAAAGAATTTATGACTAAGACTCCAATGGCAAGTACAGCAACAACAAAAATAAATAAACGGCACTTGATTAAGAAGCTTTCACAAAGCTACAGAAACAATAAACAGAGCAAACAGACACCCACCAGAATGAGAGAAACATATTCACCCACCAAATACCTGATAAAGAGATAATATCTAGAATCTGCAAAAACTTAAACAAATCAGCAAGGAAAAAAATAAACATTTAGAAGTGGGCAAAAAGTATGAACAGAAGGTTTTCAAAAGAAGGCAAACAATGGCTAATAAAAATGTTAAAAACATACTCAATATCACTAATTATCAGGGAAATACAAATTAAATTCACAATGAAATATTATCTTAATCATTTAGAATGGTTTTTATTAAAGAGTCCAAAAATAATAGATGTTGGCATAGATACAGAAAGAAGGAAGGGCTTGCATGTTGTTGGTGGGACTTCAGTTAGTACAACTTGTATGGAAAACAGTAGGAAGATTCCTTAAAGAATTAAAAATAGACCAATCGCTAAGATGTGGAATCGACCCAAGTACCCATCAATTCATGAATGGATTAACAAAATGTGGTATATGTGATACCATGGAGTTCTACTCAGCCACAAAAAGGGAGGAATTAAGTCCTTTTGCAACAATTTGGGTGTAACTGGAGACCATTATCCTAAATGAAGTATCTGAAGAGTGAAAAAACACACACCACATGTCCTCACTATTAAAATGGAACTAGGTGACGAACACACACGGGCACCTGGGCGGTCAAACTCAGTGGAGATCAAACGGGAGAGAAGGACATAAGGCACTCAGGAAAATGTACCTGACAGGTGTGATGAACATTATTTTGGCGATGAGCAACTTAGAGCCATGACTCAAGCACAACAGAAGCGATCCATGTGACCAAAACTATTTGTACCCCCGAATAATTTGAAATAAAATAAATAAACAGTCACTTAGCAGAAAAAAATATTAAGTTGAGTGGCACACAAAAGTCTCCATATATCTAACTTGATGAATATGAAAATCTAGAGAAAGAAAAAAAAAATGAACGATACAGAGCTGATCAGGGGTCGCCAGAGCAAGAAGCATAGAGTAGGTTCAGCTCTGGAAGGTCGAAGGTTCTCAATACCCATAAGGACATTTCTTTTAAGTTGATGAAAATATTTTTTCATTGTGGTGATTGCAATGTATTAATAACTGTACATGTGCCAAAATTCTCCTAATTGCACATTGAAAATTATAAAAGGTTAAATGTATATGGTACGTCTGAAAAGCTGGGAGAAACTACGACTAGCTGATTCGCTAGAAAATAAATGTACAGGCCGTGCCTGTAGCTCAAGGAGGAGGGCACTGGCCTCATATACCTGGGGTGGCGGGTCCAAGCCTGGCCCTGGCCGAAACTGCAAAAAATAAACAAACAAATAAATAAATAAGAAAATAAATACAAAAACGTAAGAAATATATATAATTTAAATTTGCATTCCCTACTCTTCCTGGCACATGCTAGGTAATCAGTTAATATTAGCTAAATGATAAATAAAAAGATGGGTATAGGTAGCTTTAATGCCCGTCCATGTAAAATAGATACACTTAGTTTAGTATCTCTGTGTGTACTTGTATGAACTTTTCAAAATAAGCTTTTATTTCTATAGGGAAAACTATGTGAAATTTGTTATGTAATTTGGTAAGTTAGTTTCTTTAGTTCGTTATTTTATCTTGTTGCCTTATGATTATTCTAAAATCTGTGGCTTACTGATTTGTAAATAAAAGAGAGAAAAAAAATCACTGCAATTATGGTGGAAATATGTGCTATTTCAGAACAAAAACAGACTTTTCCCCCGGTGCTTATTTCTTCTGCCCTCTTCTGTATGTGTCTTGATTTCTTCAGGACATAGTCTTTTCCCTGACTACTCAGTCAAAAACAAAGATTCAAGGAAATGCATACTTACGTGCATTAAATAAATATGCCGGCTTGCAGAGGATATGTTTCACTTTTGAGACAGGAACAGGAGAAGCAAAGTGCATGGATACATCAGGGGAAGAGAAGTGTATAAGGGGCAGGCCTTCACACATGGCCTTGGAACAGGTGGAAAGCACTCTAAGGATGAGCTGCCATTGAGGATGCTGACACTTTGTTTGATCTGAACGTGCATCCCTAACATGCATATTTGAAATCCTAAACCCTAAGGGATTGCTATTCGGAAGCAGACTTTTAAGAAGTTATTGGTTGTGATTAACCGGGCCTTCATGAATGGAAATAGCACCTTCATAAAAGATGTCAGAGAAACCCTTTCCTCCGTCCACCAAGTGAAGACACAGTAGGAAGGTGCCATCTGGGAAGAAGCAGACAGTGGCCAGACACTGAGTCTGTTAGGACTTGATCTTGGACTGGCAACCCTCCAAAATTAGGAGAAATAAATCTCTTTTGTATAAACCACCCCGTTTGCGGTAGTTAGAAGGGTGTGAACAGACACCTGCCTTGCTTTTACCTGTGGGCAGCCTGGCCTTTAACAGCACAAGACATTTATAAGCATACTCCCTTCCCTGATCCTAACACATGAAAAACAGGACCTTAGGATACCCTGGGCAGGGTGGCAACCCGAAGAGAAAATCTGCCCAGTGGCTAGGGAAGGATTCAACAGAATTCCAAGAGGACTTTCTCCTGAACATGGGCAGTACAGGCCCTCTTCAACTGCTGTTCTTCTTAGAGGAAAGGAGGACAGCCTCTCCAGTTTAATCAGATCCACTTAATGCAGTTCCCCAGAAAGAATGAGACTCCTGCTCACACAGACAAGATGAAATAGCCTGCTTGACATCCAGATGTCTCATTACAATGAGTCAACACCAGTCAGCTTGCGACTTTATCATGAGGGAAAAAAAATTCATTTGCCCATTAGATCCATATGCTGCTCAGAAGTTTCTCAGCTAAGATTATTTTTTTAACACTTCGGTCTGTTCAGTAGTAATTTGGCAGGGTTAGCAACCTCTGCTAACTGAGTCTTTGCTCAAAAAGAGCGATTCATCTTTGTTGGTTTGTGCGTGATTTGGGGTCTGTTTGCCGCGGTTGTCTCTCTGCTTCCCACACGTATGCCTCAGTGAATTCAGCTATGTTTTGGTGCTTCCTGATAGTATTTCTTTTGCCTTCATTTAAAATGAAAAACACCAGCTGTTCAGATGTCTTGTTTTACATCTGTCTCCTCTGCCTGCTCTGCTTTCTAAGTGCACGATTCTACCCACATCATTACTGTTCTTCCCATCACTCTGGGTCACAATTTTAGCATTACTTTGACTTTTATCACTGCTTTATCTCTCATTGATCAGCTTGCTTATCTACTTTGCCCCGTGAATGACACCCAGATTCATCTTTTCTATTTGGCCTCCCACACACGATCCTACAATCTCTCTTTCCTTTGCATTTATCAGGCGGATTTTTTAATATTGTTTCCAGGTTAGAACTCTCCAAATATTGCTTTCAGTATTTTATTCCCTTGGTCAAAACTTTTGTTATTTCCACATTGATATTGAATCCAAAGGGCTCAGTTTGCTACCGAAGTCCTCCTATTATCTCCAATTCTCTCACTGGCCCTCGCCTCCAGCTCTGAATACACACACCTGCTTGTATTTCCAAATACAATATAGTCCGTTCTTTGACATCTTATCCAAGAGAGATGCGTCATCTCGCCATATGCCTAATTAAGCCACACGGTTTTGTTTTCACAGAGATATACAGCTGATTCTCATTATTTGTAGTAGTTGTGTTCTGTAAAGTGCTATGAATACTGAATATTGAGTACTGAACTATTGGTCTTAGGAGAAATTACATATGTATATCTGCACATCTATCAGTATCTATCTATCATCTATGTCTCTATCTGTGTCTATACATACATACATATCATACAGCACATACAAATTCTAAAAATAACTCTTCCCGGTAGATCCAATTTTCTTTATTTTAAAAAAGAAACATTAAGATGAAATGTGGGTGGACTTGTCTGAGACCACCTCACTACATGTGCTGGATGTGAGAATCTCTTCCAACTGGCCCCAAAGCTAGAGATTCTTGTAGTACACCACTCTATTCCCACAGGTGTCCTCAAACTGCAGCCTGCCAAGGACATTTATCTGGCCCGCTGGGTGTTTTTGCCGCCACTGCCTGTCCTGCTTAGCAGCCAACTCATCCCGGGGCCCACAGTCCAGCCCTCCAACAGTCTGAGGGACAGTGAACTGGCCCCTATTTAAAAAGTTTGAGGACCCCTGCCCTACCATCTCTATACTGTGGTTATCTCTGTGTGAGATCTGAAACAAGAAGGCAGATATCACTTAGTTTGACTTCAACTGCTCATATGCTCTGTGCTCAAACTTTTTGCTGCTTTGTGCATATCTGCAAATTAGTCATTTACATTTCGAGTATTTATATGTGGATTGCAAATAAATTTCATAGAGTTAAATTCATTAATAATAAAGATCCACTGTATACCTCATCTGTGAGCTC
>NW_003852524.1:5418157-5420555 GCF_000181295.1 Otolemur garnettii
GTCTGGGCTGGATTCAAACCCGCCACCTTAGGTGTATGTGGCTGGTGCCTCAGCCACTTAAGCCACAGGTGCCGAGCCAACCTGAACTTTATATAGCAATTTAAGTTAAGAATGATGTAAGAGTGTGTGTAGGTAAAGCTACAATAGACATTTATTTTACAGTATCTACATTGCCAGCTAGTTCGTTGTTATAAGTTTTTATATAATGTTCCTTGGCCTGACATGGAAATATTAATGTATTTATTTTTAGTCTTGAGACTTAAGATTTAGGGTGATGTAGAGTTTTGTTTTTTTTTTACATAACACCTTTCAAAAGCGTATATTACATTTGTGTTTGTAATGATCATGATTTCTGATATTTATTAAATATCTATACAATAGGCATTATGCTCCATACTTCATATACGTTAACTTTTAACACTTACATTAATATGCCTTATGGTCTCTCATTCCCTACATGTCAAACAATTGGAAGGGACACAGCAGGCTTTCCAGTCTAGTTTTTCTGATTGTAGAATTTATGCTCATAACCCTTTTATACAAGGATAAGTCCACATCCTCAGCCTATAATCTACACACAATTTAAGAATATAGTGTGAACAAATAATTTCTTTTCAGATAAAGAAGATATTCTAAATATTTTGATAATTAGTTGACACTCGTTGAATAAAACAAGACCGAAAGCCTCAGAAAGGGCCTGTGGTTGTAGCTTTCACATATAGAGAGCTGAAATAAGTGTTCTTGTTTCAAAAACAAGAAAAAAGAAACACAAACTTTCCATGGAATCATCAAAGTACTGCGGTCACTAGACAAAAAGTGAACTTTAAATATTGGGGGATACTGGCTCCGAAAGGGACAAAGAGCTGCTTTTCTTCAGGATAAAAAAGTCTTACAGGAAAAGAATGAGGTGAGAATCCTAAAACAAAACCTTCTCTGTGGTGCCTGGTGAGGGAATAACAGGCACCATCACAGAAGCCCAGACTCACTTTCATCTTCTCCCATGGGGAACAGATTTTATTTGTAGAAAGAGCGCCAAAATAAATAAACAAATAATGTGGTAGCCTGAGGGCATAGGTGGATACCCACAGGAGTTAGAGAGCAAGATAGTAACCTGCAAATTTGTCTTAATCTGTCTCTGTTATCTACTCAGTGAAGCCATAGCCTTGCGGTGGTAATGGCGACAAAATTATAACCTGAAGGTACTGGAGAGACTGGAAACCCACTGCAGCTGCAGGGAGAGGCAGAGCAGATGAAAGAAGGAAAGGAAGAAAGAAAAAAGGAAAGAATGAGAGGAAGGAAGAAAGAAGGAAGGAAGAAGGGGAGAGAGAAAGGGCAGATATACCTGATAGGCCCACGGCTACTTTGGAAGAATGATAGAGGCACTCATGAAGATTAAACTCTAAGACCCAAGTTCACAAACTCTACTTAAGATTGAGGCTTAATCCAAACAGCAGACAATCATCTCCCTACCTCACGAACAATATACGAACCTAACAATATAGGAACAAGTGTTATGTAAAAGTAAAATCATAATATATTTAGGAAGGTTTCAAGCAACATTGGTCTTTCTGGTAAGAACCATAAAAGGAAGACCTAGACTTAAAGGGGAAGGCCTAAAAGCAATCAGGAAAAAAAATTCCAGACCTATCCCAATTTTTGAGTAAACACAAAGTCCACATTGAAGGCCACAGGAAGGAATGACATACTTAGCTCTATGCTAAGTAATAATAACATACTTAGCTCTATGCAGAGAAGTTGTACTTATTTTAATTTCTCTCTTTCTATAGAACATTTCTAGCTTTCAGCCAAAGTTTACAGGCAAGAAAATACAAAAAAAAAAAGTGATTTTTCTCTTCAGATTTATTTTTTTTATATCTGGAAAACTAGGAATATCACAATCAAAAAAGGTGAAGATATAAAATTCAGGTTGAAATATGACTTAGATATTGCAGTTTGGCAGAAAATTTAAAAGAAGTAGAATTAATATGTAAAAGTTATGCAAGAGAAAGGACACGTAAGATCAGATATTTACTTTGAGTAGAGAGAAGGAAACTATTGGAAAACATCAAGCAAATACGTGAGAAATCAAAACCACTGTAACAGAGGTCAAAAATACATATTATGAACTTATCGGTAGACTCAATACACCCAATAAAAAATATCAAAAGCTTGAAAATAGGTTAGCAGAAATCATTCAAATTGAAATTTAAAGAGAGAAAAAAGTGTGAAGCTAACCAAATTTACTATTTGAAAGTGCTGAAAAGGCTGCACAAAAACTTAGAGGAAAAAAAAACTTGAGCTTTTGGCCAAGAACTAATGGTTCTTGCATCAAGACAATGCCCAGCTCACAAGTCACACGGTGAAGGAGTTTTTAGCCAGTAAAAAAATTAACCATATT
>NW_003852524.1:5420811-5421815 GCF_000181295.1 Otolemur garnettii
AAAAATTTGATTTATGTTTCACTCATAAATATGTCTGTTATTACTCATACAGAGTGTAAATCAAATATAATTTATTGAACATATTGATGAGTTGAATCACTCTAGTATTTGCATCACATAGGGAATGCTGCAGAAGTAAAGATTAGATAAGACATAAGCATTCATTAACTTTATCAATACCCGTTTAGAGAACTTCATATGCATTTGACTGGTTTTTTTTATAACAGAAACATAGAAGTTTAAAAAAGTAAAGTTCCCGCTATAGTGAACCCTATCTTCAATAATTAAATATTGATGAGGTTTATATGCACAAGCCTTATTAGGTCATATACTATGTGATATAGAGGCATAATAGATTTATAGCATAGATAGGAAAAATTAATCTTCAGCTACTTGACTAAATGTAACATGAAAATAAAATTTAGAAAAGAAAATTAGAAAGAAAATCTTAACCATCAATAAAATCGATATAAGTATCCTGTAATATGTGATACAATCTATTTTTTGTCACATTGCAAATGGCTAAAGGTATAATTTCAACATTTCCTCCAAAACTCATCTTGAAATTTGATTGTCACTATAAGTATAAGCATCAAGGGGTAGGACCTTTGGGTGATTATGTCATGATGGCTTTGCCCTGTTAGTGGATTAAAGTCATTATCGCAAGAAGAGCATTAATTATTTTGTGAGTGGATTCCTGATCAAAAGATGAGTTTGGCATAATTTCCTGTCTCTGTCTAGCACACTTGCTTGGCCTTCTGCCCTTCAGCCTGGGATAATATATCACGACGGCCTTACCAGATGCTGTTGTCATGCTGTTGAATTTCCAGCCTCCAGAACTCTAAGCTAAATAAATTTCTATTCTTTATAAATTACCAAATCTGTGGTATTCTGTTTCAGCAATAGGAAATGAATACAACAACTTTAACAAAATATTCCCAGATAATATAATGAAGCAGTGTTTTTTTAAATATGCTTATATTTAATGTTTTCTTAATTTTTTT